>NC_072736.1:130526862-130867695 GCF_026930045.1 Uloborus diversus
TTTCATGAATTTGGAAGAAATTTGCTTTTCAATAAAGATAGAGTAAAACACATTGATAAAAATATAGACATAATTCATAGTAAATATGAGCTTCATTTCATGATAAGTACTGGATTACGTTGAAAAACGGCTTGAATTAAGTTATAAATATACCGACTTCGCTTAACTATAAAGATCATTGGTTCAATATGACTAACTGTATTTACTGCATAGCTTCTTTTTTGAGATTTATAGTGAATATGATTCCGGGAGACTATTTAAATGGCCCTTTGGGGAGTCATTTGTGCTCTTGCAGATGACATATCATAAACTCTGCTTGCCACATTTGCTCTTGCTACTTTTTGCAAATAAAATTTTTTCGTTTATTACTCAAATCAAATTTTGATCATAAACTATTTTTTAAATAGTTCTGTTCCATATATTTTAGAGGATAAAGTAGATTGACGGAAATATCAACCATAACTTTCTATATTTTAAAATCTATATATCGATAGTTCTTTCTTATATTTCTCTGAAATATTTAATGAACAAATGAAAAGTTTTTGTTACATTCAAAATTATTTAAAATCTGGATACATGTACCGTCTGGGCTGCTCTGGTGAATATAAGCGCTTGGTTAGGTGGAATCTGATACCGGATATTAGAATATTTGAAGCAATTGAGATGCGGAATTTTTGACGGGAGGTAATCTGATTTTTGGTTTAGATTTATTTCCAACATATTTATAAAGAGTTTCAATTTCAGTTTTCAGATTTCAATGGTTCTTATAGAATATGGAGTAAGTAGGATTATTTAGTAATTTGAAACAAAATTGCAATGTTTTAAATTTAGATTCTACTTTTCCATTTGAATGAATTGAGAAAAAAAAATGTGAATGGAATCCAATATTTATAGGGTGACTATCATGAAAAGTGCTAATTTAAGGTCCCCGATAAATTTTCCAAACACTTCCAATAAAAAAAAAAAAAAAAAAAAAAAACCGTAGAGTAAACTTTGTCTCAAATTCAATTCATGACAAATTTTTCAGCTTTTACTTTAATTTGTGACAGTGGAACTCTTTTTATTGTTTCAAAGTCAGATCGGCAACGTGTCCTACGTTCGAATCGTGATCTTCCAAAAATTCCTATGCATTGTAAAAATATAGCAGCAAAACGAGTTCATGTGCGCATCACATGACTTCCTTTTACTCCCATTCAATGTCATTTCCTCATTATTGGCAATTTTAATGTGATTCAATTGTTTACTGTCTAAATATCACCAACAGTGGCCAAATTGAAGCCAGTATTAAAATTAAAAAAAACATCACCAAACTTGCCGCCAAGTTGGCAACAAAACTTGGCGACCAAAATACTGGCGATATATTGCCAAGTGTCTGCCAAATTGTAACACCACTTCAGTTTAAATCGAAATTAACAATGATTTCCCCTTTAAAAGGGGAAAAAGACCCCCTTAGGAACATCTGAATGCAACCAAACGAGAAAGTGCACAACTAGGCCCCACTAGGAGTCTTCGTACCAAATTTCAACTTTCTAGGACATACCGTTTTTGAGTTATGCAAGATACATACACACATACGCACATACATAAGTACATACAGACGTCACGAGAAAATTCGTTGTAATTAACTCTGGGGTCGTCAAAATGGATGTTTCGGGTGTCTGTAGGTTCCTAGGCACATATCCATGTGTGGACGGGTCGAAAAAAAAACTAAACATTCATTCGGGGGTGAGAAAAATGGAAATTAAGGCCGATTTTTGAGTGAAAATTTTTTTGCGAATACAATACTTCATTTTCTGTAAAAGGAAGTAAAAAAACGAAGGAAATAATGAAGTTTATGTTCATTTTTAAGAATTGACTCTTATGTTTCAGAAGAAATGCATTTACATCGATATAAAAACGCAATTTATGTTTGCCCCAAGTTTTCATATCATGTTGGTAGTGCAGACATCCGGGATGATTATTTCTAGTCAAAATATATTCTGATCCAAAGAATTGGGTGGGATGAAGCGCTTTTATCTGATGTATAAGTTCGAGTTGAAAGTTGCTACTTCCTTTTGCATAAAATTACGAGTAAGATTTTTTTTCAACCTTTACTGTTTTGTATCTACCAAATGAAAGATCATATCGGTAACGCAAGTTAAAATGAAAAATTAATTTTTCAGTCTAGTTTTGCACAATAGGAAAGAAAGTTATTACCATGAACACAATAATGTAACTTAATTTTTGAATCTTTAATTAAGGGATGTTCAGTTATCATATTGCGGGAAATTCGTCATGTCTGTAACAACCAAATCTGCGACATCCAAGTAGAAACCATTTGTTACTGAGCTGACGTGTGCGTACAACTCTTCTTCGTGTAATAAATATGTTCAGCCGATTTTTGTCGTACAAAGATCAGTTTAAATGTATCGCTTTTCCTGTCAAACTGTATCATGTTGTAAAATTAGTTTAATTTCTTAAAATATGCTTCAAGAACATTATTTTCTCTCCAACAGTACAAAATACAGCCCCCTCTCCCTAAAATAGGGGTGAGTGCTGATTTTGACCTTACTACTATTTTTTTTTTAAATCTGCTACTGATGTGTAGTTAAAAAACCCTCTATTAATTAATTTTTCTAAATATTTTTAAAAATTGAAATTTCCATGGTCAAATTGGCTTTTTTCCCGATTTCATCCTTTACTCCTTAGAAAATCCGGTTATGAAAAATTCGCTTGTATATGACTTTTTGTTAGCGAATGAGACCACTCTTACATTCTCCCTAAAGTCTAACCATAACCTCAAGTGCACATTGCAGTACAAATGCGCTTAAGCATCAATTCTCCGCAGTATATTTTCAGTAAAAGAGCCTTAAAAACAGTGCTCCCTCAGGCAACCAGACACACCCCAAGTTCCAAAAATGGTCAAAATGGGTTCAGAACCCCCTCAAAGCGTAAGTCCGCTAAAATCCGAAGATTATCGAAATTTTCCACAAAACAAAAATTTCGGCAAAAAAGAGAAAGAAATTTTTAATTTTGAACAATGAAGTCATTAAATAATTTAACTTTAGAATTTCGAAAAAATAAAATTAAAATAAAACGCCAAATAGAAGAAAATTAAAAGTTCAAAAGCTCAAGTTTTATTTGTTTCCTACTTGTTTTACAAAAACGATGTAACATCATTACATTTATTCCACGTAAGCGAAAAAAAAAAAAAAAAAAAAAACTCAGCACGTGCACTTATTAAATGGGTTGCATTATCATTGGTTTACATAATTACATTAAAATTGAAATTCACTATGACATCCAAAAATGTTATGTTATGTTTTTAAGTAAGTTTACGTGCGAGAGTAACAAAACATCGAATTGTGCAACAGTAGTTTAGTAATGCAAACTTTTCTGCAAAGCGGTTATCATTAACAAAATACATAAATTGCCCATTTTCATACTGCACCAATTGCATTGCAAGACATGTATTAAAGGTTAAAAAATAAAAATAAAACTAATAAATAAGAAACACAAAAATGTCATGCAATAAAAAATTAGCAAACATAAAGACAAACAGATTAAAAAATAAAAAAAATTAAAATTTAAAAAATGCACAGTAAAAATAACAAAAATTAAAATGAAAAATAAATATAAAAAAATTAACAAATTAATTTAAAAAATGAATAAAAATAGATAAGAAAATATAAACATAAAAAATATATTAAAGTAATTTACTTAAAGTTAAAATTAAATAAAGTAAAATAAACAAATTACAAAAAAAAAAAAAAAAAAAAAAAAAACAGGCTGCAGCTCGATATTTCTTCTCCCTTCCCTTTAGGTAAAAAAAAAAAAAAGTTGCGAAATATTTTAATTAATGCTGTAAATTTTATCCAGATTATGAAGTGCAATTAACTTGCTGACACGTACTTTTACACTTTTATTTGCCTTTCATACCATCCTGTTCTGTCTTTGTGGGACCTAATGAATGTTCTCGAAATGTGTAACTTATCCATGTTCCGAAACTATTTACCTAAATGCATTTACAAATTACAAGTTCTGTTCACTTATAAAAGTAATCTAATATAAATCATTTATCCAGGAAGGAACGAATTTTTATACTATGAATGCACATTATTAAAGTTGTTGATTGCATTTTACTCCATTCCAACGCAAAAGCAAAAATCCATTACGGCTCCTGACGAAAAGCCAAATGACTTTCTAATTGATTTTAGAATTTTATGGTAATAACAAATCTCTAAAATACTCTCATCAAGTATAAATAGGCATCACAAACGAGTCTTTTTTTTCTTCTGCCTTTCCGAAAAGTTTCTAAAGGTTTGTCTTCACGAAGTAAATGTTACATTGATGCGGAAATTTGTGAGGCTGTATATTGACGTTTTCGCAGAAATAAACGTAAAGCAGACGTTATAAAACGGGTATTGCTTCTCTTGAATTCTTGCAAGAGAAGCATTATTCCTTTTAATTCTGTTATTTATATTAGAGTCGTTTTAGCTGTTAATCTAGCTGTTAATTAGCGTTTAAGCCTAAAGCTGTTAAAAGCTCTTTAGCATCGTTTGTGTAGAGTAGATAAATTTGATCAGAACTAAAGGCTATTCAAAACTAAACACAATATGATTTCTTTTTTGTTTTTTTAAATTACCTAAAATCATAATTGTAAAAAAGTGCTTGAAAAACTAAAATTTGGAGAACGTGTAGTTTAAATTTACAGTGGAGAAGTGTGGGGCAAAGTGAAATGATGAAATATTTACACTATTTTCAGTCTATCTGAAGGTATTTTAACTATGTAGTAACACATGTAGTCTATTCCAGTCAGGGGGGAAAAATGCTTTTGAAGATCGAAGCAAGTGATAACACAAGCAATTTTAATTTTCAAAAACTGATACCCAAATTGTAATATTTTTTGTAAGTAAAAATGTTTTTGTTACTATTAAGTAATAAAGTTCTTGTTATTAAAATTTTAAATATAATTTGAGATAAAAGCCTAAAAATATTTTGTTATAATCGAACGATATAGTTCTTGTTGTTAACATTTTAAATACTTATTGAGATTTACTAATATTCGGTGCAGTATTTATTTAGTTAATAGTAAGCTTATTTGCATTTTGAGTACTTTGCACAATTAGTCAAGTGCACACGGAGCAAAGAAAACTAAAAGCTCATTTCGTTTACTCGTTCAATCATCTCTACTAAACCACTACGTATTAATTTTTTTTTTTTACATTCCTACACGTAATAATTAACTTATTTATTCATTCATTCTACTTATTTTCTTATTCCTTCACTATTTTATTCACTCAGTTATTTTTCCTTTATTTATTAGCTTATTGTTTCATTACCTTTTCATTTATTCTTTCATCATTTTATTTACTCATTCACTTGATCAAAAATATTTTTTAAAATCGAATAGAAAATATTTCATTTGAAAAATATTTAGTTTTTCACTTTGCCCCATGAAAAAATGGGAGAAAAATTTCAACTTTTGTTGAAGGCTGTAATTTTCAAAACAAGTTTCCAATTTGTTCATTTTCGAAAAGCTAAGTCATCTTAACTATTTCACTTTACCCCACATTCCCCTATATATCCGAAACTATCCAATCAGTTTCAAGAATTCCGATTTTTTTTCCAGATAAGTGATTGATTGCAATGGTCAGCATGGTACTTTACCAGTAAGTTCCTACTTTCAAAAGTTAGTCTGATAAACCTTAAAAGAAATTACAGAGTTAAATGTTTTTAAAGTTATGCTCACGGATATTGTGTACACTTAATTTATTCGTAAGAAACAAAAGAAAGAAAAGTAATATTAAAGATAAGATACTTCCTTTAAAAAAACATTGTTTTTACAATTCTCTCTAAAGCAGATTTCTTATGGAATCAACTCTCGTAGAATTTCTGAAAAGATTTGCACTTCGTATTAAGCAATTCAACAACAAACTAAATTCAACAAATTCAATGAAGCTTGTTATGACTGAACGATAAAAAAAATGAGATATTTAATCAAAAACTCCTATTTGATTAAACATGAAATGTTTTTAATTTAAAACTAATTTGAATCAACTTCTGTCTGAACATGAATGCAAATTTCGTTCCTCAAACACATTTGCTCGTTTCAAACTATATTTTACCAAACATTTTTTCTTTTCCAAACTTTATTAAAAGAAGTTTTTGTGATCAATGTTTCTTTGAGTTAAATACAGAAATAGTTTATTTCTGTAATTAGGCACTGAATTTCTATTGCACGGGAAGTGAAATAAAATTCACGCACCTGATCTTTTCAGATAGATGGAATAAAAACATGGCCATTTCCAAATCTCATTACATAATCAGACTATTTTTTTGAGTTAGCAATACAAGTTAAGATTTATTCCTTAACCAATATTGAGGCTTAATATACAATTTTTTTTTTATTTGCGACTGCACTTATTATTTCCTTTTACAAAAAAGGAAGTATTGTATTCGCGAAAAAATTTTCACTCAAAATTCGGTCTTAATTTCCATTTTGCTCACCCCCGAATTAATGATGAGTTTTTTTTTTTTTAAAACCGACCACACGCGGATAAGTGCCTCAGAACGTATAAAAACCCGAAATATCCATTTTGACATTCCTCGAGTTAATTACAACGACTTTTCTCGCGACATCCGTATGTACGTATGTATGTGCGTATGTATGTCGCATAACTCAAGAACGGTATGTCCTAGAAAGTTGAAATTTGGTATGTAGACTCCTAGTGGGGTCTAGTTGTGAACTTCCCCTTTTGGTTGCATTCGGGTGTTTCTATAGGTGTCTTTTGCCCCTTTTTGGGGGGGGGGGAAATCATTGTTAATTTCGATGTATATTCAAGGGTGTTATAATTAGGCGGACACTTGGCGATATATCGCCAGTCTTTTGGTCGCCAAGGTTTGTCGCCAGGTTGGCGACAAATTTGGCGATTTTTTTCATAATCTGTTTTAATTTGGCCACTGTTGGTGATATTTTTAGAGAGTAAACTATTGAATTACATTAAAATTGCCAATAATGGGGAAATGACATTAAATTGGAGCAAAAGGAAGTCATGTGATGCACACAGCAGCTCGTTTTGTTTCATTATCTAAGTTTCTTCATCATTCTTATTTTATTTATGTGAATGGGGAACTTTGAAATTGGTAATTGGTAATCAACAACGTTTTGACGCACAAAGCTAGCAGATTACTGCCAAGCTGATTAAAACCCAATAATATGCTTTTATAGGATGTCCTTTCATCCAAAAGCTCAGTATTTGCATTGAAAAAGATGTTCCCTGAAACCTCGAAACACGTGTAAGCAGTAATCTGCTAATTTTGTGCATCAAAACGTTGTTGATTACCAGTTACATTTCCGCCCAAAGGTATTTATTTATTTCTTTGAAATTGGTACTTAAAAAAAGGTTGTTTCCTCTGAATTATCTGAAGTAGTAAAGCCACGTTTCTATTTGCGAATTATGTTTTGAATAAGATTTTTTTTTCGAAATTGATTTGCAAATGCAACTTTGAAGACTTTTACCTTTGTGACGACTGAATCATGAGATGAACAATTTAAAAGTAAAAACTAATAATTGCCTTTACTTGTTTTTAAATCATATGAAAACTTCTTTTTGCCACTCTTCATAAATAGGATATCAATTTAGAAGTTTTCTTCACCGATATTGGCAAAAAATAACCATATTACATTTTAGCTTTTTTCGAAAATTTGAATTTAAACGAGCTGATGTGTGCATCATATGACTTCCTTTTACTCCAATTTAATGTTATTTCCCCATTATTGGCAATTTTAATGTGATTCGATTGTTTACTCTCGAAATATCACCAACAGTGTCCAAATTGAAACCAAATTTTAAAAAAAAAAGAAAAAAAATCGCCAAATTTGTCGCCAACTTCTCATAAAAATTACTAAATAATAAAAATATTAAGCAATTTTCTGTAGAAGAAAGCGTTTCTACTTAAAGGTAAATAGTTATCGTATACGAATTGGGATTTTGAATACTTTGAAGCAATTACGAAATACAGAACGGACATGGCTTTGACTTATTTAACACATAGATGCTTCGCACTGGTTTTACGTTTTACACCTTTCGCTATTCTTAATGTAAATAAGCACTCATGTAAGTATACTAATACTGTAAAAAAATACGTACATTTGTAAATATATATATAAATAACAAATATATTTCATTACTTATATATTTTGTTATTTAGGATTTGTGAATCAAATGAAGTGTACAAAGCAAAGTGTTAATATATTTGCACTGAAATGTTACTGATTGAACTGTAAAACTATTTAAACATGTGCTTTTTTAAAAGTGACTTGAATAAATATTTGTCTATGGCTGCTCATAAGTAAATCAAAACATTTTTTCCTCCTCAATAACATACAGAACCTATCTTCAGCTTGTCGCTAAGTTGCCGACAAAACTTGGCGATCAAAAATCTGGCGGTATATTGCCAAGTGTCCGACAAATTATAACACCACTTGAGTTTACATCGAAATTAACAATGATTTCCCCCCAAAAAGGGTCAAAAGACTCCCTTAGGCACATCCGAACGCAACCAAAAGGGAAAGTGCACAACTAGACCCTACTAGGAGTCTACGTACCAAATTTCAACTTTTTAGGATATACCGTTTTTTGAGTTATGGGAGGTACATACACACATATGCACATACATGCTTACATACGGACGTCACGAGAAATTTCGTTGTAATTAACTCGGGGGTCGTCAAAATGGATATTTCGGGTGTCTGTACGTTCCTAGGCATATATCCACGTGTGATCGGGTAGGAAAAAAACCTCAACATTTATTCGGGGGGTGAGAACAATGGAAATTAAGGCCGATTCTTGAGTGAAAATTTTTTCGCAAATACAATACTTCCTTTTTTGAAAAAGGAAGTAAAAGCAGTTTTCTTAAATATCAACCATGCGCTTGCATAGTTAAACAGCAGACCTGTGCTGCCATCAGGGAGAATCAATAACGGTAAAAGTAATTTCACGACGGGGAAATGTATCTATTTTGTTTTTAAAGTGCTGTAAATGAAAATTAAATGTTATAACACTCATTGTGTTTCTTTTGTATTATGCGTTTGTCACGTTTCAGAAATTAAACTACGCCTATACTTTTTAAAAGCATCCATTCTATTGTAATTACCACATGTATCACTTACTCCAGTATACAATGTCTACTTGGTGTAAGTGCAGGCCCACCGTTTTTTTCTGGGGGGGGGGGGGGTTAATCGCCCCTCCCCTGGCTTAAAAAATTTATATTTTTATATGTAAGTGGAAGTTGGTTTTGTTGTTTCAAATAAAATTTACGTTTAGTTTACACCAGTTGCCCTTTCCCTTGAAGCATTAAAATTAGCGTGCCGTGGTAAAAGTGCTTGGATTGCGTTCAGCCCATTGAGGAGAGAGGAAATGGAGGGAATGAAAACTTTCATTTGTGAAGCCAAGAACACCCCAAGTCACGTGATAGATTTTAAAGCAAAGCATTGCAAGACATCAGGTCTCTTTCGCTTGTTTCAAGCACAACGCGCCAACCATTCGTCGTTGTTGAGTCAACGTGACTTGGGCTATTTCGGTCAGCTTTTGCTAAGCCAATGATTGGATTTGCTCCCTCCATTTACTAAAGCCTGCTCTAAGGTTCAACCATGTGATCAGCTAGTTTTGTATATTTTCCTCCGGAAAGTTTTTGATTCGTACAATGTACACACATATGTACGTACATTGGTACGCATATACAGACATCAAGAGGAAACTTTCACTAATTAACTCGGCGAAGGCCAAAATCAAAATGGATATTTCGGATTATCAAACTTCTGTAAGTACACTTAGGGACGAAGCTACAAAGCGTTCATTCAAGGATGTCTAAAATGGAAATTTAGGTTGAAATTAAGGTGAGAAATTTTTAGCAAATAAAATACTTTCAGTACTTTGCTGTGCAAGGAAGTAAAATTGGTTAAAGAAAGAAAATACCATAGAAGTTAAAGAAATGTTTTTTAAATTAAGAAATCAGCTGAAGATCACACATGTATAACATTTTATTTTATGTATTTAGTATCCAATACCATTATCTTTTGACCGTATCATACACGATAATGTCATTTTTTTTTTAATTTAAAAAATGGCTGGTTTTTCAATCTTCATTTTTTACGCCTTTCTTGCTCTTTTCAAAACTTCTCACAGTATTTTTTGACGTAAACTAAAGAAAAACTGTTTTCGTATCTGAAATTCTTGTCAGTATAGTTTCATTTCTTCTCTTTAGGTATGGGTATTAACTTGATTCTATCCAGCATAAAACATTTTATTCAATAATTGATTGAAGAAAAGGAAAATCATCAGGAAGTCATGGCGACTGCCAACAGAAAAAAACTTTTAATTGCGAGAATTTTTTTTTTTTTTTTTGATCTTACATAATTATTGCAGCATCAAAAATTAAAAAGACTCATAATCTGTGAATCAAAACTATTGATATTGGCCTGGTTTTCCCATTTATCAACACTCCGAGTTACGATTTCCGACATTTTTGTATGGTTTACTTCTTTTTAAACGCAAGGATTGTTACGAACATAGGAGATATTTGAAAACAAATGCTTTGCTTTTGTTATTCAATTGTCTTTATATAAATACTAACATACTTAGTTCATACTGCTGTACTGGACTGTGATTCTAAGCAATGCACATTGTACAGTACACACACACATTGACCTTTCCACATTGTCAAAACCAAGCTATCTGAACGGACTAATGGAACTAATACGGTGCTGAGAACAGGGGACAGAAATGATAGACATCGATGTCGATGTTTTGGAAACATCGATGTTTTTGTTAAAACATCGATGTTTTTAACATCGATGTTTCATTTTCGATGTTTTTGGAATATCTATGTTTTTTCGATGTTGATGTTTTTGCATTTTAATTGAAAATTATCATAAAATTTGCTCCAATTTTCTCGCTAGGTAATTAAGTTTACTTTTAGAGTTGCCAAAAATAATAATATTTTTTTTTTTGCATCCATTTTATAAGATCAATTTTTCTGTGTAAAGACCACAACAAAATAATAGAAGATTAACTAGAGAGTGAGGAAAAGGTCAAAGTTATTGGAAGAACCTGACACTGATAGTATGGTGCCAGAACTTGCAGTTTATTTCAAGGCTCCAGTTCCTAAACTAAAGGAAAATCCTATACGTTACTACGGTGAAAAAATTATAATTTTAAAATTTCAGAGCTGGTAAACTTCTGATCCATCGGAAAGAGATGTTTCTGTGACTGGTGGGATAGTCTGCGAAAAGAGAAATGCGCTTCTGGGGTGACAAAGTAAATAAACTTATTTTTCTCCAAACTGTCAACACCAATATTCGGGGTTACTTGTCAAATTCACCCAACAAGTCGTCCCTCTATTACTTACAATTTGTGTTTAATTATTAACTAACAGTACAACACCTATTTCTTCCTCGTAAAAATAATTCTTAGAACTAATTTTGTATTTTTAAAATAATTTGCACAACTTTTTCTCATCATTCAACTGACGGTAAGTGTCATGATTTATTTTTTCTTAGATTCTTTTTTGATGTAAATTTACTTTTAGTTTCATTCAGTTTGAAAATATTTCCTTATTACTATAACTAGTTGTGTTAACCAGTGCTTGTCTTATTTTCAATTTTTATCCTACTATAATACGAAGATGTTGCGAAATTATTCTTATTAAATTATATTTATGATTTGAGGTTCAGTATTTTCAATATATTCGGGCTCATAGTAGAGTCAGTAGAGGCTCATTTATCCGGCCCCCGTTTATCCGAATCTCCGGTTAATCCGGATCAAGTTTGTTGAAAGTTTAACATTTACACTAATAATAATTTTAAACAAAGATAGCTGAACTATAGGTGTCCCAAATATTTGTTTTTTATATTGATTAAATGTGCAACTCAAACACAGATGGCGCAGTAAATTAATACAAATCTAACGAATATCATGGCGTATTTAGAGCATCAGTCCGGCATCACTGCAGCTGCACTGTAAATAATAAAGTCCGGGGGGCTCCAAACTTGAATTTTTGGGAAGGCGGATGTTCTCAATTTGCCGAATGGAACTCCAAATTTCGCCAAAAGATAATTTTGTCAAATAGAACTCCAAATGTTGCCGAATGATTATAATTTTGCCGAATCGTCAGACAAACTTTGCCGAATAAGGAAATTTTTGGAAGGTCACTGTGACCTTCCGTGACCTCCCATCGGTGCTCTCCTGGACAAGGTGTTTGATTGAGTACGATTGACCTTATAACGTAATTAATAAGGTCTGGACTATGCGAAACAATTTCATTTTGTTACAGTGCATTGTTTCTTGTCGTTTTTGCTCTAATAAAAGAAACGTGTGCTTATTTAAGGATTTATTTAGCGTAATTTCTACACTACCCGGATTATCAGAATTTTCATTTATCCGTTCCCAATTAGTCTAGATAAACGAGCTCTACTATAACTTTGAATGAGTAACACCACTGTCGTTTTTCATTCAAGATGGGCTCACTGAGTATATCCAATACTTTCAAAAACTGTTATAAGTTAAAAGATGGCAGAAAATTCTGTCTGCTTATCCAAGCTGAGACATGAAAAGTGACTTACACCGCGATAGCGTAGAAAGGATTTCATTCCGGAGGGGGTCCAATGAAATTTGCATGCACTCAAATTCGAGTTTTCTTATGCATACGAACAGGAAAAACTATATGGGAAAGAAAGAAACATCTTCATTTTTAAATTTTCATACTCATTACTGGGGGAGGGGGGGGGGAGGGCTACGCCACTGTAACACTGCTATAATTCCCCCCGAACAACAGTGCAGATTAGTGAACAATTTTTGGACGCTCCTAAATGGTCAATTCTTTTAGAATTGTTTGTGCAAATGGTACAATTAATAGAGGATTTAAACAAGAACCTAAATTCATTGTTAACTAAAATTGAGAAAAAGTTTTGACTTACGCCATGATCATTATTTATCAGTCCAAATGAACTGCGTAATTTTCTTTTATTTATTTAGTACTTCTCTTCGTGATGCAACACTGTTTTATTTATTTTAAACTCCGGACAGAGGTTACCGTTAATACTGTTGTTTGTAACGAAATAAATAAGTACTGTCTGACCACGGATTGTATGGAAAGACGAACATCCGTTTTACAGCCAGAAATGGACGAATCTATTAATTTTTAGCGATGTCAGCTTTTGCAGAAGCAGAGTCTCATTCAAATGAGCGGAATACGCGCATCAAATTTTTACTTTTCCCCCTCATTCAGATAGATTCGTCTTATCTGGACGTTTGAAAATTCCATACAATCCGGGGTTGGACAGTAACTAAATGAATAAATAACAAAATAAATAAAATAAATGAATGAAAAAAATTCATATTAAAAATAAAGTTAAAAAAAAGCAAAGTAAAAAAAAAACTAAAGAGAGAAACTTAAATAAATTAATAAATGCAATATTAATAAAGTTAAAAAGAAAATGAACCAAAACAAAAAAAAAATATAAATAAATGAAATGAAAATAAAAATACAATGTCAGGTTCTGCTTAAACAAATAAAAACGACATAAGTTTGCAGGTTTCATGATAACTAACATCATACTATTGCTACCTATAATATTTCGCATGACGAAAATGACTGAACCAAACGGCTGTCTTATTTTTAAAAATATCACTCATCATGAAGATACAGAGTTTGAACAAGGGCATCGGATATGTATCGCAGATAATTCTGAACTGTCTTATCAGAAAGCATAAATAGCCACATAAGAGGTTCTAAAAATAGACTGAACAGAAAACAGAAAATTACACTTTATTTGCTCATATTTTCAAATTATTGCCTTAAACTCCTCTCTTGCTAATCTTAACTGTCAAACGAAGAAAATTTATGATGTATTTAAGTTTTAAAATTACGTATCACAGTGCTGGTTTAATCAGTAAATTGTTAAAGGCATTGCAAAGAAAATTAGTTTTGGCAAATTGTGAACTAACCAAAAAACAAACAACACGTAGATTAAACTTTTTGAAGTCTACAAATTTACTTTGAAGTAATATTAAAGACTTTTCATGTGTTTTCAGCAGTAAAATGACACTAAAAAAAGCTTTTTCAAAGCAATATTTTGTCATTTCGGAAATAATTTATAGGTTCTATTCCAGAAATTTTTTTTATAATGTGCTATTTTCTATTGTTTCCAATGAAGATAAAGCAATTTAAATAAAGATTAACTTTAAATGGCTTCAGGTAAAACCAAGTAAGCCCCTTAATCACTTACTCAAAATTTTTTGGTTTACTTGAAATAATTACCTTTTTATAGGTATGTTTATCGTCAAGTTTAACTATCATTTTAATGCATTATATTAAGCTCTCTAGTATGTAAAATGATTATATTAAAATAAATAGGAACTGTCACAAGATAATTTAGAGTTCTTTATTGGAGTTTCTTAGAATACAGTTATTTGGTTGTCATTTATTTTTGAGCCTGCGGGAATCTTCCATACAATGACTATTCCTCGTTGTAATTGTTCGAGCAAAACATTTTTAACTTTTGAGGTTTCGTCGTTTCTGTGCACAAAATAAAAATTTCTTTGAGAGAAAATGAAATGAAATCGGGGGCAAAAGCCAGTGCTGGATCTACGACCGACCCAGGGCAACAACCTGGAAACTGCCTCCCTTACCCACCTTCCTTCAAGTTTTTCTGCCGAATTTCAACAAAACCGGGCGGGGGGAGAGGTTATAGATTTGTGGGGGGCCAACCAAAATGGGAACTTTGCCGTCGCCTCCTCTAAATTGCTGCCCGGGGCAAGGGCCTCAGCTTGCTCTTCCTAGATCCGGCTTCGGTAAAAGTGTGGGGGAAAGCTAAATATAGTTACGTAATTAATTTTAACAACTATTGTAGCTTCGAAGGAAGCTTCAGTGGAGATTCCTCGATAAACGCTCTCACATGCTCCACACTTTTCAGCGTTGCTACAGCCTGAGGTCGGTCATGTCCTTTTGTTTTCAAAGCAGTACATGTGGCTTTAAAATTTGATACCCAAATTTGAATAGTTTTTATATCAAGAGCACGATCATATCGATTAAGTTGTAATTGAATGCGAATTGTTTCTCGAGTAGTACTCAAAGAACCACCATTACTAACTTGCATCTCCACAACATGCAACGATGCTCGCCATGCCACGCTATTGCCACGACTGCAACGGCATGCATACCACATCGATTGATACCCCATTTCTGCCATCGTATCCCTTCCGCCCTAAACACACAATGTCCTCTTCAAATACGAGAGGTTGATAAGCTGGACTCGGTGCAAAAGATATTTAAGTACTGTAAAGCCTCGTTTATCCGGTCCTCGCTTATCTGGATCTTCGGATTTTCCGGATCAAATGTGTGGCCTTTAAAAAAATCGGATATTGGCATAGATCACTTTAAATTACGATAAAAAGAACGTAAATATCCTAAACATTCGCTTCTGTTTTGATCTATCTTGACTAGAGATGAAAACAGTCGGAAAAAAAACCGGAAAATTTCCGAAAAAAACGGAAAAAAAACGTTTTTTTTCCAAAGGAGTAAATTTCCACTTCGGAAAAATTGTAAAAAAAAAAATTATGTTTTTCCACTTTTCGGGGTTTTAATTGAAATTTTCAGCAAAAAGTGATTAGAAATTTCTCACGCTTAAATTCTGATGCAATTTCCTCCCCTCCCCGTTTTATGTTAAAATACTGTCTAACGTTAATGCAAGTTGTTGTTTGACAATATAATTTGCATATAGATAAAAAATGTTCAATAATACTTTTGCAAAAAAGCTTAAACCAATAAACTTAGTGAAGAGTTTATTTTCCTTCTTCATAAAACAAACAAGCATAACTTTAATCACAAAAGTATGTTTCTGCTGACTGTGCGAACCAAGTGTACAGGGTGCGGCAAAAAAAAAAAAAAAAAAAAAAAATGGAAAGCAATTTCCCAAGAAGTTCTATTAAAAACAAATTAATCAACAAAACACAAAAAATAATGTGAGATGACCTTTAGCAATCAATAAATTTAATTGGTTTCAAACTAGCAGCCTTTTGCAGTAATACAGAGCTGTGACTGCTTTTTGAAATTTTCATTCAAGGGCAGTAAGTCCTTTAATCAATCAATCCTATTCCCTAGAAAGCAATTGGTTTAGAAAGTCCAAACTTATGTGTAGTTTAGGGTAGACCTTTGACTCTGAAATAGGCCATACCGTGTAATAAATGGGATTGAGGTCGAGCGAGTAGAGCGTCCACTCTAAAGACCTTATGTCAAAAACAATGCGCCTTGCACCACTGTTGTCGTTTTGGCCATATGGTGTGGAGTTAAAGGAAAATGTCCAGCCTACAATGCTGAAGTGCTCTTAGGTCCACAGAAGTACAATAACTTCTAAAATGTCCTTCTGGTTCACTTTTTGATTCATTTTACGGCCCTCATCCACAAAAAACTAGAGATTTTTTTGTCGCTTGTGCTGATTCCATCTCAAACCAAGCCTGACTTCAAGTTTTGGGGATATCTAACACTTTCTAAGGTGCTTGGAGTGTCTACAGACTAAATCCTATGGTTCTGGTGGATGTGAGCCGGTTGAACGGTAAATCAGTGAAAGGTATCTCTTCCAGCGTGGACTTGTGGTCCGTCTTAAACGTTTCTGGCATTTTTGGAGTCATACGAATGCCTGAACTTTTTGGAACTCGTAAAACTTCTGTATGAGGTGTTTTTATCCCTTAGTCGCACTTATCGGTCACAAATTCCCACAAACGATTGCTCTCGTTGAAACCCAAGGATTTCATTGAACTCACTTTTGAATGACCTGACGATTAACTGAAATGTTCATTGTTCGTTTTTGTACACATTCCCAACTATCATTTCCAAGCCACTTGAAACGGCATGCCGTTTCAAATACTGTTTGTTGAGGGACAACAAGCAAACGAACTGTCGTTCTACTTGGTTAAACAACTTAAAATAGAAGGTATTTTGCTTAAAATTGTAAGAAAACCGAAAACAATACATAAACTAGGTAATATATTGTAAATTATTTTCTAATAAAGTGAGAAACAAAAATAAACTAAGCACTTATTAAAATGAAATTTCCTTTCTTCCATTCGATGATACAATTTTTGTCCGTTATATTTTTTGCCGCTTCCTGTATACTGCCGTGCTAAGAAAAAAAGGGGAATTTACAGTTGTGCTCAAGCTGAGATATTGTATTTTAAAGTGTGGCTCTTCCATATATTTGATTCAGATGTCATTTTTTTTTTCTTTTTTTAAGTTCTTGATCAAATGACCCTAAAACATTTCATTTATTATGTAAAATACGAAACAGAGAACAACATGGTAAATTACCGCCAATTAGCCCGGGCTAAAGTAGAAATACGTGACTTGGTTCTTATTACTCGGTTTTGCTCAAAAGTGCTGGTATGACTACTTTTACTACTGTGCTTAGCACGGCCGTATGAATAAACTGAAACTGTAGTTTAAGTTTTGGTTCAACTTAAGAAACACCAATTTAGTTTTGATTTGATCTGAGACTTGATTGGAAAAAATCAAAACTCAATAGCTTTCATTTTCAGATAGTAAAGTTACATTGTATTATTTTTCTTTCAAAAAAAAAAAAAAAAAACAATCATGTTTGAAAGTCGAAAATTTTAATTAATACTTCAAGTTTCAAAGGCAATCTAAAATGGAAAATGTAATTGTTACGATTAGACACACATTACCCAATATTATTTGTTGAATGACGACTTGACTTATTTCTGGTGTTTGATCATGAAAGCTGTCAGTTATAAAACAAAAAGTTTTTTTTTGATTGATTGACCTTACCTTTATGTGTATAAGCAGATGTGTGGATAGCACATCTTTCTTAATGCTATATTTCTTAAGCATTAAGCAGCATATAGCATATATTTCTTAATGCTTAACCTTTTATATGTTCCAAGAAACACAGAGTTATTAAGAAACCCTAATTTTATTCATAAAAAATCAAATTTTCCATTTTTTCCCGAAAAAAACCGGTTTTTTTCCACCATTTCAAAATTTCCGGAAATTTTACATCTCTAATCTTGATTAACAATAAAGCTAAAAGTCTGTGTCTCTAAATATAATTCTTTGTTAAGAAATTTTGTGAACAATTGTTTGGATTTTTTTTAAATGTCTTTAAAACAATTCTAAGTAATTTTGTTACAAATATTTTTTTTTGTCCTACGGAACGGTAAGTCCACTTACTTGCTTTGCTCATTACCCATCATACTATTTTTCGACTATCCAGATTGCCTTTGGTCGCAGTTAGTCCAGTTAAACGAGGTTCTACTGCATTGATATTATCATCATGGTGATTTAAATAAATGGAGCTATCTGATATTAAACTTCTTAGTCAACGCAGCTTAAATTTTTAAATTCATTCCCCACTCTGAGGAAGCACTATAAAATTTGAAACCATTTTTTCGTATCGTTTCTTTATGAAAAAAAAAAGTAATATCCTGTCATGCTCATAAAATTCCTTTAACAAAAATCTGTCGGCGTACCTTCTGCAGTTTTTGAAAAGTGCAATAAATTCTCAGTATTTTAGGAAGTAAAAAGCCGAAAAAAAAGAAGCATTCTATAAAATGTTATTGCGAAACTTTATTAAAAATTTAGGTCAACCAAGATAACTTTCCAAATAATGAACACCTAGCAGAAAACGTAAAGTGCCTAAAGCATGGCTTTCATAACAACTCTTTATTTCTTTTGTTGCAGCGAAAAACAGGAAAAAAACGACCACAAAAGGATTCTGCTAACAGTGTACTTCTATCAGAAAAAAAGCTTACTTTTTGGCAGCTTAGAAAAGATTTATAATTCTTGATATTTTTAACGTAAAATAGGAAGATTCGCAAAATGAAAATTATCTAGTGTATATAATAAAGAATTCATTATAAATATTGTTTATGATACGATGCTTGGGGATAGAAATATTAAAAGTTAGAAAGCAATTGCATTTTCTTTGTAGAAAAACATAATTAATTTATATCAATAAAAATATTGTATATACGATGCTTGGGGATAGAAATATTAAAAGTTAGAAAGCAATTGCATTTTCTTTGTAGAAAAACATAATTAATTTATATCAATAAAAATATTGTAACCTCATAATAGATAGATTAATTGGCAAATAAATGAAAAAAACTTATAAATAATTTCAAATTCTGTATGCTACGGAGTAGGCGTGCCCACAGGAGGTGGGGGTTGGGGCTATGGCGCAATTTAAGATACCTAAATGGTTTTTGGGGGGAGGGGGATTTAATTTTTTTTAAATTTATTCATTTAAATTTATTTATTGGTGTATTTTTAATTTAAATTATTTATTTTATTCTGTTTATATTTTATTTCATTAATGTATTTAGTTTGTGTGTTTGTGTGTATTTGTATGTCATTGGCGTTGCACAGAACTTTTCTAATTATGTATGCTTTTCCAATAATAATATAATAATTCGAAACAAACATTTAAATAAATAAATGTTAAGTATCTAAAAAAATTATTAAATTAACAAAAAAAGAGAACTACGATATAAAAAATAAAAAAGGGAAAGAGGGCAGAAAAATTTGAAAAGGGTTGGGGATTTACGCCATTGAACTTGGGGAGGATGGGCAGCCCTGCTACGGAGCACTTAACAGTAGGAAAGAATAAAAAATCGAAACATTTGTTTTAAAACGTTTAAAAGCAAACATTTACAATTTACTTGAAATTTGTTGTCATTAATTGAGGCACAAAGAAGTAAAGAGTGTAAGTGACAAAAATATCAACGTGAGGATAAGTATTGAAGATGAAGGAAGGGACAGCCATCTGTTTTGTGTTTAATATATTTTAGATGTAGCCTTGACAGGTACTTTGCTATAAACAAGTCGTTCCGTATAAAACAAAACGAGCCTACTTCTCCGTATGCCAACACCCGCTTTAAAGCATTAGATCACTATCTTAACTAGCTAAGATTGCAAAATATGCCAAGTATGTCTTTTTAACATTTAATGCCGAGCTCTAAAATAAAAATATGTCTCTGAAAAGTGAAAAAACACATAAGCATCCTAGGTCCACCAACGAAATTCGAAATAAATACAGTGAAACTTTAATGCATCTTGCATTACATCTTATTAATATCGATCTTGCGAGCAAAAGGAACAACGCCCCCTTCAAAGTCAAGTCTTACTTTCTGATGACTTTTTCATGGAAGATTTCTTTTTCCTGTAAGAGCCATAGTATAAATGTATATATATACTATATAAACGCACGCACATACCATGTGTGTGAGGATCGTGATGACTAAAAATATGATTCTAGTAAATAATAAGTAGGGTATACCGGGCACGTTTTCGCAGTGCCCTTTCTTCAAATCGAATTAGAAATGGAGAACCATCAGTCATAACAGATTTATGCTGCTCTCTAGCACATGTTCTCACAAGTTTTTGAGCATCAGTCGAGCTTCGGTCCAGCATGCAGAAAGAATAATCTGTTTTATACCAAGTTGAGTAAGTTTTGTGTTGAACGTTTTGAAGCTTATTGTGAATAAATAATACTTAGTTAAGAAAAAAAAATGTATAAAAATTAGCAGAATTTTATCCTTATTTTTTAGAATTGTACTTGTATGAACTGAATTTTTTTTTACGTTAAAATAAATCTAAATTTGGCGACGGGGCCAGTTTACGCGTTAACGTCGGAGCACCTTTACGCACGTTCTTACGGTGTCTTACTTCCAACGTGCCCTGGCGCTTTTTCCGCTCCGAACTGCCTCCAACCTTTTTAAGTATTTTCAGGCTATTTAGTTTTGAAAATCACCATTTATTTTTTAGTTGAGTTACAGATTCGTATATTATAGTTTACAATCATGTAGTGCTATCTTCATACCCATTCACTTTTTACTTTATTCACTAATCAATCTGTAATAAATTTGCTTTACTTTAACGATGGTAAGACATTATGTTCGAGACACTAACAGATCCACGTTAGGTGTCAAATAAATATGCGTAAACGTACCTCGTGTCTGGGGCAACTTTACGCAACCGACTTGAACTCGAAAATAATTATTTTAACGGTTAAAAACACAAATTGAGCAACAACTGAATATACCAATTTTGACTCCAATAACTGCTTCATTAAATCGCCCTGTCTAAAATTTCCTAAGTTGAAACATAAAAATTAGAAAATTCATTGAAAATAAATCCGCGTACACGTGCTCCGGTCTACCCTACTATAAGCTCAAATCTGTAAATTAATTTTCTGCTGAACGTTCGATGTTTTTTTTAATGGTATAAGCTATATAAGGCGTTGTAGTTTACATATTTTAACTAGTTAGTTGAACGATATCAACAATAACAATATTTTGTTTTCTTCCCATAGAAGTAATTTGCTGAATAAGAAAACGTTGAACTTGAAAAACTAAAACCCAATGCTGCTGAAATATACACTATCGATTTACCGCTGTATAATACCAATACCAAATTTTTAAAAAGAATAATGGTAATAGAATTGAATTAAAGGAAGCAGTTGTCTTTCCGACAGTTAGTCTATGATGCAAGTTTCCGACAGTTTTATGCTTTGTAGCACTTTATTGCAAGCAAGCGGTTCTAAGAACATGAAGATAAATTGTGAGCTATTAAAAAGTAAATAGGCTAGGAGTCAATAAAAAAAATAAAAATGTAGAATTTTACAATTAATTTAACGACCGAGAAAATGCTCGTATGAGTCAATGAGAAGCAAAAGGGATGTAAGTGGATAATTTAAAGTTTTGAGTAGAACGTGTATGAAGTTCAAATCCTAGGCAAGCTTTCATTGAATATTTTTCCTGAATCATGCTATATAGCAGCACCTACCAGGGCTACTAGTACTACCTCTTGCTCAAAGACAGATGAGACGTTCACCTACCATTTGTACTGGTTATCTCCAATTTTTTAATTTGGCACTTAGTTGCCATTCATTAATTACGTAAGAGTCCCGAGGGGGAGGGGATTGGAAAAATATCTACATATTCTTATTTAAGGGGGCGAGGGGGCGGTCAAACACCTTCAAACGTAATATTTCCCATGTCGAAATTTTATATTAGAAATCGTGCATTTAAGTGATTTGGCAAGGATCATATTTCATTTCGGTCTGGAAGGTAAAAATCGTATTAGGATAAGCCTTAATTAATAAATGGCCACTTATGCCCCGTTGCTTCATACACATATTACGTTTTAACTGCTTTTTTTTTTCTTCTTTTTGCATGAACCTTGTTGATTCGAAGTTAAATATCCATGAAATAAATTTGGAGAAAGTATTATTCAAGTATTAAGAAAGCTTTCTCTTCAATTCGCATATGGCAGAGAATGAAGAACACAGCTGAAATATATCCACCAGCAAAATCTATGCGTCCTTTTTCATTAATGAGTTATATTACTTAACAAATATCTGTTTTTTTCCCTTCAGAAATGCATGTTTTTTCCTGAACTGGTATTTTGCTCCATTACCCTACTAAAGAAACGAATATCTTCACTTCATAAAATAAATAAGTAAAACCTTTTCGCTTATACTTTCAGATAAAATTTCAACAAATAAAGAAAAAAGAGAACTGATATCAGTAAAATGATATAGAGGGGTGGAAGGTGCATTCCAAAGTAAACACGATTTGAAAAACTCTATCATCAGGCGTTGCTCCCACTGGGATTGTACAGGAAATATTCTTAATGGATCGCGCCATTTTATCCTTCTTTTAGAAAGGGGATATCTTACTATTGGGTTGAGCAAGTGTACATTAAGATATAATAATGTACCGAGTGCAAAGATGTAGAGTTCGGAAATTTTGGTTAATGGAACATTAGTCTCTAATTTAAAGAAAAAGTGTAGTGTTTTATCTGAAACAACAACTTGAAAATTTACACTACAATAATTAGCTACAATGGGGTTGTTTCCTTCGGGTCAAAAGTAATACTTTTTATCACTGAAATTGATAGAATGGAAATAAATAAATAAATAAATAAATAAAATAAAATAAAAATAACATGGACCCCGAAAATACTTTTATTTTCCCAACAGTTATTTTTTAATTAATTTTTTTGATGTCCGATTTTTCAAACAAGGCGTGGTCTTGATGACGTCACAAATGATGCACTTTGCCGCATCTTTTTACTACGTTTCCATGTTATGATAATCAAGAAGCGAATTAAATATTGCGCTCTACGCTTGCTATCAACCATATTGTTGTCAATACACGTGAGTAAAGATGCGAATTAAATATTTTGTTCTGTGAATGGTAACACTGAATCGCATTTCATCATTTGTGATGTCATCGGTAGAAGTATAAACAATGAAAGCACACCGATTTAAGTAATTTTTTAAAAATATTAAACTTAAATAAATTATTTTTAAAAAATATTCAGATCCTACGTTTTTAAGCATGATCCTACGCTTTTAAGCTCTTTCAGAAAAAAATACTTTTAAAATTTTGGAAACGACCCCATTGTTTTGAGCTACGATTGCGTAAAAAATGGCATTTCCTAAGGTATGAGATAATTCTTTAATTCATGTTCAGTACGCTTTAAATTTTTGAATAAAAATGAAATTTTTTAACATGAGTTAAATGAAAAATTTAATGAAAAATGATCAAATAAGCTTTGCGCTAATAAATATGATTGAAATGAAAAACTTAGTTAAACGCAAGTTATAAGCACAAATAAATAAATAAAAAAAGCACACATAATTCGTGCTTTATTTGCATAGTTTTTTCATTTTAGTTTTAGTAGTAACAATGTTTGTGACATGAGTTTTATACTTCTTCCGTCCCAAACGAGACAAGACATTTGGGGTGAAATCTTTATTAAAAATTAGGGAATACATTTGAATATTTTTGTACCAAACATTAAAACAACTGATTACTTTAGGATTTTGTTTAAATCTTTTTCAGACATTTCAGGATGCTAAGCCGTCAGCCAACAACATTTACTTCCAAGCATTCCCTCCTTCCCTCTTTAAGCCTTAAATGCATCGTGTTACCATTTAGCAACAAATACAGTTAAGTTTTTTAAAAACACAATAAGAAAAAAATGTAACTTTGTAGTTGCCAATAACCAAGAAAATACTTACTGAAGATGTTATTAAAAAATTTTTAACTTGTAAATGCACCAATCTGACGGCAAATCTACCTAATTAGATTTCTTTTTACAGTACTCGCGAACGTAAGATTAAAAAAATAGTTTAGTGTGCTTGAAAATCCCACTTTTTAATTCCATGACGAATCAAGTTTTACAAAGAGTAACGCATTTTACAATTTTCTTCACGTGGTGCCCTTTCCATCAAGGCGGATGGAGTCGTCCAATTAACATTCAGCAGGCTTGCAAGTGGGCACAGCAAGTGCCTTTCATTTCATTTAAGTGAGAAATTTTTTTGAGACCTGTACTAAATGTAGATTAGGGCAGGCATCTCCAGATCATCTTTTGCATTGTGCGGGACTGACACAGAGAACATGTACTCCAGTCCTCTCCTGGTGTATAATTTTTTGAGGATTCTTGGGCTTATGGACCTGGTCTAGCCTGCAGCTAGACCGGAGGACTATGTCATCATTATCAACAACAATTTTTATCAATGTTTTCGGACATTTGACAGTAAATATTTTTTTTTGTTTTTCAATTAAAACCCGATGTTTCCAAACGGTACTATTATCCATAAACCATACCTAAATCAAATAATGATTTTTTAAAGTATTTTTCTCGTGATTTGATAAGAAGTTAAAAACCATAGAAAAAATTTCGAGAGTTTTTAAAAAATCATGCATTGAAGGGTTAAACCGGCATCAAATTAGTTTCAAAAATTCAGGATTTGTTTTCTCTCAAACCACGTCCTATTTTGTAAGGCCTTTACCATCAGAAATCGCAAAAGAACACCTTTAAGCTGAATTTATTAGAAAGCGAACTAATAGTCTTGGTATTCTTGTGACAGAGTTCTTACAAAACGAGGCGTGGTTTAAGAGAGCGCGAACTCTGGATTTCAGAAACTGATTTGGTACTGATGTAAGAAGGGAAAACTTGGTAACCTCTTGGTAGTATAACACCTTGAAATCTAAAAAAGTTTTTAAAAAAATCCTATCTATACTAACAATATAAAGTTGAAGAGTTTATTTGTTTGAACGCACTAGTCTCAGGAACTGCTGGTTCGAATTGAAAAAATATTTTTGTGTTGAATAGTCTATTTATTGATGAAGGCTATATAACATCACGCTACGAAAAATAGGAGTGGAGCAGCAATAAAATGAAATTAAATCAATGGTAAACATGATGCATTTTTTGTTGCATCGATAGCTCGAACTTTTGTTGCCCGAACAGCTCAGTCGTTAAAGCGCTGGGCAAGCGGCCCTAGGACCCGGCAGCAGGCGGGAAGATATTCAGCATTTATTACGCGGCTCATTTAAAAATTAATTAAATTATAAATCAACGGTTTTCAATTACTTTTTAATTAAAAATTGTTTTTTAGATTTTCTTATTTGACGAAAAACATCGACGTGGATAAGGGTGCCCATGTTTTTACTATACATACATCAGGAATATATATGATAGCGTGATATACTTAAAAATGTTTTTCAATACATTGTTGTCTCATTAACGCGGGTAAAACCGCGGGGCACAGATAAAGACGAAGGAAAGCATAAATTGTTTCTCTCTCTCTCTCAATATTATTACTGACCCAGGCAATGCTGTGTATGTTTGTCATCAATATAGTCATCAATAATCGTCACTGAAGTAGTCAAATTTATATTAATTTAGGACGAGGATATTACAATGTTTTACTTGAAGTTTCGATGTAGTACTGCTTATTTAAGAATTTGCTTTGCCTAATTCCATACTACTCGGGTTATCCTGGTTTTCGATCATCCTGGTTTCCCTTGTTTTAGTCCGGGTAAACAAGGTTCTACTGTATTCACGAAACAATTTCACATGCATGCAAATGAATTGAAATAATTGTTTTTTTTTTTTTGAAAAGTAACTAAATTTGCTTTCACACCGTATTACAAAATACCTGCAAACTGTTAATTAATTTCAAATGAAAAAAAAACATCCGTCATCCAGCATTCATTTGAATTAAGACGACTTTTGAATTCAAACCATGCTTTTCACAATCACGAATTGCGATAGGACCCTACTCATTGGGTTTCTTGTTTCTACAAATAGAATGGAATGAAAATGGCTAAGAAGTTTACACTCGTCATATCTCAGCCTCAGAGTCAGAAGGACGTAAATCACATTATGGTAATTTTACAGGAGAGAGGAAAAACTTTTTTTCTGGCGCATGCAAAGGATGGGACGCGTTCTCCTTCGACCCTAATAAATTTTTGAAAAGGATTAAGAAAAAAAAAAGAATTACATTCACATGGCCCAATGCGTAGTAGGCTTCTACATACAATGCACTAGTTAAGGGAAAATCGCAATTTTGGACTTACGTCTAGTTCTGAGGTACAGATATTATGACCGGTGATTTTCTAGAATAGGTAATACGAGGCATATCCTTTAAAAAAAAAATGGTGATTAGGATGCGGTAATGAAGATGATTTTATGGCTGATATCCACCAATACACTTGTCATAAAGAATATTTACAGTGTATAACGGTCTGTACTTGAATTTCTTATCAATCTTAAATGATAAGAATGAGTAAGCTGGAAATTTTGTACTTAGATGAAGTTTTGCCAAATCTGTTCATCTATATAAAAGTTTTCTCTTGAAGAAACATAACTTTACACAAAAAAGCCTTTTTTAATGTAAAGTCTGCTTGAGTTAAGCTGTTAAGCCTTAAAAAAATATGAATAAAATCAAACCTCAGACGATTTATAACTATGACAACGAAAATGTCGCTCTGTAATTAAATATTAAAAACAACCATCGTCATGGAAATCTGAAAAATCAGAGCAACATCAACTTTTACCAAGTGAGGATTATAAGCAATTCATGACAGTAAAAATAATAATAATAATAATAATAAAAACACTTATAGAAACTTTATATGAAAACGCTTTTTTTAATTTGCTGTGTAAAAATGGAAGATATCTGCTGAAATAACTTTGGTTAATTGCCCTTAACTGATTACTTTATGAGATAAAAATTAAATTACGCAATTAGCATAATCGCACTTTCTTTGATGCTCATGATGCTTCGAGGAATTTAACCATGGATATGCATAACTAAAATACATTACATTGAAACCAAATTAAGATCCTTCTATCATGTAAATATCGCTGTCATGATGGAAATAATTTTCATTTTAAATAATTGTGTTTAAGAATATTAAATTAAAACGCCTCCAGTTAGGGAAAACCATACGTTCTCTAAAACAATACATTAAGTCTCTAATGGAATAATGAATTAGCAGTTTTAGTTTTAACACTATTTCACCGTTTCTTACTAGTTAGAAGATGCTTAAAGAAAATAACAGGTTTTATTTTTCTTAAAAATGAAATTGTGCAGATGTTTAAAATTATCACTTAGCATATATTTTTGATTAAGAAAACGATAAATATTTACTTGTTCTGTTGCATCATTATATTCTTTATAACACTTTTCTCTTTTCACTGCATAGACCCCCGTACCAACCACTATTTATGGTTTAGCCAATTGGATGGGACCCTGAAGACAGCTCTGATTTTTTTGATCCAGACCAGAAACCGAGCAATCCCTGGTCCTGGTACGTTGTAGAAAATAGAAGTTTAGTACACAAAAATAGTGGAGGAAAAACAAACATAAAAAATAATAAAAAAAATGTAATTAAAAAACAAAAAACATTCATTTGAGTCTTGACGTCTTGAATTTAAACTATGCTTTTCGCATTCACGAATAGCGATAGGTTTTGTCGTTGGATTTGTTTCCACAAATGGAATGGAATTGGCCAAGAAATTTTCACCCGTCATATATTATTCACAGGTGATTTTTTAGAATAGGTAATACCAGCAATATCCATAAAAAAGAAATAATGATTAGGATGCGGTAATAAAGATTTTATGACCGATACCCACCATGTACACTTATTGAAGATTATTTACAGCATATAACGTTAAGTATTCTTGTTTCTTATCAATCTTGAATGATCGGAATTAGTAATCTGGAAATGTTTTACTCAGATGAAGTTTTGCTGTTTAAATTCATCTATATGGTGGTTTTTTTTCCTGAAGAAACGTAATTTTACAAGAAAAAAAAAACTTTTTTTTAAATGTAAAGTCCGCATGAGCTTATGCCCTGAAAAGGGTATGAATAAAATCAAATTGCAGACGATTTGTAGCTATGACGACGAAAATTTCGCTTTCTAAATAAATATTAAAATCAACTGTCGCCATGAAAAATCAAAGCAACATCTACTTTGGCCAAATGTGGATTATAAGCAATTCATGATTGTTCAAAAAAAAAAAAAAGACGATAATAATAGTAATAAAATAAATAGAGTAAAAAAAAAGTTAACTTTTTGAACTTGCAATGAAATAAAGTACATTTAAAAAAGAAAACGGTCTCAATATCGATCAATGCATAGGAACTTTTTATGTAAGTTTTGCAACACATAAATCAGCCTAGAAAGATGAAGAAATTTCACCGCAGTCGCAACTTCAATTGACTTGCATAAAAACAAAACTTCATTCAACAAGTAAGAAAAATGTTTTGCTATAAAAAAACATTCATCTTACTGAAAGCAACGTCAAAACTGCTCTTTTAAAATAAAGTGCAATCTATCAGGAATGAAGTCAAAAGCAAAACAAATGCAAAAGTAAAGATGAAAGAAATACACCTGGATCTACGAGTCTAAGAGAGAGAAATATTGGAATCTTGGTTGTTTCGTTTAATCTTAATACGATCTGATATTGATCGCGAGGAAAATAAGAACCACACCTCACCCAGCGGAATGTGTTCTCATTTAAAATGAAATTTCTTGAAGGAAGACTGTCAGTTTCAATCTTGAAGAAATATTAAATATATAGTATATAGCTTTGATGTACTTAGCATTTCAGATAATGGAAAATGTAAAAGGAAAGAAAAAATAAATTTATTTCATACTTTGCACTTTTAAAATCGTTATTTAAAATTTTGAAGAATTCTTAGAAAGCTGTTGCTGCTATGGTTACATTTTGTTTTCAATATTTATTTCCATTATTTATTTATTTTTAAAATAAAGTTACATTGTTTACAAGGGAATGAAAATTCTCAACCTTAAAAATGAACTATCAAGTATGACAATTTGCCTTTAAAAACATTCAATTTATAATATTTGATGAATTAATGTTCAATTAAATATATTTTAATAAATTACTAATGGTAAGCAAAAAATACCACTTAAAAGCAGAATTTACAGGAACATTTATTTCGGGTTTATTATGTTCTTCAACTCAGAAACGTCAACGTAAAGATCAGACACATTTGCACTTAAAATATGTGGATGTATAATGTAAAATATTTTTTTAAACAACACAAAAATGATAGAGACGAAAAATTTGCAAAGGTTACGTACTCATTCTGTGAAACGTTTTTGTCGGTACTCAACACTAAAAAAGTAATTCTTATGACAAAACAAAATCCTGCCAGTAAAAATAACCTATATAGTTCAGAAATCCAAAGGCGAACAGTAAATATCCCGAGTTATATGAGACGAGGATTTTCCATTTCCATGGCGTCCTTTCGGCAGATGTTTTGGGTTATTGAAGCAAAAATGCACTAACGTACTTTGAAAATAAGGAAAACGTTTTATACAGCGTCAGATTTACCCTCTTAAAGGTAAATAAGAATTAAAAATTATCTTACATCTTACCGAATTCATGCGATGAGCAAAAATGTTCCCCATGGTTTTGGTGAATTTTACGATAGTCCTTGCGAGCAAGGACAACAAAAG
The DNA here is from genome assembly GCF_026930045.1 of Uloborus diversus. Taxonomy (NCBI): domain Eukaryota; kingdom Metazoa; phylum Arthropoda; class Arachnida; order Araneae; family Uloboridae; genus Uloborus; species Uloborus diversus. The sequence goes on from NC_072736.1 coordinate 130,556,715, forward strand.
ATTTTGAGACAAAAGATTTTACCGGATTTTTTTTAATGCTAATTGGTGCTTTTGTTAATCTTCTTATGGACATTTCGACTTTTCAGCACTAAGGTTTTCTTATTATTATTTTAATATTTATTTCTTCTTGTGAAAAATCAGAACCAAAAATTTGGAATGCTGAACAAGTAGATATTATTCCTCACCGCGTAGAAAATTTTAAACAGTACGATTATTACAGTTCATGCTTTCTTCTAGATTTTATTGTTGTTTGTATTTAAAAAACCAAAAATTATATCATTTAATAAAATAAGATATTTGTTTTGTCTTTGCTTCTATATGTAAACTACAAAAATTGTATAAAAATCGAATAAACATTCAAAAAAAAAAAAAAAAAAAAGCACCAGACAATTAAACAAAAGCATCCGATGGAAGCGGGGACATGTTTTGAAACGGTCATTCAAACTCTGCTAACCGCAGCAGTTATCATTTTTTTCCCCTTGAAGTTAATTACTGCCGCAGTGATATCCACTTCACATTTAATACGCTTTACGCTTATTTATTTATTTAATTTTTGAATTTTCTACTAGAGTAAAAAACAATAAAATATAAACAAATAATTTAATTTCTTCTCTCCAACTAAACCCAACAACTAAAACCGACTACTGACTTTCATCAGTTAAAAATTCTAAAGATATAAGAACATTTTTACTTCAGCACAATCTGTTCGTCGGGCGAGTACAAAAAACGCACAACTAGCTCAATTTACATTCGTGAGTCCAAGCAGCTGCGTTTATGCATTTTCTCAATTAAATAATTTATTCGCGAAACTCCATTTCAGTATATAATCATAAAAAGTAATGTTCAAAATGAACAAGTAGCAATAAAATTCACCAGCTTTTATATGGTTAAAATCTCATTACTAATAAAAAAAAGGAAATTTTTTTCGAGAATGTGTAGAGTAGATATACCTGGCAATATGTTTTTAAGTAGTTATACGAAGCTTTAAATATTAAAACCAGCTCAACTCGTGTAAAAAAAAGGGAAAGATAAAAAAGCATTTTGCATTCTGTCACTAAGTTTTTCCATAAGAACCTTTTTTTTTATCGTGTAAAAAACATTCGGTGTACAACTTGATTTTTTTCCTCAAAAAAAAAAACAGTATAGTATAATTATTCACAGATTAAAATATCCATTTTTTTTCATGGTGACATAGCAAACTCATGGATAGAGCTTTTTTCTCTTTTTTTTGAGAAAGAGAGGGTGGAAAAGGGGGGGTTGGCAATAGGTAGGATCAGTGAGATTGTGCGAGCAGTAAAAAACTATACTGCTCGAGCGATCTCACTGATTCTACCTATTACAGCTATTACAAAATGAAGCGTCCTGCTTCCGCTTTCAGTCATCCGTCATCTCTCTGTGGTCAAGCTATAACAACTTCTCTAAATTTTCTTTGAAGTAAAATAAGATGTTTTATTTTTCAATCGGCGAGTGCTATAAAAAAACACAAACACTTACACATTTTCCATTTCGTTCAAATTTCCTCTAATTTACCTTTTCACATTTGTATCGAATAGTTGCATACTAATTTTTGTTTTTTTTCTCTCGAATTCTAGTGCACGTCCTTGATGTACATTTATACATTGCAGCGAACGTATCTATGCACTTTAGTTAAAACTACGGAACAGCAAAAAACTAGCAAAAATACAACGAAAGGGTTTTCCTCTGCTGGTTTCCATGACAACACGCTAATGGGGGTCACCCGGATGACAGAAATGAATAGAAGAAAAATAGACCATAAACCTTTATGCCATCCCCTCATTAACCTTCGACCCCAGCAGTAAGATCCCCCCCCCCCTGATCCGCTTTTATCGAACCAAAGCTAGGACTAAACGCAGTTAATCTGCTTGCTTTGTTTGGAGAAAAGGATGGGAAAAGAATTTATCGCTTCTGTGAACGTCGTTTTCTTTTCATCTACAAGCAAAACTCTGTATATATACCGTAGAGGGGTACTCTATGAGATGTATATCTGTTACCGTCAAAGTATATCATGCAGTTATTTTATAGAATACCTAGTTTTTCCATGAAATAACTGATCGTGTTCGTTAAAGTGTGTAATAAGTTATTAATTTGACACTTAAACTAGTTATTCTATGAAATAAGTAGGTATTCTATAAATTAACTAATGAGAGACAGTTAACGAGTAAAATTCCTTTAACCCTGGCTAATGGGCGGTAATTTACTGAATGAATGAATAGTGTAAAATATAATACAGTAAAGCACCGTTTATACGTTTTTGAAGGGACTGTATGAAAAAAGCGTACAAACGAAAAAACGTATAACAGGTATAGGTTAATGTGTATTAGACTTTGCAGGGACTAATTTTAAAAACGTATAATTGATAAAAACGTATAAAAGAGAAACGTATAAACGGTGCTTCACTGTAAAAGAATCGCACCATATATGGCATGTTTTATTTTTAATTAATATCGCATTATATACAAAAAAAATGTCGAAAAAACATTGTCTAAATTCCGTCTTTTTAGTAAATATTTCTTGACACAAAAGGTTTAATTCAATAACAGCGAATTTAATTTCGACTTCAGTGATGAAAGAATCGGTGTTTTATTATTTTGAGGGAAAAAAATGAAATCACGCAAAAATAGAGGGGAGGGGTGTGAAAAATCTTACCTACCCTTACATGGGGGGAAGGGGACTAAAAATTTCCAAAATCATCCTTACGTGATTAATGAATGACTGCCCCTCACCTGCCTATAAAGTGTCCGAATATTTGCAGGTTACATTAAATATTTTTTAAATATCAGTTCTGAAACTTCATTTCAAATGAAGTCTGTCAAAAGCAGTAAAAATTTCTCAATCTTGTGTAGATATCGATCTTATTTTTTTTTTCTTTGCAAAAGAAATAAAAAGAAGGAAATAGAAGCAGCATCAAATGACTTCCGTGAACTGGTGTTTTGGTCAAAGGTATTTCCGATATTTCCGTTCTCTAAATTTTCGAGAAATGCACAGCTACTCAAAAAAATAACTTTAAAAAAAGTCAGCAAGATAAAATGTATGACGTATTGGATTGAGAGCTAATTTCAAACAGGTAACAATTCTTTTGCTTGTACTGGAAAAACTACCTATCATGGTCATTTTAAAACTACAAATTGGAAAGTTTTCCGGCGAACCCCCCACTGTTATCTGTGTTTCGTACATTAGCCCCTTTAAATTTCGTTATAACACAAATGTAGTTGTTTCTGAAAATTGCATGAATTTCGTGATTTTATGCGAGCATAAAATTTCATTATTTTTTTTCTTTTGCGTTTGTAGGGGGGAGAATGTGACGCCACATATTGCCGCCCCGGGTGTCACCCATGCTTGGTACGCCACTGATTTATACAGGGTGTTCCACTTTAGCCTGCAAGGCCTCTGTTTTCGCAACCGTTAGTCCTAGATGCTTACTTCCAATTGCAAAAATATTCAAAATCAGATGCAGGGTTAAGATATTGAAAGTTTGAAGCAAAAATGAAAATGCGTCAAAAAATAAAAAAATTAACTTTTTATACGGGTCTCCTAACTTACCATTTTTAGAGAAATTATCTCCATTAAAAACTATTACTGAAACAAAAAAACTTGACATTGTGCGACCAAAATTCAAGGAGATATTCCAGTTTCAAGTTTTAAGGGACCATACACAAGATGAGATTGGAACTTATCGCCCTTTTAGAAGAATGACAGGTTGTCAAAGTAAGAAAAATAAGGTATTCACACTTTTCATTGCTATTCAAAAATTAATGAAAATGTTATGCCGTGATACGCAAAAACACACTACAAAACCTCGAACAATTTGAAAAGCCACACTCTTCGCATACATATTATTTTAAACACTTGTTAACTGCTATATTTCCCCCCAAAAAGTGTTATTGACAGCAAGTGAAAAGTGGTGTAAGTCACAAAACGCCGCCTTTCACTTCTTGGTAAATATTGGTCGTACGAATTTCAAACTTTTTGTGTTGGAATTATTTTTCAATGGAAAATATTTCGCTGAACATGAATTAGGGGACCGTATAAAAAGTTATTTTTTATTTTCCGACTCACTTTTCTTTTTCTTCAAACTTTCAATGTCTAAACTCTGCATCTGATTTTGAACCTTTTTGCAATTGGAAGTATGATCTAAGGCCAACGGTTGCGAAAATAAAGATCTTGCAGGGTTAAAACAGAACACCCTGTATATACGTTTACTCTACAATATTTAATTTTGAAATAAACCCTAAAACTATCGAATTTACAGTCTAAACATTTATCAGGCAAAACTGATGCACATAAAATTTGCAAAGTCCCGACCTTTGGTGACTCTGCATCGAATAATAATGATTTACTCTTTCGAGTAGCGTCCCTAGAGCCTGTCTAGAAAACGTATTATCAGTTCTACTTTAATATTCCGTCGTGGGTAGAACACTTCATCCCCCCGCCTCCTAGTTCCCTTAAGCTTCATAGTACCGGAAGCATTGCTGTGGGTGGAGAAGGGGAGACGACTTGTCGATGAGCGAGGTGCAGACGAGATATGAACTGTCGAAAGTTACTGTTGTTACGCGTTGACGTACATTAAACATTAAACGAGTACAAGTATTACGGATCACAGAAATATTTAATTAAAGGCATTGGGAAATAGTAGAGTTTGCATCTAAATTTGCTATTTTCGGATTAAAAAATTTTTGGAATCATGTTGTAACTCTCTATAATTTTACAGGTTTAAAAGCAGTAACTCAACTAGATATTTCATTCTTAAGTCGCATCAAACATAAAATGCATAGTAATGCTTTTAAGTATAAGTTTCATATATGAATAAGTGTTTTTATTGATGAAAAAAAAATGATGGGAGAATATCCAGAAATTATTTGAATTTTGACGTCTTAAATTCAAATTAAGTTTCTCGCAATCACGAATTACGATAGAACCTTACTCATTGGGTTTTTTGTTTCTACAAATGAAATGGAATGGAAAGGCCAAGAAATTTTAATCCTCCATTATTATGGCTGGTGATTTTCTGAAATAGGTAATACGAGGCATATATTCATAAAAAAAGAAATGGTGATTAGGATGCGGTGATAAAGATAAATATTTTATGGCCGATATTCACAACTACACTTATCATAAGGATTATTTACAGCATATAACGTAATGGATTTCTATTTTTTATCAATCTTAAATGATGAGAATAAGTAGTCGGGAAATTTTGTATTTAGATGAAGTTTTGCAATTTTAAGTTCATCCATGTAGGTATTTTTTCCTGAAAAATCGTTATTTTAAACACCCCCCCCCCCTTTTTTTTTAATTTAAAGTCTGCTTGAGTTAAGCCATGAAAAAAATCTTTACTGATAATAAAGCTGAAAGACTATGTCCGGAGCTCTGTCTGTCGGGATCTCTGTGACGAGCATAGCGCCTAGACCGTTCGGTCAATTTTCATAAAATTTGGCACAAGGTTAGTTTGTAGCATGGGGGTGTGCAACTCGAAGCGATTTTTTCGAAAATTCGATTTTGTTCTTTTTCTATTCCAATTTTAAGAACATTTTTCCGAGCAAAATTATCATAAGATGGACGAGTAAATTACGTAATTATCATAACGTGGAACCGTAACATGGGTACAAGCCATTCATTATTCACCATACATTTGTATACAGGCGAACCAAAAGACTTAATTCTCTATTACGGGCAAAGCCGTGCGGGTACCACTAGTAATGAATAAAATCAAACCACAGACGATTTATAACTATGGCAACGAAAATTCGGTCTCTAAATAAATATTAAAAACAACCGTTGTCATGGAAATCTGAAAAATTATAGCATCATTATTTTTGGTCAAGTGAGTGTAGTAAATTATTCGGGATTTCTCAAAAAGTGTAATAATAGTTGAATGCATTTTCTACCGAAAAAGAATGAAACCCTTCAGCAATACAAGCCAGTACAGGAGCCAGCATTATTAAGGTACCCCCTGTTATTAAAGCACAAACGAGCAAAATTTTAAATTTAAGCATTTTTTTTTTGACAAGAAACCCTTTTTCTGCTAAGACAATATTGTGATACAGTAAAACCTTTTTATTTTTATAAATTATTTAACATCTAAAATTTTAAGAAACTAAAATTTTCAGTGCAAATAATGTTTTGCGCTCTAGTATTCACAAATTTATTCCCCGGGAAAACTCTCCATTTCTAACTAGATGTCTTTAATATGATTTACACTGCGTCACCATTTGCCAAATCTTGATGTCCTTTCTTGATCGATAGCTCTAATCTCAACATATTTTGTGAACGCATAGGACAGCTTCCATCAAGTAATGGGCTATTCCTCATTTTCCCCACCGGAAGTCAGATAAAAAATATTCTAATGTTTGATCATTTTCTACTGGATTGATTAAATGTGCTTTCGCTAGGTTAACAAATCATTTTCGTCTAGAGATTAACATGGTTTTCTATTAATAACATTGATTATGCACTAAAAATGATTGTATGGACTGAATTACGATGAAGTTAAGAAATCAATCAATAGATAATTAACAAAATAATGATATCTCAAATGAGGCAGTGAGAAGCAAAGGAATGCAAGTGGACTATTTTAAGTTTCAAGTTAAACACGTTTAAAAATCAGATCCTAGGCAGGCTTTCGTTGAAATTTTTTTCTAAATCATGCTGTATAGCAGCAGCTACCAGGGCTACTAGTACCATCTCTTGCCCCAAGACAGAGGAGAGGTTCACCTACCATTTGTACTGGTTATCTCAACATTTTAATTTTGCCACTTGCATCCCTTTGCTTCTCACTACCTCAAATGTTCTTATATATATATATATATATATAAGGGTCAGTTAGAAAGTTAGTTGCACTGCTCAAGAAAGCAAAAAAAGTATTGAAATTTTACAATAACTGTAATGTTATCTTAAAGTTCCATTCAAAATCTACTTTTTAACATAACCATCCCACTATTTAAGCATTTGTCGAGGCGTGGTACAAGTATTTCGATGCCTTCTGCGAAGCAATCCCGTCCAATGTCCGATAACCATTGTTGGGTTGCAGCGATTTCACTTCGTCATTCGAATGGCATCGTCGCTTTGAAAGTTCTTGATTCATGGGACCAAAGACATCGAAGTCAGGAGGTGAAGGGTTTAGGCGGCCAGGGAGGGGAATCCTACACTTCTCGCCTAAACTTGGTCTTCCCTTGAGCTTAACGTCGTCAATATCTGTACGTCTATTCTCAACCATGTTGCACCATTTTCCTGATAGCTTGACGTGACATTGCATTTCACCATACAATTCATGCTAATGCCCATTAATTTCAGGCATTTGCACCTTGTTCCCTCAAAATCGAATCACTGCACGCATTTCCAATTGGGACGCTACTTGCAGCTGTCGAGACATGTTTGCGACTGATTACCAGAAAAACTAAACTTGCCTTGGGAAAGCCACTACGTCACACGATGAAGGTAGATGTCTGAAGTATTGCCACAGAGTTTCATCAAAATTGTCTTATATGGAACATGTTTATGAATAAGTGCAACTAACTTTCTGACTGCCCTACGTATATATACATATTGTAACAGCTATCAATAAGTGTAATGATTTCATTTTAATGATACACAAGTATGAAAAAATTAATTCTTCACCTCGTAAAAAGTGGGGGAATATGGAGCAAAGTGAAGTGGCGAAATATTTATTCCGCTTTTAGTGTCACTTACCTAGTAATATTTTAACTACGTAGTAACATATGTAGTCTATTCCAGTAAAGAAAAATTTACCTCTGAAAATGAAAGCATATGATAATACAAGCAAATTTTAAAAATTGGTACTCAGATTGTAATATTTTGTTGTCAGTCAAAAATTGTTTTGATATTATTAAATGATGAAGTTCTTGTTATTATAACATTTTAATATTAATTGGGAACTTCTAAAAGTCGGTACAATATTCATTTAGATAATGTTCGGCTTATTTTAATTTTTTACACTTTTCACAGTTAGTCAAGTGTATGCCGGGCAAAGTGAAATTATTTCATTTCGGTCACTCATTCAATCATTTACTAAATCATTCACGTTTTCATTTATTAACTAATTTATTTACGTTCCTTCATTTAAAAATTCTCTTATCACTCTTCATCCATTGATTAATTTTCTTATTCATTCACTAGTTTATTAACTCATTTATTTTTCCTTATGTATTAATTAATGAATTTAGTTATTTATTTAATGTTTCATTATAATTTCATTTATTCAATTATCAGTTTTTTTTTGCTCATTAATTTGTTCAAAAATATTTTTCACAGTCGAAAAAAAATATATTTCTTTCGAAAAATATTTCATTTTTCCCTTTGCCTCATAAAAAAAAAGTGAAAAATTTCCACTTTTTTTTTTTTTTTTGAAAAAAAAAATTTTAGTGCCAAAAATGAAAAATGATGTTTCAATGCCAGTTTATTATAAAATGCAATGTTCTTTTTATGTATAGTAATTTTCAAATCAAATGTCAAATTTGTTCATTTTGAAAAAGCTCTGTCATCTTAACGATTTCACTTTGCACCACATTCCTCTGCATAAAAGAATCTGCTCTTAGCTTTAAAATCAAATAAAATTTTTTTGTTTTATTTTTTAAAACAATTTATCGGGTTCGGCAGTGAGTTCTGCACTGCTGTAGGCAGGTAAACGGCAGCATCTGCAGAAATATTTTTAAAAATATTTGAAGAAACGCGTTTTGGATTCAATACCATGCTAACAATAGGGAAATGTTGGAAAAAGTTGTACTATAAAGCTAACGTATAATAGTTGACAAAAATATGAAAAAAAAAGCAGAAAATTTGCAGTTACTGCCCTTTACCTGCCCACGGCAGTGTGCGGCACGGGTAGCACTATGTCAAAACAAAATTTACACCATAAAGAAAATAATGCCCAGGGCGAGGACCGGAGTTGAATCTGTGACCTCCAATACTGCGTGCAGGTAGCTGTCAGAGCCAGTACTTCTGACCGCACGGCAACGGAAGCCTTAGTTGTATGTGTAGTGGTTTGGATTTGAAAGCGAAGTATAATCCCTCATATTAATTCATAAAGTAATCTTTGCATTGGTTTTATCGTCTGTACTGCTCTTCTTTACGGATAATTCTTTGACATCAGTAATTTAAGACATGGCTGCATACAGAAAAAAAAGGAATCCACTCCACAGTTTTGCCAAGCTAACTATTGCACAAAATATAATGCTGATTAAAAATCGAACAGCGATGTTAAAAAGAATTTTGATTCCCAAAAGCAGGATCGACAACTCCCAGTGTGTTACCCTAAAATAGTTACCTATTTAATAATTTAACAGTTATATTACAACAATAATTAAAATATTTTAGCACTTTTATTACACTTAATATGTTCGTCACGGAAAAATCTGAGGTCTGCTTTTGTTTATATCTCTGCAAGTAGACCACTTAGAGACTTCGGGATTTCACTTACTGATTTTCTTAATCTCAAGGTACAACTTAACGCTGAAAAATTAAAATTCTAAAATAAAATTTTTATTTCGGTAGGGATGGAATACAAATAATTTCAGGTGATTCCCCATTAAATGATTAAATATAAAACCCATTGTTACAAATTTTCGTTGCCTTGCAACAGTAATTCGCAATTCCAACGAACTACAGGGGGCACTGTAGCCACTTTCTAATGGCGGACGAAAAAGGTAAAACAAACGCACGTGGTAACGAAGAAAATGCTGATAAGCCTAGTAAATTTTGTTCGTATTTTTCGCTTTATTCTTTTCAAATTAATTTTCAAAGTCTTGTGGATATTCTGGCCCATGTAGAAAGAAATGAGAATTCAAGAAGCATTACTAAACATTAGAAATTAATACAAATTTCGTAGTCCTTAGTTGTAAGCAGCCATTTCCACGATGTTGAATTCGAAATTTATCGATACTTGATGAAACTACATTTTTATTGTAGCCATTTGAACACTATAAATATTTCATGAAAAAAAAACCCCTTTGTTTATCAGTATTATCAAAAGAGGAAGATGAAAGTTCTTTGTTTTGTTTGGCTGGCGCTAATTGTTTTACATTCGGTTTTGTATGTTTCTAATTTCTGAATTATGATTTATTCTGTCATGCATCATCAATCAAATTCTCACGGATACATGGCGGTAGTTTTCTTTTTAATTGATCTTCCATTATTTCTTTACATTTACCGAATTCTGTATCTTTCTACCATTTTAATCCACACATGATAAAAAATAAAAATGGTTTACAACCGACATGTAAAATCTCGCCAAGTGTTCTTTGCTTGCACAATACTAAAACTATAACACTAAACTATAATCGCACTATTTTGGCGATGAAAATTCTCAGCGTTAAACATTTTCCATTCCGTTCTACGATAATATATTCAGGAAAATATTTTGCATACTATCCTTCTTTTGAGCTTAAGATTAAAAAAAAAAAAAAGAAATTAATTTGAATTTTGACATCTTGAATTCAAATTATGTTTTTCGCAATCACGAGTGTGTGTAGGTAGGCGTGTGTGTTTGTGTGGGGGGGTATGTGTGTTTGTGTGTAGGGGGTATGTGTATATGTGTGTTTGTGTCTGTGTGCTGGCATAAGCGTGTGGGTAATTGTGTGTATGAATGTGTGTGTGTGTGGGGGGGGTATGTGTATGTGTGTAGGCATATATGTTTGTGTCTGTGTGCAGGCATAAATGTGTGGATAGTTGTGTGTATGTGTGTGTATGTTTTTGTGTGTGTGTATGTGTAGGTGTCTCTATGTATGCATGTGTGTATGTGTGTGTAGGTGTATGTATGTGTAGGTGTTTGTGTGTGTATGTGTGCGCGTGTGTAGTTGTGTATGTATGCGCGTATGTGTAGGACATGGATGCAACCTGGAGATGGCTTTCGCAATAGGAGCAGCATCGTGAGGGGCCGGTCGACGGTGATGCTGCGGAGGGTGGCGGTGGGAAAATAAAATGATAGCACGCCAAAAACAGTCAAATGAAAGCAATAAGCAATCGGTGATTGCTCAAAAAAAAAAAAAAAAAAAAAAAAAAAAAAAAAAAAAAAAAAAAAACCATATTTTTACAAATTCACACAAAACAATAAAAAAAATTTACCTGGTATAAAGTTATCCTCTTTCAAAAAAAAAAAAAAAAAAAAAATGCTTCGTATGGACTTGCAAATGCGAAGTTTGTTAATCCAGAGTTTTCTTGTGTTAGGATTTCACGCCATTTACGACAGTCAACTCACTTTTTAGAGGAAAATAATAAAGACTAACATTATTTTGAGGAGCTAGAGAATACCATTAAAGGACAAAACACTTTCTATTGTTGAAAGCAATCTAAGATACATCGAATGCGTTAATAAATACTCATAACAAACTGCCTATGTTTACGTCAACGGAACGCAATGTTTTACTTTTTTCGGTAGTTATGTAAATCACCGAAAGGTAGCATATTCGAGGCTGGAGTTGCGAATATTAATAGTAATTATAATGAAACGTTTGAATTAAGGCTTCTCTGGAGCAAGCATGAAATGTGTTCCCTATCATTGCTCTCATCTATGCCAATAATCCATAACGGTGCAAAGTAAAGAGACATATTAGGATCTTTATCACGAGTAATTTGTATGTTTTAAAACATAAATTAGTTTGAGAAACCTTTAATACTTAAATGGTTTTAATTAAATTGGCAAACACATAAATCCTAGAGAGGAACAAGGATTAAATTTTAGTGCCAACTGCTTAAAGTTTTAGAAACGTACGCGTTTTTTTTTTTTTTTTTCCTTTTAGTACGGAGCATGATGAAAAAATTAGGTGAAGTTTCGCGATGATACCATTGTTCAATTTCTGAAATATATTTACCCTAAAATGAATAAAATAACAGAATTTAAAAAAAATAAAATACTAAGCACTTTTAATAATGCACTCAAAAGGACAGAACAACTTTTCTGGGTTATAAAAGACAATTTAAGTATTCCTATAGTTTAAAATAATTCAAAAAAATGACAACACAAACGAAGGAAAGTGCGGTCTAGTCATTTCAAATGAAATTTTCACAATAAGAAAAATATGCATGTTTCAACACTCAAATTTGCGATTGGAAGCTAGATAATGATAAGAAATTCTCTTCATGACTTGAACCGCACTTTTTTTCGTTTGTGGTGTCATTTTCTTGGAATTTTCGAAAATTACAGAAATACTTGAATTGTCCTTTCTGACTCAAAAAAGTTATTTTGTCCTTTTAAGTGCAATATGAAATGTGCTTAGTATTTTTTTTTAAATTCCGTTATTTTTGTTTAAAGCTATGAAATTACTTTTTTAGCTTGTTAGATAAAGAAATTTTATTATAAGAAGCAACATGTGCTTTAAAACCCTATACAAAAGAATAAATACGTTTTAGGATGATGTAATGTGCTTGTAAAAGTTCAATAGGGAGCTGAAATTTTCTACGAGCCACGCAAGTGAACTAAGGAAACTGAATTTAGCCGTCATCATGTAAGTAAAATGAAGCGTCTATTTCTTTGTATTCTTTCTTCCACCTACTTCCTCTGTTAATGGGGTCTCTAACGTATTTCTTTTTATTACCTGAAACTGGAAATTTCATGAGCAGAAGTGCTCTGCAGCTGGAAAAATCACAAAAAGGCTATGGACGAAGAATTATTTTTATTGCGGCATTTATCACGAAAGAGCAGACACTATATTTTTAAGCTTTAACGTCTGAATGTTTTATAAAATGCACTCCTAACATTTACGTCAAGCTTTTCACTATAGTTTTATTTATAATGGAGCGTTTATTCAGAAGCACTCCGAACTTAAATTTTTGGGAGGGCGGGAATACTCAATTTGCCGAATGAAACTCCAAATTTCGCCGAATGATGACGATTTTGCCGAATGGAACTCCAAACTTCCCTGAATGATAACAATTTTACCAAATAGAACTCCAAACTTCGCTGAATGCTGACAATTTTGCCGAATGAAACTCCAAATTTCGCTGAATAATGATAATTTAGCAGAAAAAAACTCCAAATTTCGCTGAATGATGACAATTTTGCCGAATCGTCAGAAAATTAGCTAGTAAGGAAATTTTTGGAAGGTTACAGTGACCTCCCGTGACCTCCCATTGGGGCACCCTTGCGTTTAGTATTAAAACCAGATCAGTTCATAAATTTTCTTGAATGCCTTTTTAAAAATAATTTGATACTTCTTTGCCTATACTACCACGCCACAAAATGATATGGAACGCAACCCAATCAACCAGGTCGTAAACCGTCTGTACAAGCATTCACGGTATAACTACGTTTTCTACTTTCACTCACCCCTATGACAAAACAGTTAGTGTATTTCCATCTTTGGTGATTATCTGTTAAATTTGTAGGAGACATTTCTTAAAATCCAAGTTTTGTTTGATACACTGATATTCAGAAAATACCTACTACCTTCGTAGCTACAACTCTAGAACTCTACCACTCTTGTGTATGTGCTGAACTTAGTGTGCTGCTGGAGTGGGGATTTTTATTTGAGTGATTTTGCGTATTTGGATGTAAATTCGTGTTTTACTGTTGAGTTGGATGATATGTACCTAATTGCTGCAGATAATTTAGCAAGTGTTTATGACTTAATTGCTCATAACTCAATAAATCTCTTGTGTTTTTGCAAGAACTGTGTCATCACTTGAAGAATTTGTTGCAGTGTGCAGGAATCGTAACAGTACTGTTTGAAGTACAGAGAGAAAATAATTAAGAATAGAGAAGAAAGAAACTTTTTAAATGTATGCTAGCGCAAGTGTGTTGAAATTAAAGGTGACAGAGCGAAATCTAGGAAATTGTACTTGTTTCAGTCAGAAAATGTTTTAGTGATGATAAAGGCTAATTTTAATTACATTGAAACAAAAATTCAAGAATTAAAAATTTACAACTATTAACCTTATGCCCATATCATTTATACACTTCAAAATTGTTCATAAAATATGAGAACTTTCAAAGCAATTATATCCAAATGCATATTGTTCACGAAAATAGTTCTTGAAAACTTTCTTGATGGTAGCGAAAAAAAGAAAAGTTGCAACCTTTTGAGACATTTATGGTAGGCCTTTTATTATATGAAAGTCTACATAATCACCTGACTAGGGAAAAAATGTCAGCAATTTTCATTTGCGATGCCAGATTCCAGGAAGCTGAACCCAGACTTTTACATTCTTCGGAACGCCCTTTTTCCTTTTATCGTCCGAAATAATCAGAAATTGCCGTTGGCTACTGTGAGGAAAGCGCTGATTAAAGTTTTCCTATTCTGATGTAGTCGCCTTCGTGAAAGAAAACTTTGTGTGGAAAAATGTTAAATAAGTACTTTAGAGGCGTAAAATGATTTTTTCCCTTGTGGATAAAAACGAGCTTTTGTCGTTATTTAAAGAATATAATAAGAAAAAAAAATCATATCTCCCACTTCCAGACAGGTATATTCATGACTCATGCCCTGAAGATGTAAAAAATAGTTAATTAACATTAAATGAAAGAGGTTTCTGGCAATGATGTAATTTAAGTGGCCTTAATTGCTGTAAATGAAAAAAAATGGGGGGGGGGGGGCACAGTGTTCCGATTAATACAAGTTAGCTGGACAAAAGTCAAGTTCAGAATTCATCATTTCATCACACAAAATTGAAGTGTTCCTAGATTTACATGATTTAATGGCTCAATATAGATATTATTTATACTGGTAAGTGTTTTTTCCCTAATTTAATTACTCTCTATCTGATAATAAAACAATATTAAAAAATTTTTGAACATAAACGAAGGAATTTTTGCTCGTTTAAAACCTTATGTGATGGTAGTGATTTTACCCGTTTGTACCCGGGCGAAATTTTCTGTATGTAAGAGCTGCACTTTTCCCATTATTAATAATGTGTATCATAGTCAGCACACTCTAGTGCAACATATTTTTTTTCCTCTAAAATACTTTCTTTCGAGAAGGGATTTCTTTGAAGAATTATTGAAGCATCTTGGGTAAAAAAAAATGTGTACTTGAGTGTGCTGACTATAATACGTCTTATTATTAATAGAAACGCTGTTAGTCCAGTCAATAGATACATTTTACCTTGCAAAAAATGGGGTCAAAGATTTTAATTTTTTAATTTGTACATATTGGTGCCGACATGAAAAAACCAAGTTATCCAACACGAAAGACCCCGGGAGAACTTTTGGGGGCAGAAAAACCACAAAAATTTATGACTTTTTTTGTTTTTTCCAAAATATCTCCGAAATGGTTCAACTTAGAAAAAAGTTTTAAATGTAAAGTTTAAAGAACATAAAATTTCCTACAACTTTTGTATTTACAACTTTTTTGTAGCACAAATAACAAGCTTGCTATAGCTCTTTGAAAATAGGCAGTTTTCCTCCACTCCGAAAAAAAAAAACTTTCACACTGAAAGCAAGGCGTCATAATTATTAGAACTTCAATAGAAACTTTAGTTTCAGAGAGTTTATCGACAGTTAAAGTAGTTTGAGTTTCTTTCTCACCTCCCCCCCCCCCGTTGGACACAGTAGCAATTCTGGCTGACAGATTAGTTCCCACTAGACTCCAAAAACAAACGATGTATTATGAAACTGAAATACATATATACGCATTCATTTAAAGCACATACGACGATGCAATAATAATTTTTAAAAAAACCTTCCCCACTGCTCACGAACCAACTTTTCTGATCTAACAGAGGTAGTCTTCATCAGAATCCAATAATAGATGATATATTGTTGTTTGTAACTGGATTACACAATATATACATTCATTTGAGGGATATAATTCGTACATTCTAGTCCAATTATTGCAAACAAAGATGCGATTTTTAAATATTAATGAGAAGGAATGAATATTAGGCAGCTAATAAGCAAACAATCAACACAGTCATGCATCCTATGCTCTGATACAATAATAATAATGAATATTAGGCAGCTAATAAGCAAACAATCAACACAGTCATGCATCCTATGCTCTGATACAATAATAATAATAAACCCTCCCCCACCGCTCACGAACTAATATTTCTAGTCTGACAGCGGTAGTCTTCAGTTTTACTCCAATAACATATGATTTATATTGCAGTTTGTAATTTTGAATTACAAAATCTTCTCATTCATTTAAAGCACATAATTCGTACCATCTATTCTATTACAAGCG
The DNA here is from genome assembly GCF_026930045.1 of Uloborus diversus. Lineage (NCBI taxonomy): Eukaryota > Metazoa > Arthropoda > Arachnida > Araneae > Uloboridae > Uloborus > Uloborus diversus. Next base: position 130,572,863 of record NC_072736.1, read on the forward strand.
AAAATGCAATATTCGAATATAAATGTGAATGAATAAATATTAGGGTGATAATATGCAAACAATAGACATAAAAATGAATAAATAATGATATAATAATAATACGTAATGAACACTTTGAAAAAATTCTGCAGAAACTGACTTTTTGAGGCATGAAAAACCCAAAAGAATTACCTTACAAAATGAAAATCCAACTGTAGAAGATTAATACATACATCTAAATTTCAGAGAGATTCATTCGACCTTAAAGCAAATAGAGAAATAACAACAAAATACGCTGTTTATCTTCTTCGAAGCCGTTTTGAAGGTCCAGGTTCTTCCAGTTCAGAATCTGTAGGGGGTAGAAAGAAGCTGTGTTCCTTTAATTGTTCATCTCCTTGTTGCGGTAATTCCAAAAGCTCCTGGAACAAATTATCTTCTTCAGCAGTCTCATCCAAAGATGAAATTTCTGCAACATTTTCACAATTTGTGCCACTGCAATGTTTGCACGTGCTGGAGCATTTTAAACCTGCCTTGTGACAAGAACAGGTTCCAGTACAATTTTTCTTGCAGGTACAAGGTACAATCTTCAAAAGATTCTGAGTAACTGAATCTCTTTTCGTATCAACATGCATTAGACCTTGCGTCCTGCGTTCCCAACCCCATTTCTCTGGATCAATTATGTTGCCCAACCAACTTAGAATTTGGTGGTAGAACCGATATGAGTGATAACGTCCATGCCCCCCCCTCCCCGCACGTTGGAGGTAGCCCTGCAAGATTTATCTTAGCCCTGTATACTAGTTTTATAAAAAGATTAAATTGCAAAGTATCCAAAGATAGGTTCAAATACTTTACGTCACCTGTGTATAATATTTGCAAAATGTTTTCTCCAGCTGCAGCTAAGGAAGGCATCACGATGACAGATTGGGTCCATAAATAACTTCAATAGCTTCCTTAATTTCAGGAGGTTTTTTTTTTTTTTTTGACTATTTTGTACAACTTAATTTTGCCTTGGCCAAAGATTGCCGAAGTCGTATCACACTCACTAGACGCATGGATGAAAAGAATACTGCTGAGGTCAAACTTAAAAAAGATTTAGTGGGGAAAAAACAAATCACAAGCATTCCCTCTTCCAGGTTTTAAGAAGAACAAGTTGCTGAAAGGCTGTCCTAAAGCTGTCATCAGTCCTCTCGCTCACTATAACAACCTTTTCAATTTCTTTTGCCTGTGAAAGAGCAGTAAGTGAGTGTGTCGGCATCATCTTGAGTCTGCCTGACTTCAATGCCACACTCTTTGAAATATGTCTCAAGAAGTAGAATAAGACAATTCTTTTTGTTATAATTTGCCAGAAATCTTTCTTAAGGAATTTAGTTAACATGTTAAGTTCAACCATTACTTCAAGGGGAAGAGATTGATTGTTCATTGATATAGCATTTGTGACAAGCAGTGTGAATTGTCACTTCTTTTAAGAACTTCAAAAAACGCTGATGTTCTTCATTTTGCCGTTTTGCGCTGCATCTTTGAAGATTTTCTGTTCCCTTCTCCCTCACAATCTTTATTTCGCATTCATGCAAACTGATTTCACAAATAATAATGATAATAATAATAATAAGAAAAACACCTTGGTCAGGCGTAATCAATTCTAGGAAAAAATTGTAATTCAGAACACACAAATTGATAAAACATACTCTCGCTCAAACCCTGAAGTGACCAACATGAGTAGCTGTCACTATGAGATGTCACTATGATGAGTCGATTCATCTCATTTGGAGAAAAAAAAGGGGGGGGGGGGATGGAATGGGAGTGTTTTGTTTAAATTAAAGGGAACGGAGGCATTTACCCTCAGCTGTGAAAGACAAATGATTTCCAAGGTCAGACTGCCGGCGTTTCTCCTTTTTTCCTCCGTTATCCAATGCGCTTTCACGCACTTCGCTGAAGGGGTTCAGAAAAAGTGTGACTTTCAAGAAGCTGTAACTCGCTTGCTTTTCATGCTACAAAAATGTTGTACGGACAAAAGTTGAAGGAAATTTAATCCTCTTTAACATTTGCATTGGAAGTTTTTTTGTAACTTTAACCATTTTTGAGATATTTTGAAAATACTACAAAAAGTCACAAATTTTTAGGGGTTTTCGGCCCCCAAAAGTTCTCCCGAAGTCTTTCGTGTTGGATAACTTGGTTTTTTCATATTGGCACTAGTATACACAAATTTAAAAAATAAAATCTTTGACCCCATTTTTTGTAAGGCAAGCCCGTTTTTTTCTACCTATTGACTGGACTATGTAGCTACTATATGCAAAAAATTTAGCCCGTGTACAAGTGGGTACAAGTCATTGCCATCACTTGAAAGTTTTGAAACTAGTTAAAAAATCCGTCGTTCATCTTTAAAATTTTTAAAAATATTGTTTAACTATCAGATAGATTAATTAAATTAGGGAAAAAAAAGCACTTACTAGTATAAATAACATTCATCTTGAATGATAAAATCATATGAAATCAGGAACACTTTAATTTTGTGTGGTGAAAAGATGTCTGAAACTCAACTGATTTATTAAATTACAAACGGATACGTACTTTTGAACCTCATTACTCACGTGACGGAAAAGAGTTAGACATAAACAAATGACTAAGTATCATGTTTTGGTTTATTGTTTGCATTATCCCAATACCAAAGTTAATTTTGAACATGACTTTTGTCCACCTAGCTCGTACTAATCAAAACACTGTGGGGAGGGCGGGACGAAAGATAAGATTATGCATTGGACATTAAAGACCTTTAATTTGTCGAAAACAGGAAATGAAAAAGCTAAAAGAAAGGAAAAAGCATTTTTTTCTTCTTTTACTACCCAAATCAACATATTTTTACAATAGAAAAAACTGAAAATTTGGTAAGGGCACTTTTCAGAAAAAAAAAAAAAAAGCATTCAGCACCCAGCCCGCATTAATTTGAATTTTGACATTGTGAATTCACATTATGTTTTTCGATTGCACAAATAGCCATAGGACCCTGCTCGTTGCGTTTCTTGTTTCTACAATATTTAAAAAAAATGTATTTAAGAAGTATAATTTGAAGTGGGTGCACATGCACATGGGTACACATACCCATTTCTTTTGAGTTATCGAAAAACCTGGACTTTTTGATGCGAGTACTAGGAATTAGTGTATTTTCTGCATCAGATTTTTTTGCCGCTGCCTCATGAAAAATTGCAGGAGGCTTCCTTGAGGAAATAAAATTTATAGTTTAAGTTTCATGTTTACTAAAGAATAATGCTTATATTAGATTTAACATAGCCTCTGCCAGGAATAACTTTGAAAATTTTATTCCAGCATTTTTTAAAAAATCTTGATTGAATTTTTTACGCGCGAATAAAAAAAGAATCCCACTTAACCAATCTGTGTAAAGCTCGAACAATACATATTACACCTCGGCAACGAAAGTTTAAAAAAAGAAAAAAAAAAAAAGCAATAGAGAAAAATAAGGTTTTTCGCGATAAAAAAAGTGGTGCTATGCTTACTGGTAAGCTTTTGTAGTCTAGATTAATAATGCAAACTGAAAGTTCGGAATTCTTTCATTTAAATAATGAAATTTTAATGATACGTCACGCTTAAATAAATAATTTCTGCGCAATTACAAACCAGTTATATGTGCTAACTTTGTGCGAGTTTATGGTAAGAAAAAGCATTAAGTTTAGACTTTAATTCAATAGTTAGTCCGTTTTCCCAAAATTTTAATTTGTATCACTTTTGTTTCAAGGGTGCGATGTGTTAAAAACTAGCTCAAAACATGTACGTGTACTCCTTCTGTCTTTCTACCTCAAACAAAATTGATCACACATTCCTCAAAACTTCTATAGCTCTTGTTCTCAAATTATTATTGCTTTAGAGGCAGTTTGAAACACGTAAGTTAATCATAGCCCTTCAAAGTATAAATTCCTTCAGTTTCAGATGCTCGAAGGAGCAAAAAAGTAGTGACTTTCGTAATGGATCTCGACAGATGTTCTGCGAAGTTCCATTGCAGACCGTGATCCAAATTTAAGCTGTCGTTAATGGAATTACGTTGGCGAAATGTGTCCCGGCAAATTACCCATCTGAAAACTTTATTGGCAGATCATTTTCCTTTTCTTGTGTGATGTGTCACAAAAATGGATTTACGAAGCATCCTCGTGTATGTTTAATTAAATGTTACCGACCTTAATGGCTGGAAAAGAGAAAAATAGCCGTGACATTTTTCAAAAAATGAAATAAATAGTTCATCAGAAAAGAGGATTTTTTTTTTTTTGTATGAAATGCATTGCTTATATATTAAAATTTGAGAATGGGGGCTTGCTTTTCAACTCTTTTAAAATTTATCCTGACTTTCGAATAGATCAGGAATGCTAAGTCATGAGGCACAAAAAATGTTTTCAGTGACTGTAAGTCTGGAAAAACTTGACCACGGAGAAATGACACATGAACTCGAAACGGATCACTTCATTTTGTAATAGGTAGGATGAGTGAGAACGCGAGACTTTACTGCTTGAGCGTTCTCGCTGATTCTACCTGTTTCAAAATGAAATAGTTCATTTTTCACTTCCAGTTCACCCGCCGTCTCTCCAGGGCCAAGCTTTACCAGTGCGTAAACTCAGGGCGTGCACAGAAATTTTGGGACTCGCCACAAATGACTTTTGCGCCTCCCTCCATATTGTTTACCCCTATGTCTCTACATATATTTCACCCCTCATTTTGAAAATGTCAGGTCCCCTTCAGGCTCGGACCCGGCTCAACAGGTGTTCCTTCTCTTTCCCCCGTGCACGCCCCTGCGTAAACTATGTCTTAACATCGAGCATGGCCTCACTAAATTTTGCTTACGCTTCTAGGTCGTGACAATTGTTGAAAATCATGGCAATAAAGAGGGCACTACAGGGAATCCCGGTTTTCTATTACATTGCTATTGATTGGTGGATGCACAGGATTCCGTTCAGCGCCTCTTGCGATCAAAGTGGGCGACGTCCAATCAGAAATACACAAACTTTCAAACTTGTCATTGGTTGGTGGATGCGCAGAACTCCGTTCAATTTCAAGAGCAGATCATATTGCATCGGTTTAAACACAGAAAAGTATAAATTGTCAAGGCCCGAAAACGCCAACGTCATCTAGTGGGGCCATGCATCGTGCTCATCGTGAGTTTACGCTCTTTGGGAAAATGACAACCACCACCAAACTCGATCGGTTGGTGGCGGTCAAAAAAAAAAAAATTGTTTCAATCTTCTTACGACTTCATTAGCGTCTTTCTGGAAATAACTAAATTAGAGTACACAGACCAGTGAATGAAAAGCTGATATATATACGTTTTTTAAAAAAAGTTTTCAGAAGTTTTTCTCAGATGAATTAGAAATAATATCTTCTCTCTATGCATGCCCTAAAAGAAAACGACAAGATTATGCTGCTTGTCTACTAGTTAGGAATGTGTACTTATTGGGCTGGTGCACTTTTTTTTTTAAATTCGAACCTCGGAAAAAAACCCTCTAGTTCAGAGCCGTAAAAGATCCCAATTTTTAAAAAATAATTTCATGTATCCATTAAACTGTTTTTACTGTAACTTGTAAAATACTACGATTCAAACGATTTTGTCAATTTTTCAAAATGAAATTTCGTTTAAAGGTCCATTCACTGATCGGTCTACACTACATCAATAATAGTGTGTAGGGGAAGTTGCTGAACCCACGGACGGTTGTACCTACGGACGTTGGTCGGGAAATTCCGGATATTTCATGAAAAATCGGATGGGGGGGGGGGGTAAACGTGTGTGTCTCAGCCCTCTCCAGTATCTCAGGAGGTTTCAACGCTATTAAACGAACATGTAAAATTCTATCGCATTTTTTTTTTTTTTTGTTTTTGTTTTAATAGGATCTAAGTTTAAAAAAACATGCACTTTTTTTTTTGTACTTCGTGGATTGTATTATTCATTTTTGTTGTAGGTATCATGTTTCCTATGTTTTGAAGATGTTGCTTCTGATTTTTAATGTCATGAAACTGTGGTCCTGTCGATGTGACTGGTTTGCAAAAGGGGCATTCCACGGTATTTTTTGACATTATGTAGAGTCCGTAACGTGACCTTTTTTTGCCATAACTTTTTAATTTACCGTTTGATTTGCAAGTTATTTTGATTTCAGCTGGTGTGTTGGTAGGAAAAGATCAAAATAAAATAATATGCTAATCAAACAGTAAATTAAAAAGCTATGGCAAGAAAGGTCACTTTACGGACTCTACATAAATGTCAAAAATACCGTGGAATGCCCCAAAACCAAAATAGCGTGCCTTTGTACTCAAGGACACATAAACCATGTCGCCACGGACGGCAGTTTTTAGTGTCTTGGGTCACACCTGAGTCTTCTTACAATGTGAAGTACCTCAAAATGATGTTTTGTCATAAACGTCCGAATTTTACTTTCAACAATGATGATGAACTTGAACTATGGCTTGAAGATATCGAGTTGACCGACCGTCCATCCCAGCTGTTTTTATTTGTAGTCGACTTTTCTAGTTTTTTGTTGGGGTAAACTAAACTGAGTTTTTTGTAATGGATTAATTTTGTTAAAGGTTTTAGTTTTCATATAAATTGAAATCATTATATAGGTACATAGTGAGCCATACTAGTTATGTATCTAGTTAATATTTTATTTAAAAACATATTAGGCTCTCTTAAGATTAATATTTTTTAAATAAACAGTTCACTAACGTTAAAAATTAAAGATCATATTTAAAAACATGGAAAAAACCTCAGGTATTCGGTCAATTTTCAAAGTCTGATTTCTGTTTGATTTTTTTGTTCAATCTATTATTATTTTCAATGGATGTTTGAAGTATTTCAATATAAAATGGCTTATGGATATGTTTTGAGTATAATTTAGTTCCCCCTCCCTCAGACCTATTTATTTATTATTTTTTTATGTGTCCATGGGTACAAAAGCCCCTGTCCGTGGGGTGAACGGGGTGTTGTATCCACGGACAAAAAAAGTGATTTTGAAGAAAAAATTTTTTGCAGTTAAAAGCTTTGAAATTTTCACCTGACGAAAATTGGCAAGTTAGATGATAAGTTGTAGATTCAACCAAAAAAATTTACCGATCGATTATTCATTCCTAGAGACCAGCAAAGATGGAAAGTTTATTTTGTCTGTGGATACAGCAGCTTCCCCTACCGATCCTACGTCTGGAATTACACAAGCAGTAGTCCAATTTTTCGGAGTTTTTATTGTTGTATTGATTTCTGAAATTTATACATTAAAATCAGCAATTGAACTCCTAAAAGATCGACTACTGGTGCTTTATCCCATCGTAGTTGACGAATTTTTATTAGGTTCAAAACAAAACTTAGTTTAGATTACTTATACCGTCTTACTTTACAGAGCAGGCTTTCTTATTTTTTAGGTATTTTCTTAAGAAGGCGGTTACAAACTAATCTTTATATATTAATAGGCAAGTCGTTTCCTTTCGGTACCGATTTCTCCTCTGTTTGTGAACCGATTTCCTTCATTCTTTTTTTGTTCGGTAGCTATTGCCAAGTTTTAATGTCATCAATAAAAATTTTTGAAATCGAACACTAATTAGCGGAGATATTAATAAAAAACGCATTTTCGTCCTAAATGTATGTTTCTACGCGAACGGATGGTCCAATTTTTTCGAATTTGATATGGTTGGGAAGGTCTTTAAAAAATACTCCTAACGACAAAATTGTCAGGACGCTCAAGGTCCAATAACCAAAATCTACTAGAAAAAAAGTTATAAGGGTCATTCTCACAAAAAGGTGACTTTTACTGTCCCTTAGTAATAAATAATAAAAACTTCAGTATATTCCTTAATATCTTTTTCATGTGTTTTAGTTAAGTTTTGAACTAATTAATTTTATGCATGACAATTAAATAATTTAATATTTCAGTTTTATTTTTTAATAAATGCTGCTTTAAAATCCCCTCAGTGGACGTCCCTAAGTCTGTGAGACAAAGCAATTTGTAATTGGTCTCAAACTGTTTAAATTGGTTTTAAATATCTTTGATTGTATTAACTAGCTAAGAGTTCTAAGATGTTTTTAAAATAAAATTTTTAAAAAATGAATTGTATTTATAAAGAAAATGACTCATAAACTTTGTCCCTAAGATTGAAGACCCATAAGCGTTTTTTAGTTGGCGAAACTCAAAAATTTTAATTTTATCTCTTTTCCATTGTTGAAATTCATTGTTGGAAGCGTGAAACATTAAGTTTTAATTGGTTTTTTAAACAGCTCTTTCTACGTGAAAAATGCATTTTAGCGCTTCGAGCTTGGTATGGTTGGAAAGCCCCTCGTGCAAAATACTATAAAACACCTTCTACCCGGCTTACCGTTCGAAAATGCCAATCCGCTAAAATGGCTAGAAAACGCGTTAGAAGCAATTAAAAGTCAGTGAAAATTCATTTTTATTTGCTTTTTCACGCGACATACAGTGGCTCCCAAAAGTCTTCGCACACCTACGACTTTCAATGAAATAGGCCCCAAATCATTCTTTAGAATTAATATTTCGGAATAGGTATTTAATTATCAGATCTATGATCATTTTTTAACAAAACTGCATGAAAAGTTTTTAAAAAATATAAAAATTTAATTTTTTAAAAATCAAAAACCGAAAAGTGCCGGAAATTTTATCTCACAAAAGTCTTCGTACACTTTACAAAATGTCTATATATTATTGAATAATCTAACTTTTGATTAAGTTATTAATTAGTAGAATATCATGCAGTATCAACAATACCTTTTAAATGTCTGAGAATATATTTCATTCTTTTTCTTTCTTTTTTTAGCGTAATTTCTGAGTAAGTGTGCTACCACACTTCGAGTATTACTATTTCTAGTTCTATTTTCGTTTTAAAGCCCCATTTTCGTAATCTAGCCTCCAGATATCTCTAAATACGTTACATTAAGTTACAATCTGGAGATTGAGGGTTTTTTTTCTAAACTTTAGGACAATTTTCGAAGAACTAGACGCAAACGTTGAAAACCGTGTGCTTCTTATCGTTATCTTGATAAAAAACAAAGTTGTTTCCAATAACCAAATTTTTGGCTAAGAGTTCAAAATTGGTTTTTAAAATATTTAAAGGAACAGCATGATTCATTATTTCATCAAAAAATTACAAACTACCAAGTCCTGATGCTGATATGCACCCTCACACTAAAACACCTTCACCGTCCTAATTAACTGATCCAACTAAGTTCTTAAGATTAAGTTCCTAATTTTTTCTTCTACTTACAGTTATACAGCAATTTAACCAAAAATGTTGAGTTAATTTTTATCTGTAAGTAAGACATGATTCTAAACTGTTTTTAGCTTATTTATCATTGATTTTGGGACGAAAAGCGTAAGCTTTCTGTTTTTCGCACGACCAAGACAATTTCTGCGGGAAGAGATCCCATTTAATCCAGCTAATCAAAGAACTTGGCGAGCAATTTTATGTGAAAATTAAATGTAAAATGTTTCATTTAACTCTGCAGAAACTTTTACAGTACTCAAATGTGTATTTTTCATAAATTATTTAACTTTAAATCTACGATCACGTTTTGTCAACTTTGCCGGTTGACCTTTTCTTACCTCGTCTTCGGTCCGATTACTTTCTTTAAAACATTTTATCAAGCACTTTACTATACAAACAAGTAAATTGACTAATTTAGAGACATTTCAAACCAATTTACCACTACTGTGGGAAAAAAATTCAAATTTTGAATGGCGTTTGCGGTTTTTTTACAAATACCAGCCATTTTACAGTAATAAGCAATATGTCAAGGAATAAATAAACAAAAAATTAAAGCCAAATGACTTATAAGGGTCAACACAATACAAAAATATTAATAAAACGGCCTGTGATAATTTTAATCATGAATTTATTCGAAAATATTTGAGTGTGCGATGACTTTTGTGGCGTGTTATTTCTCTGTCTCTTCGTTTTCTGACCCATTTCAAAAAGAAGATCCGTCAATATTTTGAAAAAAAAAAAAAAACCAATGGGTTATATTTAGAATGACATAGGAATGATGTGAAAAAATATTGGACTTTATATTCGAATTCAGTTTTGAGTTATTTTGGTTTCACTAAAAAATTTCAAAGTGTACGAACACTTTTGGGAGCCACTGTAGTTATCGTGAAGAAATGGCCGGATAATATTATGTGTTGCCATTTCTCGCTTGAGCGTAAAGAAATGAAATACTTGCATTTGTTTTTATTACTGAGGCTTTTTGGGTAACTACGGGCATTTAAAATATTTTCATTTTGATTATGTTTTCGCGATTTTAATATTAAAACAAGAAGTTCTGTCTAGAACTAGACGAGCCTACTTTACCGTATACCCATACTACTTTCTAGTACCTGATCAATATTCTCAAAAATAGCTAAAATTGCAAATTTTTTCAAACATACTTTTAAAATATTTTAAGCTGATTTCTAGGAATAAAATATTCCTCACTCATCAAAAAAAAAAAAAAAAAAAAAAAAAAAAAAAAAAAAAAAAAAAAACGAACAAATAAAATAGCAGCAACTTTTAAACAAAGCAGCTAATACACTTTTTTAGATTAAAAAAAATCTTTAACAGCTTTCAAAATGAAAAATTAATCAGTAAAATTAATAAGCTCATTAAAATAAATACATCATATCAAAAAAAAAAATCGTTTCTATTGCCCTGTTGCCAAAAACATTTTTTAAAATGAATTAATGTAATTACTAAAAAAAAAATGTCAACTTAAAGAAATAATTTTCTTTGTCAAAAAAAAAAAAAAAAAAAAATCGTCTGCGCATATCTTATGTAGAAACATAAATGACTTCGAGTTTATTCGCCGGTAACTGAATACCTAAATTTAAACTTTACCGTGAAAATAAAAACAAGTCATATCAACAATAAGTATTTCACAGTTAAAACCATAGCTGCGGAGTCAGAGTCAATCTCATTTTGAGATAAAGGAGTCGGAGTCGAATATCCAAGAATCGGAGTTAGTCATTTGTCCATAAATTTTTGCCAAAGCTACGAAGTCAGAGTTGAAGTCGGGGAGTCGGAGTTCAATTAATTGTCGGGCACAGGAGTCGGAGTCAGGTGCCTCTAAATTCTCGGAGTCGGAGTCTGGAATTTGGCGTCAAGAGCTATTTCTAACAAAATTTGTTTGAAGTAAATCCGCCTTCAAGTACGGAATCTACATTGACTTTCAGTTTCCCCGTAGGCGCTAATGTTAAGGGATTTGAACAGTTCAAAATTGAACGGAAAATTGTTCAAATCAAAAAGATATTTTATATACAAGTTTTTCATCAAAAGCTTTTTCCTACAAAGTTTGTTTGAAGCAAATTCGCCTCACAGTTCGGAATTGCCTTGAATTTCCCCGTAGGCGCTAATGTTAAGTTTTTTTGAACTGTTCAAAATTGAACAAAAAATAGTTCGAATCAAAAAGTGAAATATGGGAATGAGGTGTCCTCGCCGAGATCTTTCGAACAAAAAAAAGTTTGTTCGAATCGGACTATTCATTCAAAAGTTATTAGGGGGGGGGACAGACAGACAGACAGACCGACAGACAGACAGACAGACCGACAGACCGACAGACAGACAGACCGACAGACAGACAGACCGACAGACATTTTTCCCCATCTCAATACCCTACTTTCCAATTTTTAATTTTTCGATATTTATTTAATTATTTTATTTCTTTTTGAGTTTTTTTTTTTTTTTTTTTTTTTTTTTCGGGATATTTTTAAGATGCATTAAGCCTTCTTTCATGCTTTTTTCTTCTTTTTCTGACTTTTACTGGGAAAGTAGGCTGAAAACATATTTTACGGAGTGAGGGACGACTTTCAGTTCCAGCTCTCAATAATACCTGCATTTGCTATCATCACAAACAGATCTCGAGGTGAAACTTTTGATAATATTACGACGTCCTGCTTTCGAATGGATAATTATATGTTGCCGTGAGCAGAGTTCGTTCATTTGACTTTTGGAAATTTTATATCTAACGGCAAGATCATGCCTACTTTTACAAAAAATATTGTTTGTACAGAAGTTTTACGCATTAAGGGAGTTTTGCGGCATCATTTCATTTGAGCGACTTCCATAATTGTGAAATTGGCGAACTTTATCCATTTTGGCACCAATGCCAGGACGAGAAATGTTTTTCTTTTGCTTTCGTAAAAAACGAGTACAGAAATGTATATTTGCAAGAAACTGACTACGAATGAAGTCCCTCTTTAAGGTGGGGATCAGTAAATTGTAACCGTTCGTGAAGAGGCGCAGGAAATAAATAACAAGAGGAACATACAATAGGGAGAATGGGACATCAAGCTTTTTTTTTTGTTGATAAGAACGTTTATGGAAAACAGTGGGATGTGTGGCAAAGAGAAGAATGGTTATGGTGAAGTGTGAAACTTAGCGGCAAAAGGGAGAGATATCAAAAATTTTGAAAAGTGCATTTGTCAGTTTTCCCCTAAACCGTAAACAAATCACAAACACGATTTTTTTTTAAAATAAAATTACACTATTATTGCGACGTCCAGTGTTTTTGAATGGGCAATTTTTAATGTAGCAAGTAGGATTCGCTCATTTGACTGTTTGGAATTTAACAATTCTAACGGCAGAGGTCAAGGACACTTACTCAATAATATTTAACTTATTAAAAGAAGCAGTGTTCATGCAGAAGTTTTACGTGTAATCTGAGTTTTGCAGGATCATTTTATTCGGGAAGATTTCGATAATAGTTAAATTGGCGGGCGCTCTTCATCTATTGGTATCAAATTTTTGGCACCAATTGCAGCTCGAGAAAAGTTTTTACTTTGCATACGAAAACAAAGAGTAGGGAAATGTGTATTTGCATACGGTTGCCACAAAATAGGGGCTGTCCACGAATGAAGTCCCGCTTTAAGGTGGGGTTCACGAAATAGTAACAGTTTGTGACAAGGGAGAGGAAACACATGACAAGAGGAGCATACAATGGGGAGCACGTGACAACAAGCTTTTTTTTTAATAGGAACGTTTATGAAAAACGGCGTGACATGTGACAAAGGGAAGAGGGGTATGATGAAGTGCAAAACATTGTGACAAAGGGGGGGGGGAGGGTCGAAAATGTTGAAAAGTGTGACATCAGTCATGCACCGCCCTTAACCATAAACAAATCACAAAGTCGACCTTTTTAAAAATTGTACTATTATTATGACGCCCAGTGTTTTTGAATGGACAGTTATATGTTGACACGAGTCGAGTTCGTTCATTTGATGCTTGGAAGTTTATATTTCTAATGACGAAGAAGCAATTTAATAATAGACGTTTTATAAGTAACATTATTCACACAGAAGTTTTACGTATAAATCGAGTTTTTATGCTTCATTTCATACGGGAAAATTTCAAAAAAATGGATAATTGGTGATTTTTATCCATTGGCGTCAATTTTTTTTGTTTCCAGTGCCAGCGCAAAAAATGTTTTTCCTTCGCATACGTAAAGAAAGAGTAGGGAAATATGTACTTGCATAGGGTTAGCACAAAGCAACATGATATCCAAAATAAAATTATTCAAGCCAGCAATTTGTCGACCACACCAATTTCTCAATGGAGTTGTTTCCTTCAATCAAGAGTACTATTTTAGTCACTAAAATAAATAGAATAAGAAAAAAAAATGTTGAGCCAGAAAAAACTTTTATTTTCTCAACAGTTGTGTTTTTAAAACTTTTTTGAATGTCCGATTTTAGAAATAAGGCGTGGTCTTTATGATGTTATAAGTGATGTACTTTGGCGCGCGACTTCATTGCTGCGCAAAATATTTACGGTTTGCTCTCAACCGCGTTTTCGGGTTATGATAATTTGCGCTGTGCGCTAATGGCATCAATGAGTGGCATGTTATCGCTTTTGATGATAAAAAATTAATTTTAATCTGCGCACCGATTAAAATAATTGTTAAAAAATATTAAATTTATTCAAATTATTTAAAAAATGTTTAAACCCTTTGTTTTTAAACATCCTCCTTCAGTAAAAATACTTTGAAAATTTCGGAAACGACCCCATTACCGAAATATCCCCTTTCATCCATTTATTTTGAGATTATAGGTAAAAAGAAAATTGGAATAAATTATTACTGTGGTATTGTGTGTCCGTATAAAAATTGTATCTTTTCAGAAATGCAGTAAACATGAGTAAGATTTGAAATAAAAATGTTGGAAATGGTTAAATTCATACAAGTTTTCTCAAATATTCATTTATGAATATATTCGAATTTCGACCACTGGGCGAACACTAGTTAAAATTAAATAAATGTTATTTTTCCAATAATAAACCAAATATATCAGAGATTAGTGCCCACTCCCTCCTTTTCCTCTCAACTATAGTGTTGTGTCTTGAACCTGGCAACAAGTATTTATTAATATTTTTCCAAGCTGTGTTAAGTTGTGGTTGCCATGGTTTCCGTTGGAGTTCCATTCTTGTTCGCAAAATTATTAGATTATGTATCTGTAGTGTTCATGTTGTAGCATTGAAGAATAAATGTTTGTCGTGTGTGAATCGTATCCTTATAGTTATTGCTAAACACGACAATAAGTTGGCGACGAGGATGATGGGATCTTCCAGCATTAATTTTGAGTCATTTGATGTTGCAGTGGAAGATTGGCCAAGTTACGTAGAACGGCTTGAGTCTTACTTCTTAGTGAATGAGATTGAAGAGACTAAGAAGGTACCAGCCATTTTAAGTTTAATGGGAGCCACTACTTACAAATTATTGAAGAATTTGGCTACGCCAAAAATTCCTTCTGATCTGGAGTATGATGACATTGTAACACTATTAACTGAACATTTGAATCCAAAACCGTTGGAGATGACGGAACGCTTCAGATTTTACAAGCGTAATCAATTAGAAGGTGAGAATATTACTACATATTGCGCTGAATTACAAAAATTGTCGATGAACTGTAATTTTGGCGACAATTTAAGTACAATGCTAAGAGATAAATTAGTCATGGGTTTAAGAAATGACAACATCCAGAAGAAGTTGTTGGCGCAAGATAATTTGAATTACGCCAAGGCGAAAGAAATTGCTTTTGCTATGGAATCGGCACAACGTGATGTGCATGAAATTCAAAATAAAATGGTATATATTAATAAACTGTATAGTTCGGAAGATAAAGTTGCTAAAACTGTTTCGAATAAATTTAAAAAGTCAGAATTTCAAAGAAAAGCAGCAAAATCATCTCGCAAATGTTATAGGTGTGACAGTACGCTTCATTTAGCCCATGAATGTAAACACAAAGACACGGAATGCCGAATTTGCCAAAAGAAAGGACATTTGGCGAAGGTCTGTCGCTCAAAAAGAAATAAAACTGAAATTGTGAAACAAATTGAATCGTGTTCTGACAATGCCCCTGTTCTTAATGTAAAATCTGCTACACAAGCAAGAGATAAAATATATTTGGAAGTTTTTATTGAAGACCAAAAGTGTGACATTGAATTAGATACTGGAGCCGCAGTCACATGCATGAATGTAACTGATTTTAAGAAACTGTGTCCATTGGTAGTGATTAAACCGACGAATATGATACTCCGTAATTTTGACAACTCTGTGATCATACCCGCTGGAGAAGCACATGTCAAAGTTCGGTATAAGAATCAAAGTAGCAACAAGAACATTTATTTAGTGAATGAAAAAGTGAGTGCAGTATTTGGAAGAGAATGGTTAAGAAGTTTCTCTCTTGACTGGAAAGAAATTAAGACTGTTTGTGCTTACAAATCCGACTCCCGTAGCAATAAACTACTAGAATTGTTACAAAAACATGAGAAAATATTTACTCCAGGGATAGGAAAATTGGAAAACTTTAGCTGTCGTCTACAAATGAAACCTGGTGTCAAGCCAGTATTTTTCAAGCCTCGACCAGTACCATTTGCTTTAAAGGAACGAATCGAAGCAGAACTCGTTAGATTAGTATCAGAAGATATCATTGAACCAGTTAAATATAGTGATTGGGCAACACCAATAGTACCTGTTGTAAAGCAAAACGGTAAATTGAGAATTTGTGGAGACTATAAAGTGACAATAAATCCTGGACTTAATATTGAGCAATATCCCTTACCTAGAATCGAGGACATTTTTGCGAATTTGGCTGGCGGAGAGACTTTTACTAAAATAGATTTAACCGAGGCATATTTACAAATGATGGTTGATGAAAAGGATCGTCATTTACTTACTATAAATACACATAAAGGTTTATTCAGATACAAACGAATGAACTATGGAATCGCCTTAGCCCCTGCTGTTTGGCAACGTAGTATTGAACAAGTGTTATCCGGAATCCCAGGAGTGCATGTATTTCTGGATGATATCACCGTAACGGGCCGTAACGATCAAGAACATCTAAGCAGATTAGAACAAGTATTAGAAAGACTTTCTGAACATGGTTTTAAAGTTAACAAGAGTAAAAGTGAATTTTTCAAAGATTCCGTAAACTTTTGTGGTCACAAAATCGACAAATATGGACTGCACAAAACTCAAGAAAAAATTGAAGCAGTTTTGAAAGCGCCTGTTCCGAAGAACGTTTCTGAGTTAAAGAGTTTTCTAGGGTTAGTGAATTATTATGGAAAATTCATACCAAATTTATCCACTTGTGTAGCGCCACTAAATAAGCTACTTAAGAATGGAACGAAATTTTGCTGGACCACAGAATGTCAAAATACTTTTCTGAAGCTAAAACAAGAAATATCATCAGAAAGAGTGTTATGCCATTACGATCCGAAGCTACCCATTGTACTGCAAACAGACGCATCACCAGTGGGAATTGGAGCTGTGTTGAGCCATATTACTGAAGACGGTTCGGAGAAGCCGATTATGTTTGCTTCGAGATCCCTGACAGCAACAGAGCGCAATTATTCTCAAATTGACAAGGAGGCTCTAAGTATTGTTTGGGCAGTAAAGAAATATTATCAGTACCTGTTTGGACGCCATTTTCACCTAGTCACTGATCACAAACCCCTAGTATCAATTTTTGCTCCAAATAAAAGTTTACCATGTCTTTCTGCTACAAGAATGGTTCACTATGCACTGTTTTTACAAGCTTTCAGTTATACTATTAGGTACCGAAACACTAAGGATCACGGAAACGCAGATGGTCTGTCAAGACTGCCATTGTCAACCGGGAAGGTAGAGCATATTACAGATGCAGATGCAGCTAACATTTTACAAGTTGAAGTGCTTCCGATTACGGCAAGTGAAATTGCTAAAGCGACCAAAGTTGACAGCAAACTGTTTGAACTTTATGATAGTTTACGAACTGGAACTGAGCTGCCTTTACCCTGGAAAGGTAAAGAATCCGAATTTTCTTTGCAACAAGGATGCATTATGTATGGTCATCGAGTTTGCATTCCCCAGAAGTACCATAAAGCTGTCTTGGAGGAGCTCCATGTAGGACACCCTGGAATTGTTAAAATGAAAGCCCTCGCAAGAAGTTACTGCTATTGGCAGGGTATAGATTCGAGCATAACTAGTTTTGTCCAAAATTGTGCTGCTTGCGTGTCAACTAGAAATGACCCATCAAGAATCAAGCGACATCCGTGGGAATGGCCGAATGGCCCATGGCAAAGGATTCATGTCGACTTTGCTGGTCCATTTATGGGGAAAATGTTTCTAGTGGTTGTTGATGCATTTTCTAAATGGGTGGAGGTAATGCCAATGAAGAATATTACATCGAACTTAACAATTGAATACTTAAGAGTTCTATTTGCCCATTATGAACTTCCATTGACGGTTGTGAGCGATAATGGTCGAAGTTTCACAAGTTACGAATTTCGTCAATTCCTGAAAATGAATGGCATTAAGCATAGTCCTTCTGCTCCTTATCATCCTGCTACGAATGGGCAAGCAGAAAAATTGGTTCAAGGTTTTAAAGCATCATTGAAATCTAGTCAAAGTGAACCTGGAGATATTAATGTGAAACTCCAAAGATATTTGATGCAGTATCGAATAACCCCACACTCATTAACAGGTGAAACTCCAAGTTTTCTGTTTTTGAAACGATGTATTCGTACCAGGCTCGATATTTTGAAACCGAATGTAAGAGAACATGTGATGCAAAAGCAAAGCTCTCACTGCTTGACTGAAGAAATTACACGTGAGTTTCTCGAAGGGGAAAAAGTAGCCGTGAGGAATTATGCAGGACTGCCTAAATGGAAGATAGGTACTGTGATCAACCGTGATGGATCTTTGAGTTATAGCGTACAAGTCGGAAATGAAGTATGGAAACGACATGTTGACCAACTAAGGAAGTGTGGAAAATTCTTGGAGACAACTGAATCAACTCTTGAAAATTGTGTTCCTAAAATTTCAGAACGTGCTGAGGAACCAAAGGCAATATCTGATTCAAGTGAGGTAGAAAAGCCAGATAGTTCCATTCGTGCATCAGAACCCTCATCAACACCGTTACCTGTGCCTACACCTGAGCCGAGCTTAGAAGTTCCTTCCCCGACTACTGTGCCTTTGCGACGCTCGACCAGAATTAGGAAAGCACCTAAGAGACTTGGTTTGTAACGTTATATTTAGTCGCAGAGGGACTGTTGTGTCTTGAACCTGGCAACAAGTATTTATTAATATTTTTCCAAGCTGTGTTAAGTTGTGGTTGCCATGGTTTCCGTTGGAGTTCCATTCTTGTTCGCAAAATTATTAGATTATGTATCTGTAGTGTTCATGTTGTAGCATTGAAGAATAAATGTTTGTCGTGTGTGAATCGTATCCTTATAGTTATTGCTAAACACGACATATAGCATTGCTTGTACCCCGAAACACTGCAACACTTATTGTTTGCCTTTTGAAATGTTATAATTTTAATCTTTTTTAAAGGTATGTAAACATCAGAATTGTGATGGTTTAGATGCTTAAAGATTTGCTTCCCCTACAGTTTAAACTATGTTTTTAAAGAAAAAAATGAAATTTAATATCACTTTTCAAACTTCTGTTCTTTTGCATCGTAAAAACATTTGAAAATGCTCAGTTTTGAACAATGAATAGCTGTGTAACAAAATATTACAGCTATTCATAAATTCGTTGAAGAAGTATGCAGCGGAAACTTCAGCATATATTCAACTAAATGAGGGCTAAGTTTCTTGAAATAATGCTGGAAGTATTTTTGTATGTAAATCCTTACTGTTTTGCATAAAATATGGAAGTAATAGTTTTAAAGGAAGGAAGAAAGGGGATGCTGTTTTCCTCAAGAATCAAAATGTATGAAATGCGCACAAAATACTTTAAGACAATGAAAATTTTCGAAACATTAATGAACGGGATAATTTGTATTTTTTATTAAATTAAGTTACAGTTTAGAAAGTTTATTATTTGAGTAGAAGGGAATTAGGTAAATCCAAATTACTGATTAATTAAAGGTGTAATGGAGCTGTAACGCCATTCCGATATTTTTTTACTGGAAGTAACGCCGTTCCAGCATATTGTTAAAAGAAACTTTTTTACTTTCTTCTATATCTAATATATAGAAGAAAGTATTGGATTCGTGCAAATTTTCGAATTTCGAATTTTGACGGATTCGAACGTTTTGAGGTGTGCTGAGTCCATTTCGACCATTTTTGGAAAATGTCTGTCTGTCTGTGTGTGTGTGTGTGTATGTGTGTATGTGTGTGTATGTGTGTCACGTCTGTGTGTGACCAGTTTTTTGTGGCCGCTCTACAACAAAAACTACCGCATGAAATCGAACGAAATTTAGTACACATATGTGCCCCTATGTGAACTTGTGCCCATTAGTTTTTGGCGCGAATTCCTCCAAGGGGGGTGGAGCAATGGGACGTTTTTCGAGTTACGCGTGCTTGCTATTCCTCAGGAAGTAACTGGCGGAATCAAACAAAATTTGGTCCATATGTTGGTATTAACAGGAACAGGTGCTGATTCAATTTTGGTGTCAATAACTCAAACGGGGGTTGAGCTATAGAACGTTTTTTGTCGTCAATTGTGACTGCTGTATCTCAAGAAATAATGAACAGAATGAAAGAAAAATTTATCGGCAAGTAGCCCTTAGTGGGTATAAGAACTGATTTTATTTTTGTGTCAACAGCTAAAAAGGGGGTAGCGCAATCACCCGTTCTTTTTTTTCCATTTTGAGTGCCTTATCTCAAGAAGTAATGCTACGTTCTGGTTGAAATTTGGAATATATGTGAATCCATATGTAAACAGGCTTTGGTTCAATTTTGACGCCGATCGCTCCAAGAGGTGTTGATTTTTTTTTTTTTTTTTTTGCGAATAAAAAATATTTTTATTAATGCAACAATAAGAAAGATAAATCGTAATAGATTGTCGTCTGCGCATTTCTCGTGATTTTAATTGTATGGAAATGATAGGAAATATTATCTCAATGGTTTAAAATTTTTAACTGTTGCCATCTTATCTTTGTTAACAAATAAAATATTTGTAATTAATTCAAGCAAGGCTTTTAAAATAACTTTCAATTTTCGCTCTTTGCTTTACTTTTGCAATAATTCAGACATTGGGATGGTCGTCAAGTTTTTGCATGTGTAATTTTGTTTTTGTTGGGAATATTGCTTCCTCGTCAAGCATGGGGAGGGATCAGAAAAAAAAAAAAAGAAAAATATAGAAGAAAGTTTCGTGATGGCCACAACATACTAGTTTTTATTTACTTGAAAATCAGTTTCCAAAACTAATTGATTTTATTCTGCTCAAATATGAAAGCTTCCTAAAATGGGCATTTTTAAAACCATATAATAAATAACATCTGTTTGAAATGAGTAATCCAAAACCATGTTGATCTACAGAAATTTTACGCAATTATACTGTATATGATTTAATCCTTTTTTATTACAAACTTCTCCTCCCTTTATCGATCAATGAACAAAACACGAAATAATAAAGACTGACGGTTTAATTTACACCCCTTCCCTCCCTTTTCCCGCGTTCCTGCGAGAGAAAAAATTAGCACTACAAACACTGTTTATTAGTAAATAAAAATGCTTAACCATTACTCTAAATCAGAGGCTGTCAACTTAATTGTCATTAAGATTCAGAGGTACAGCAGGGGGGGGGGGACTATGAACCCTTCTACCAGAGCCCTTGATGTTAACACTATTGCCAATCTTAACATAAATGTCTATATACTGAGAAAAACTTATAAGAAACCTCAACACCTGATACATTCTGGTTGTGCAGTGCAAAATATCTTTAGCAATGTGTTGCGATTTACCTTCAAATGTTTCTGTTTATTTGCTGAAGGAAGACATAGGATTAAAAAGTTTTAAAATATTGAATAACATAAAAGTCATTAAATATCGCATAAAAAGTATATTTATCAATTAATAAGAACATGAGAATTAGGGTGCCCCTCCCCTAAAAAAATTAAAGTCCCCTTTTTCAAATGGCACATTCTCTTATATTTTTCATTTTAGGTCAAAACAATTGTAAAAATAGTTTCATATATCTTGAACAACGGAAACCCGTGCCGACATGCGCTTGAAAGTGTAAACCAGCCCTCTGTACTAAGCCGAATCAAACACAAACAAAATTGAAAGTTCAAAATTTCATGTTGATGAAACGTTGCCCCTACAGCCCCACATGTAAAACAAACATATTTATCCAATTTTTTTTTTTTTTTTTTGAAAATAGGTGTCCAGCAGGAGGCCTAAAATTTATTATTTTCTTCAAAAAATTGATGTTTTCGATTTATCTTTTAAAAAATTACATATACATTTAAATAAAATATCAAGTTCAAAAATTATTAACGAAAACATTTTTAAATGAATAATAAAACAATAATATATTTAAAATGAAAAATGTAACTTAAACTTTAATTTAATTTAAGTTTTAATGATCACAGTAATTTTCCTGAGTTCAAGTTAATAACTATTTAAAAATTATAAACAAATACGTTTTCAATTATTCCAAAGAAAAAATAAACGTTATCACTTCCCAGCAAATTTCAAGAATAAAAAGTTGGTTCATTTACAAGAAGAGTTGTGTAGCTTCATAAGCGTTAAAGCGCAGATAAAATATCATTACGGTAATTGAATTTATTCCCTGGAGCCGCAGATGATAATAAATGAAAATTTCACGAGAGAGTAACTTATTAAGAACCATTAAACAAACTTCTCGCTTAAAGGATCGCCAGATACACGTGAGGCAGTAGTAATTTGGTAAATAGTTCGGAGCAGCCCTTTGGTTAACAGTTTTTATGTGAGCGTATTTGTGTGACTAGAGTTGTTGACTTACATCCCCCCTCCGCCCCCCTCCAAAAAAAAAGTGGGCACGCAAGTGAATAGGCTAATTATTTGAAGAAAAATTCACTGAAACATTTTACGTAGTTGTATATTCTAGAACTTTACGTTCACTACAAATTAAAACTAGTATGTTGTGGCCATCACGAAACTTTCTTCTATATTTTTCGTTTTTTTTCTGATTACTCCCCATGCTTGACGAGGAAGCAATATTCCCAACAAAAACGAAATTACACATGCAAAAACTTGACGACCATCCCAATGTCTGAATTATTGCAAAAGCAAAGCAAAGAGCGAAAATTGAAAGTTATTTTAAAGCCTTGCTTGAATTAATTACAAATATTTTATTTGTTAACAAATATAAGATGGCAACAGTTAAAAATTTTAAATCATTGAGATAATATTTCTGATCATTTCCATACAATTAAAATCACGAGAAATACGCAGACGACAATCTATTACGATTTATCTTTCTTATTGTTGCATTAATAAAACTATTTTTATTCGCTAAAAATAATGATAATAAAAATAAATCAGCACCTCTTGGCGCGATTGGCGCCAAAGTTGAACCAAAGCCTGTTTGCATATAGATTCACATATATTCCAAATTTCAACCAGAACGTAGCATTACTTCTTGAGATAGGGCACTCACAATGGAAAAAAAGAACGGGCGATTGCGCTACCCCCTTTTTAGCTGTTGACACCAAAATAAAATCAGCTCTTATACCCACTAAGGGGTACTTGCCGATTAATTTTTCTTTCATTCCGTTCATTATTTCTTGAGATACAGCAGGCACAATTGACGACGAAAAACGTTCTATAGCTCAACCCCCGTTTGAGTTATTGACACCAAAATTGAATCAGCACCAGTTCTTGTTAATGGCAACATATGGACCAAATTTTGTTTGATTCCGCCAGTTACTTCCTGAGGAATAGCAATCACGCGTAACTCAAAAAACGTCCCATTGCTCCACCCCCTTGGAGGAATTCGCGCCAAAAACCAATGGGCACAAGTTCACATAGGGGCACATATGTGTACCAAGTTTCGTTCGATTTCATGCGGTAGTTTTTGCTGTAGCGCGGCCACAAAAAACTGGTCACACACAGACGTGACACACACACACATACATACACACACACAGACAGACAGACATTTTCCAAAAATAGTCGAAATGGACTCAGTACACCTCAAAACGTTCGAATCCGTCAAAATTCGAAATTCGAAAATTTGCACGAATCCAATACTTTCTTCTATGTATTAGATATAGAAGAAAGTAAAAACAAGGATAATAGTTTCTTCTATCATAGAAATTACATATAGAAAAGAAACAAACGTATTTTTAACCGACTTCAAAAAGGTGGCGGTTATCAATTCATACCGTATGTATGTTTTTTTTTTTTTTTTTTGTCCACTCAGAGCGTCTCATCTTGTGAGCTGATTTTGATGATTTTTTTTTTAATGGATAGGGGATGGCTCAACTTACGTCCCATTACTTTGTTTGACCATATTTGTTTTTTATAAAAAAAGTTACGGTCAAAATAATGATCAGGATCTGCTTAGCTTTCACAATGCGACCAGGTTTAGTTTGCCTCAATTATATAGTAGTATTTTTATCGTTATCATCTATGCAAATAACAGAGATGATCTGGGCTAAGTAAAAAGATACAGGATTGCATCACAAAAGCAACTTTTATGATGTGAAACGTAAATTAGTTAGAAAAAACGCAATATTTAAATGGTTAATTCCAGAGAGGAACAAAGATAAGTTTTTCGTGCCAGTCGCTTAAAGTGTAAGGTATTTTTATAGTTTTTTTCTATTTTTTTTAGTATGAAGCATTTTTATGAAAAAAAATAAAGTGAAGTTTCGTGATGGTAACTTTTTACTATTTCTGAAATTACACTAAAAAGAATGAAATAAAAAAAAATGAAAAAAAAAATATATATAACCAACTTCAAAATACTCTAAAAAGTTAAAAATAATTTTATTCTCTCAACAATATCGATAATTATTTTAAACATAATTTTTGAAGTTGGAGCAAAAAAGATATATAAAATAATTCACAGCCATAACTAAACTACAACTATAAATTTAACCAGGCCCAGTTTCTTCACTACGACATACATTATGCATTCATGACATCATATTTGAGTAACGATATAAATGTTTCGTTCTTAACTTCGGATGGTTTTCTAAAAAAAATATGAACGAAGCATGGTTACATTGGATTTTGCTTTTTGTATAGTTGAAAAGTATTATCGATGGTTTTAGAGAGTTAGAGGGTTTTTTTTTTTTTTTTTACTTTTTAGAGCATTTTGAAGTCGGTTCTATTTTTTCAAAAATTTTTTTTTCTAACATGTCATGTGAGCAATCTCAATATAAAATATTAATATTCATCAATTATACTACCCAACACCGAAAATGCATCCGGCTCAAAAATCGATATTTCCAAAGTATTTTGCCTCGTTAGACACAAAAATCACCATAAAAGATTAGCTATAGTTTTCAAGAAACAGTCAACTGTGGTAGAGAAAGCTCACCAATGCTCTTTTTACCCGGCAGATAGAAGCACCCCTCATGGGACTGACCGTCTTCTAAATTTCGGTTGGGATAGAAAATCTCACTGCATAAAAGTCGAATGGACTTCAAGAAATTTAAATTCTGGAAAGAAAAATGCCCAATATGAGCCTCTGTAGTAGTAACGCCCATTTCTGCTTGCACCCATGCTCGCTCTGCTGGTCAAATAATAAGTCTTCATGATAACACACGGCAACAGTGATTTTGGTGCTGGGGTTTTTGGAACTGATTTCGTATGAATTTGGTGCCCTTAGTTCAAATATGACATCAGTTTTTGCCCAGAAGCTCAAATTTCTAAGATATAACATTTAAATATACATAAAACAGGTTGAAGTTACATCCATAGATCAAATAAAACACAAAACAGGGATTTTTATTCCTATTGTATTGTACAAATAATAAGAGATCGATTACCAAGCACCAATTAGGCTCTTGGACATGGGTCCCTAATTTTTAAGAGCCTCAAAATGACTAAAATTGTAGTAGTCTGACTTAAGAAAAATTTACATTAATTTTGTTTCATTTTCTTAAGTTTTCTCCTTTATTTATTTACCTTTTTTACGTGTACTTAAGTGTGGGATGCTCTGCCTCCCAACAAATATTTTGAACGAGTGGTAAAACACCTCAATACCCTTGAAATGGTGATTCCCCATTAATGTTCATGTTTATAAGGTTTGACTTCATAGGACCAACTGCCACGATTTCACCAATCCTCCTCTCCACCCTCAAAGAGCGACATCATTTTTCGAAGACCCCTTCAAGTATCTTAATATCATGAAAATTATTTAAGTTTAAATTTTAATGCCCACTTTTCTTTTAAAAGGTAGAAATTTTTCAAGAATCTTATTTACAGTTATACCACGGTCTATCAGATTCATATTAATGACGTAAACATGTTAGGATTTATTTTAAGTAGTTAATTCTGTTAAAAGTAATCTTGAGTTGCAACTTGAGGGCTGTCTAAAAAAGATGTCGCCTTTTTTCTCATCCTAATTAGCCCCCTCCCCCACCACTCTTCCTTTTTTGTCGCAAAGTGTCACACTTCACCTATGCCCTCGTCTTTCGTTGCCACTTGTCACACTATATTACATAAATATATTGTTATAAAAACACGTGATGTCACTGCTCTTGTCCCCCCCTCCCCCGCCACAAACTGCAACGATTTCACCAAAGCTCCTCCACTCTCAAAGAGCGACATCATTTGTCGAAGACCCCTTCAAGTATCCTAATATCATGAAAATTATTTGAAGTTAAGTTTTAATGCCCATCTTTCTTTTAAAGGATAGACATTTTTCAAAAATTTTGTTTACTTTCCTGTAACGATAATTTTCATTTACTGTCAAAAGCATCATTATCTCAAAACGATTTTTTGGTACGTATTTAAGTTTTTGCAAGCATATTTATTATGATCTTATGTAGTCTTCTTTATTTTATTTCTGCGTTTTAGAAGGAACTAGTTCCGAAAGGATAAACCATCATTTTGTTGTAGTTGTAATTCCTCGATGCCGTTTTATCGAAATCCCAAGAGAAATAAGAAAAATACGGTAAAGCACTCAAATATTGCAAACGCTTAAGAACTTCGATAACCCTTCTGAGGCTAACGAAAAGAAATACTTCTTTTCTAGAATTTCCTGTTTCAGGTAAAAGAACCGAAAGAAATGCTTCCATTTAGTAGCAAACAGTGCTTTTAGTATATTATCGAACGTATTTTGGGAAACGCATTAAAAAGCAATGTGTTTTTCAGACATGCTACAATGGAAAACTTCTTCCTAACTGCTTGATCTCAAAAGATCGATCCAGTTGCAAGCACAAAAGATGTATCAAGTTTGAAATAACAATCATTCAGATAATTTTAGTAACAGAGAAATAAAAACCTCCTCAAAATATAATAGTAAGACTTTTTCCTCATAGTTATGCCTACTCAGTGGCGCACACAGGAATTTCTCAAGGGGGGAGGGGGGACTCCGGGATCGAAGGTCCACCATTTTCATATGTTCTAACGTGTATCCAAACATATTAAATATTTTATTTAATATTCTTATTACAAACAGGAATAATTACAACTATTTCAAAGTAAAAGATCGATAAAACTTTTAATTTTATCGGTTGTCGGAAACAAAAACATTTTTTAAAAATACATTAAATAACAACTTAGCATTAGTTAATAAAATAAATTAATGAATAACAAGTATTTAATTAAAATACCAGAAAGCACAAGAATAAATGTATTTACTCTTCTTAAAGTTAACAATAAAAACAGTGAAGCAAAATCATCATTCTAGAATAATTTATGTTCACACACAGTTCGATTTTGTAGGGGAAGAAAGAGAGAAAATAAATTTTCATTTACTAAAATCTTAAATTAGAGTTCCCTTTGCTTGGAATTATTTTACGCACTACATACATAAGATAATAGTCAATTAAAAAAACTCAAGGGCCATGGGAGGGGTCCGAACCCCCTGGACCCATGGCCCTTGAGTTTTTTTAATTGACTATTGAACTCCCTGGACCCTCCCCTTCTGTGTGGTTTGATTTCAAATTTAATTGGTCTTCGTAATTGCTTTTCTGAATAATTATCAAATAAGGCGAATGAATTACAAAATTTAGCGTGAAGCTTCTTAAAGTTTCAGGTTCTTTTAAGTTTTTAAAAACGTGTTAAAAAACTGAAATTGCGAGATAAGTTTTTGCATACGTCATGCACATGAAAATCTCGAAATGAAAAAAAAACTACCCTACTCTTACGTTGCCCGTTGAAATCACGGGATAAGTAATTAGAAGACTTAGCATAAGTCTGACTTTCTGACCTAAATTAATATTGGGTGCCCGAAAAGTAATTGACACATTTTAAAAAATCATAAAAGGGCAACAAATCATTATATGAATATGCGGTTTGCCCCATAATACTTCACAGGTCCAAGAATTTTTCATGGCATCGTAAAGAGAAAAAAAAGAAAAAGTTCAATTATAAGTAATCACTACATCGCCACAGTAAGAAAAACAATTATCACCGTAAGGTAATCAATCTTTTGCGATTTCTTTATACCTTTCATTACCAGAATTCAATGTTTGCACCGCTTGTTGCTTGAACCACATCTAAACGGTAGGCATTGTTCGTTTTTCACGAGAAGGCACTTCGCCTCGCCTCCTCGAGTGCAGAGTTAAATTTTACGCGGGGGTGATCGATAAGCAATCCACGCGCTTCTGAAGGAGACAACCAGACAGCCTTAACTTGGGCGTGCATTTTAATGTGCGAAAAAATCATAGTGTCCTTTACATCACTTGCTTCACTTGTCTGATGTCATTTTAGTTATTTTAAAAACTGCTGCTTTTACAACAAAATGCTATGATCCGAATATACCTTCTGCCGAAAACAGCGAAATAGAATCATCAGATACCACGTGACGAGGGAGGAGTCAAGTGCCTTATCGTTGAAAACGGAGAATACTCGAATTCATCCCATGTCCCCAACAGCACCAACTAGCCTGATACATACATACTGTCCAACCACGGATTGTATGACATTTTCAAACGTCCAGATAAGACGAATCTATCTGCCTGAGGGGGATAAGTAAAAATTTGATGCGCGTATTCCGCTCATTTGAATGAGACTCTGCTTCTGCAAAAGCTGACATCGCTAAAAAAAATAATAGATTCGTCCATTTCCGGCTGTAAAACGGATGTTTGTCTTTCCACACAATCCATGGTCAGACAGTACGTCTTGTTTGTGTGTATACACATTTTCATGGCATTTTTTGATCATTTTCGCTGAATAATTACAATTAATCGCCAAATTGTTTTATTATTTCATTTTTGGATGAATGTTTAACTTTGTGATAAAATTGAATTTACGGTTTCAAATTTCTCCAACAATTATAAAAGTACTCCATTTTAAAATAAATAATATTTTTATATCATTATTTAAAAAGAAGTTGTTACTTCCAGGAAAACTAAACTTTATCTTCGTTTTCCTATTTTACGTTGAAAAATGTCAGCTTAGAACCAATTTTAGATTGACGAAGTTAATCTTTCATTATTTGCTTATTTGAGTAGCTGTTTTAAATTTTAATCAAATTCAGTAAGACATTTTTGTCATAAAACCTTCCTTACATTCATTTATTAAAAGAGCAGTATACATTTTTCTTTGCGTTTCTGCTTCCTGGTTGAAATAAATATTTGCTACGTAATGCGTAACCTACATGATAGAATTCATTAAAACTTTTAAAGAAGCTAGCTACGTTTTAAAAATATTTGGGGAATGAAAAAATAATTTTAGATACTTTACAGTGAGACTTTTCATGAAAATTTAAAACAGAAAATCCATTAGAATACTAACGCTTATCGAGATTTCGCTTCCTTCCTTAAAATTTGTTTTTCCTGACACACATAATTCTAACCGTGCAATATTGCGGATTAATCCCAAATTAATTTTCATCCTAGTTTGCTTGATATGTTTCTAAATTTTCTGATGTGGAGACATTCTTTTAGTTCTCGTAAGTGCCAGGAAAGGGTTCAGTGTCAATAAAAATTAACATTGAACAAATAAAAACACGCAAAATTATTTTAGCTTCCAATTATTTACTGCTCGTATTAGTTATGGGTGGTTACCTTTTTATTGCAATTTTTTAAAAATTATTTTCATCAAACAATACTTTTTAGGATTTTTTATTTTTTTTAAATCAAGCAATAAACCGTTACTAATAATAAAAATGAAAGTCTCTCTGTCTGTCAGGATCTCTGGCGCTATGCGCCTAGACCGTTCTGTCGATTTTCATGAAATTTTGCACAGAATTAGTTTGTATCATGGGGGTGTGGACCTTGAAGCGATTTTTCGAAAATTCGATTTCGTTCTTTTTCTATTCGAATTTTAACAACATTTTTCCGAGCAAGATTATCATAAGATGGACGAGTAAATTACCAAGTTATCATAACGTGGAACCGTAATATGGGCAAGCCAATTGGCGAGAAATTCATCATGCATTATTTGTAAATATACAGGCGAACCAAAAGACCTTTTAATTTTCTACTACGGGCCAAGCCGTGCGGGTGCCACTAGTAAAGAATAAAAAAGGTTGACGGGCGCATACGAAAGATGGGACGCACGCTCTGTTAACGCTGGTAAATAATCACGAAGCCTTTTTTCTTTTGAATTACGTTCAAAATGGTTCGATGCGGAATAAGCTTCTATATACACAGTGTACTAATAAACTGAAAATCGTAGTTTTTAGATTTACGTAAGTCTGGCTCCCTGAAGAACAACAATAACCATTTCCTGTTATCCCAAAAAGAAGTTCAAAAACGGAAGATCGAAATAATAAAGAAAAGGAGTATCCATCTGTAAAATTACATGCACGAATTTTCTTACTCCCATGTTCCTTAGTGAACAGGAATGAATTTATGTGACAAATATACAATGATACATGATTAAGAACGCATTCTCATGTCAACATCAGTACACAAAGCGTAAAGATAAATGAGTTATTAAGTTTAAACAAAATCATAACAAAGTACAGGACATTGAGACATAATATAGACGTTTCCTTTACATCAATGTTAACTTTTAAGACCACGGAAAAGAGTAAGTGGTGTCATCATCTTCTATCAGATGATTAGAAAATTATTCGATTTTTTTTTTTTTTTTTTTTTGCGTATTTGAAAACTATTTGCCATTAAAGGAAACATTAACAGAACCCCTCCCCCGGAAACCGTCGACAACAGTATCCGTCCGCATTAGGTTCAAACGCTTTATGCATAAAATGTAAACTATTGCAGAATCTTTTCAATTCAATAATTGTTTTTGAAAGTCAATATTTGAACTACTACTTCGTTTCATTGCTTGTGAAATTAATTTGCAACGTTTACCCCAATTGGGTGCCTTACTGCTGGCCGATTTGATGCTTTTTATTCAGAGGTTCCCCCCGCTAAGAGCAAGGGCTCACTCCCCTAAAGATCACGCCCCCCCCCCCCTAAAAGCAAGAGCCCGCCCCAAAAAATATGAAAATACCCGTCAAAACAACCTCTAAAAATGTCAATAGCGCAGTCTGTGTTAGACCCCCCCCCCCCTCAGGTAGGTACCCTTGCTTTATTGACTTCCAAGCAGTTTCAGAATTTTTTCGTACCCAAAACCGTAAGTTCGTTCGGGGGGGGGGGGTGTTCTTTAGCATGACGCCTCAAAAATGGTTTTCTGTATCCGCCAGTGAACAAGACTACTATAATTCAAAAACCGATAAGTTACAGTAGTGAAAAATTTGTATTCCAAAAACTAGGTCTTATACTTATGAAAGATAACGTTTTAAAATTTGCAATTCATTTGGCGCTAAACAAGTAAGGTAAACCACTGGGTGAACACTCAGATCACGTTTGCGTAAAAAAACCGTGATATTGTTCTCAGTGGATTGTTGTTTGACTTAAGAAAATGACGACTTACCTTACTCCTACTTCTTTTGTAGGCGTTAGAATCTAGAATTCTTCGCGATGGAGAGATGAACACTTCTGTATCAAGAAACACATAACTTTTTTAAAAACATGTTACTTATTCACACTACTTTTACCGACTACATTTCAAGTTGAATCACAGTTCGATTGCACCGACCACTCTCAATGGCGAAAGACCAAGTTCTATTTCTATTCCTATTCAGAGTCACAACTGACTACAACTGTATTTATGTCGAGGACTGCATACTAAGTGCCTTGCCTCCATTATTTTATATACCGATAGATGGCAGCACCATCACCGGATCGAACAGTTTATGAGAATTTAGAACTAGTTCAGGAGATAATAGCTACCTGGTGCTAGCACCCCCAGAGGTATCGTTTCACTTGGAGGACATTGAGACCACGAGCATATTTAACGTCGCCCAGTCCCCTTTAATGACGACGGAGGGTCTTCGACCATCGAGGTTCGAACCCAGGACCCTCCGCCCCCGAATCCGACACTCTACCGATCGGGCTACCACGGCCCAGACCAAGTTCTAAAGTATTTATTTTTCTTATCTTCTCTCTTCACTTCCGCTCATGAAAAGAGTAAATTCAGTATTTTAAAGGGAAACTACTTGAGAAGTCCCACTCTCACTCCGGACGTACTTGCCCTTATTATTTTGCTGAACATTTTTTCAGATTATATGTAAATCTGTATCAATGCACAAGGAAGACAAGAAGCAAAGTTAGTAGTCCTCATTTAAACCTAAGCGGCAGCTCTGAATGTAGAAAATATATTAGTATTGCTATACAAAAGCCGAACAGCTTCTCATAAAACGGATGAATGTGAACACAGAGCGCCTTATCTACTACCCCCCTTCACTGTACTCAGGCAGCTGTCGGATCTAGCTCTTTCAACCGCTCGGCCAAAGATACCCTAAAAATTGTCAAAAAAGAAGTTCAGTTCACAGATGCTAATCTCAATTCATGGTGGAAGAAGGTAAAACCCTGTTCCATCTAATGAAAACTGCAATGGAATTGCTTCTCTTCCGAATTGTCTGTTTTTAGTCAGATTTGTGTCATGGATGCCTTTAAATGAAGATGGCAGCAGCTTACTAAATTTCAATAGAATTACGGAATAGGATTTCTAGAAGTTGGGTATTCTTTTGATTATATATCTCGGAGAACACTTGGTAGGGATCTGATAACTGAAACTGGCTTCTGCTTCAAGAAGAGGCCGTGGTGGCCTGATCGGTAAGGCATCGGACTTCTGACCGGAGGGTCCCGGATTCGATCCTTTAGCCGTTCGAAGATTCATAGTCTTCATTAATGGTGACTGTAGGGATGTTGAGTATGCTCGTGGTCACAAATTCCTTCAAGTGAAACGATACCACTTTGGGTGCTGATTTCTGGTCTGGATGAAAAAATCAGAGCTGTCTTCAGGGTCCAATCCAACTGGTTAAACCAGATAGTGATAGGTACCGAGTGAAAAGTGAAAAAATGCTTCAAGAAGATCGCGGTCTAGCCACGCATGTATTAATAGGGAGGACTGTCGCAATTAACACATAGCTGCGCAGCAAAAACTACACCGGTGTTTGGACAAAGTGACACAGTGAACTGTCACTTTTTGCAAAAGCTTATCAAGAAAGAAAAAAACAGGAAAGTTTCCCACTAAAAATCGGTAGCCTTCTGCAATTAATCTGGAATATATTTGAAGATCCAAATAACCTTCTCAATTAAAGCCTGTTACGTTTTCTTTACTAATAATAAAGCTGAAAGTCTCTCTCTCTCTCTCTGTCTGTCAGGGTCTCTGTGACGCGCATAGCGAATAGACCGTTCGGCCGATTTTCATGACATTTGGCACAAAGTTAGTTTGTAGCGTAGGGATGTGCACCTCGAAGCAATTTTTCGAATATTCGATTTTGTTCTTTTTCTATTCCAATTTTAAGAACATTTTCCCGAGCAAAATTATCATAAGATAAACGAGTAAATTACCAAGCTATCATAATGTGGAACCGTAACATGGGAAAACCAATTGGCAAGAAGTTCACCTTACATTATTTGTAAATATACAGGCGAACCGAAAGACCTTTTAATTTTCTACTACGGGCAAAGCCGTGCGGGTACCATTAGTTTGGAATAAATCAGGAAACTTCCTAGAAACCTTACCAAAAACCACGCTAAAAAATAAAATAGGTATCAATAGAAAGAGAATGTTCAGACATTTGTTGATGTGAAAGTTATATTTAGTCTGGTGCCCCCGTTATCGAGGTATTAATTCCTAAAGTCTGCCAAAATTTTGAGAAAAGCGCCAAATCAGAAGAATTGGCTAGGAATTGAAAGTACCACACGATTTCACTATCTGCCTGTAGTAGGATATCTGTCAACAAAGCGTGTGAAATATGTCTTCCATTTCTCTCCGAAATTCGTTTAATTTGGTGACTTTTCTTAAAATTTCAACGCACTTTAAGATCTCATATTTCGATAATGGGGACACGAGAGCAAATAATTTATGCTTAAAAAAACATGTTTTACTATTCTCTTTTGTTTGCTACTTATTTAATATTTGCAATTTTCGCTCGATGCAATCTACAGAGTGTCGAATTGTAAGAAGAGATAAAATGAAAAGAGTGAAAGCTTTTATTCGTGAAGCAAAGGCCCCAAATCACGTGGTGGATTTTAAAGCAAAGTATTGGAAGAAATCATGTTTATTTCGCTAGCTTTTCGCAAAACGTGTTGTTGAGTGACCATACTTAGGGTTTTTGCCTCAGCTTTTGCTAAGCCAGTAATTAGACTTGCTCCCTCCATTTACTCATTCCTGCTCTAAGATGTCAACGTTACCTCAAACTAACAAATTAGCGGAGCTTTTTCTCATCTAGAAACCATGGGAAGTTGTTGAACTCCAAATTCAGCGTCATGTTTGCAGCGACGCCGGGAGGCCATGTCATTCCGGTCGGGAACAAGTGACCCGACTCTTTTTTTTTGGGGGGGGGGGGGGGGCTCGAAATGGGGTCGTTTCCAAAATTTTAAAAGTTCTTTTTATGAAAGAGCATGCTTAAAAACATAGGATCTGACCATTTTTTGATAAATTTGTTCACGTTTAATATTTAAAAAAAATTACTTAAATCGGAGCGCTTTCATTGTTTACGGTTTTTGCCGATGAGATCACAAATGATGAAATGCCATTCAGTGTTGCCATTCACAGTGCAAAATATTTAATTCCCATCTTTACTCACGTGTATTGGCAGCAATATGGTTGATAGCAAGCGCAGAGCGCAATATTTAATTCGCTGCTTGATTATCATAACGTGGAAACGTAGTAGAAAGATGCGGCAAATTGCACCATTTGTGACGTCATCAAGAGCACGCCTTGTTTGAAAAATCGGACATTTAAAAAAAATAATTTAAAAAAAAAAACCGTTTGTAAAATTAGGGTCCATGTTATTTATTTATTTATTTTTTGCTCATTCTATCCATTTCAATGACTAAAAAAAGACTTTTGACTGAAGGAAACCACCCCATTGGTAAAATTTTATATGTTTCGCGGTGAGAGGGGTTCCAGGTGATTGAACTGAAGAGAGGCCCGCCTTAGCTCTTGACAGTCCTGCATATTTGCAATGTTAATGTTGCGATGTTAAATGTGGTGCCCAACCTTTTTCTGCCCGAGGACTGCACTTCATATTAAAACCATTCTCACGGGCCGAAGCACAAACGAAATTTCAAAATATTTTCTAATTTTCATACATTGGAAAATATGAAAAAGTAAAGAAAAATCACAGACCAAGTTGCTATCCGTACTTCGGTGTTCATTTTATTAAATGCATGTTTTCAGACAACGATCACCAAATGTTTGTCTTCAAGTTTGTGACATTGTGTCGCTAATCGTGCTTTTTGATGTGCAACATTCGACAAAACAAGCTCCTCGGATCAGTTTCGACGGCCGGATGTGGCCCGTGGTTCGTAGGTTGCGCACCACTGTGGTTGACGAGGTGCAGCAAACATGGAACTAAAGAACGACATAGCATATCACAAGACACTACAATGGTTTACCCACAGTTTCGCCGACATTTAAGATCCCCCCTCCCCCTTAAACGTCAAAATGCATGATTGAAACTAAAAAACAGGGGAGGGGGAGGAAATTTTGCGTCGGAAAAACTGGGAGGACACCACTGCAACTATACCACACAATGTATTGTTGTGCCTGCTATAACTGTCGGTGTAGCACTATTTCAAATCTAAATTAGCTCATCTCACCATTCTTTAACTTTAATCTAGGGGAATAAGAGGCAAAGTAAAATAGCTGGGCAAAGTGAAATGGTGAAATCATCCATGGTGAAATAGTACATTCTTTTATTTAATAACTAGTGGTACCCGCACGGCTTTGCCCGTAATAGAAAAATTAAAAGGTCTTTTGGTTCGCCTGAAAATTTACAAATAATCTGTGGTGAATTTTCTCGCCAATTGGCTTGTACCCATGCTATGGTTCCACGTTATGATAGTTTCGTATCTCGCTAATTGGCATATGACCATGTTACGGTTCCATGTTACTATAATTTCGTAATTTACTCATCCATCTTATGATAATTTTGTTCTTAAAATTGGAATAGAAAAAGAACAACATCGAATTTTCGAAAAATCGTTTCGACGTGCACATTCCCATGCTAAAAACCAACTTTGTGCCAAATTTCATGAAAATCGGCCGAACGGTCTAGACGCTATGCGCGTCACAGAGATCCTGACAGACAGAGATCCGGACAGACAGAGAGACTTTCAGCTTTATTATTAGTAAAGATAAAGATAAAGATTCATTCCTTTATTTACTGATTTATTTGATCAAATATATCTTTAATAATCGAATAGAAAGTATTCATTTGAAAAATACATTTTTCACTTTGCCCCATGAAAAAAGGGAAATGAAAAATTTCCAACTGTTTTTGGAGGTACAAATTTACTGCCAAAAATTAAAAATAATGTTTCAATACAAGTTTTATGTAAAATATATTGTTCTTTCTTTGTGTACCGAAATTTTCAGAACAAATTTCCCACTTGTTCATTTTGAAAAAAGTAAGCTATCTCAACTATATCACTTTGCCCTACTTACCCCAACTTTAATCAAATGAATATGTTGCTGAAGAAATATTTCACAACATTCAGTGTCTCTTTATTTATTTTTAAAATGATTTGTGCTCAATTTTCCTCCAGTATATGTCACAGTCAAATTTCTGCAAATATTATGCTTGCAAAAACTTTTCCGTTGGATATCTTACTGATGACAACTTACCAGGATATAATTGAGAGTTTTTGTTTTCATGGTTGAGAACCGTCTTGGAACCAAATGAGATTCTGTTCGTAAAACCGCAGTGAAAA
This sequence comes from Uloborus diversus, assembly GCF_026930045.1. Lineage (NCBI taxonomy): Eukaryota > Metazoa > Arthropoda > Arachnida > Araneae > Uloboridae > Uloborus > Uloborus diversus. Next base: position 130,609,411 of record NC_072736.1, read on the forward strand.
ACCAGGCCAAATAGTCTGGGGAGTTTTTAAAGCTTTTATTTTATATAACGATAAAGAATATCAGTAGTAAAGAGGGAAAAAAATCACAAAATAACAGACTTGTGGTAAAACTTTTATATGTCTGAGGATAATCTTGATTTCATCATTCATTGATCGTCTGCGAAAAGCACCACGCCTCCCTCTGGAGACTGTTTTTCATTTAAGAAGGGTTCGAAAAGCTGGACGTGATATGACTTCTTACGAAAAGAACTGCAATATTCTTACAAGCTGGATCAAGAGTATTCTTTGTTACCATGACAACGAAGGGCGTTACATATTCTTGCACACAAACATAGTACGATATAAATATCGATATTATACTACTAATCTAAACTTTTGCTCGATATTGTCTGCGAAATATTTTCTGAAACACTTTTAAAATAATAATGCCAAGGTCACGCTCTGTAGTGATTACCAGTTGGAAAAAAATACAAGAATATTAAACGTTTGCGTATTATACACAAATACATATATCTATATTTTTTTCTTTTTGCTGAGTTAAAACTTGTTGCTTTATAAATACTTTCATTAATGTTACGTCATACTTAATGTTTTGTTACTTTAATTGAATGATTTTTTTTTTGGGTGGGGGGAGGGGCATCATGAATTGCTTAGTATCCTGACTTCACTAAAGCTGATGTTGCTCTGATTTTTTAGATTACCATGGCAAAGGTTGTTTCTAATATTTTATTAAGAAAGCGAAATTTTTGTTGCCATAGTTAGAAATCGTATAAAGCTTGATTTAGTTCATAATTTTTTTTCAAGGCTTAACTCAAACAGACTTTACATTAAAAAATAGTCTATTAAATAAAATTACGCTTTTTTTTTCAGAAAAAAAAACCAACTTAAAAAGCAAAACTTCATTTAAATACGAAATTTCCATATTACTAATTCTCATCGTGTAATATTGATTAGAAAAAAATGCATAAAGCTATAAGCTATAAATAATCCGAATGCAGAATGTCTTCCTTCATTGCTATTAAATCCACTCTTTCAGCTAGTAGTGATGGGTTTGAAATGAATATAATTTTCAAAAAAAATAAAAAAAAGACTATAAATAACGGGTTTAAAAATAGTTTCTGTTTGGTGTAACTAGGAGGAAAAGATTAGCACAAAGTTCCGAAGGTGTTTGAGTATATACGAGAAAACAAAAGAATTACGCTATTCTTGATATTTTCTTCCTCCTTCTTTGTGGCTGAATAACTAGATTGTTCTATTCATTGAGTGAAATATTTTAAAAAATGAAGTGAGTACCATTTTTATGAAAGTAATACACGTCTGATGGATACTACTCTAAAGCTTTCAGAGTAACTGTCTTTTGAAAAACTATGGCTGTACAAAACTATGCTTTTTTTCCCCTAAAATGCTAAATTCAATGTAGAATTAACAATGGAATTGAAGAACAGTAGAATCTCGATTATCTGAAACTCTTTTAACCGAAACCTCGTTTAATCGAGTTCGACTTTCGTTACAATGCATTTTTTCAGGTTAGTACTATCTCTTTTCCTTTAAGGTCACCGGAAGTAGTCTTTCCTGCTTTTGGCGCCGAGTTATCATTGCTGTTTTTATTTTCATATGCAACAGTAAAATCTTTCTTTATTCGCGTCTGTTGACGTCGTTTCTCCTATTTCAATATAATTAATTCTAGTTTTCATATCGCTACAGTCATCAAATCTGAGAGTGATGTATTGTTTTATGAAGTAATTAAGTTTTAGCAGCTCATTCATGTTTAAAGAACAAAAAATCAAGTTAGCAGTACTATTAATGACACAATAAAGATTAAAATTTACTCTATATTATGTCTTGCTAAATTTACGTAACATTTTTACAATTTCAGTAAATACATGAATTGTACCAACAGCCCAGTTATGACACCCAGGGACTGCAGTTTTGTCCTCGTTATGGACTCATCAGTCTGGTATAGTTAATAAACGAGCTGGATGCAGATTTCATCTTATTGAAGCTGAGAGTGCCAAGAAACTGGTATCTTTACCAATAATAAAACTGAAGGTCTGGATCTCTGTCTGTCTGGATCTCTGGCATAGCGCCTAGACCGTTCGGCCAATTTTCATGAAATTTAGCACAAAGTTAGTTTGTAGCATGGGGGTGTGCACCTCGAAGCGATTTTTCAAAAATTCGATGTGGTTCTTTTTCTATTCCAATTTTAAGAAAACTTTACCGAGCAAATTATCACGACGTGGAAGAGTTAAGTTACGAAATTATCATAACATGGAGCTGTAACATTTAGAGCAAATGAACATAGTAAATTGGCTAGAAATTCGTCATCCATTATTTGTAAATATACAGGCGAATCGAATGACCTCCTAATTTTCAACTACGAGCAAAGCCGTGCGGGTACCACTAGTTTAAAATAAGTTAAGCAGCTAGAGTCCGTAACGATAGTGCGCTTCAACTCGTCAATTGAATACAAAGCTTAAGTTTTTTACAGTAAGTTACCGTTGAAGTCCAAAAAGAAGCAATTAAAGGACACCTTTGATGACGTTAAGGATGGGGATCAGTACATATGACGTTAAGGATGGGGATCAGTACATCCCTCCAGAATGTTTTAGAAATGGAAGTACAGAAAAAAATTAAATTTAAGAGCATTTTCAATGGAGGGGGCGGGAAATTAGGGTTTTCATAAAAGGGTTAAGTATCTGGATCAATCACCCCCTCCTTGAATACTTTCTGGATCTGTCCTTGACGGTAACTTACTGGTAAATACAGAATTACAGTTCAAAATTTTTGGTAGCCATTTTATAGATGTGTACATGTTGAAAGTTTCTGAGTTCTCTTGAAAGTCATTTTTAAGTCTTTTATCCAGAATTTTTGATTAACCTACAAAGGTGTCCCGATCATTTCGATTGATCGAGATTCTACCGTATTGTAAAAAACGTCGTCTACCAACTTAAAAACAAATAAATAAAACTATAAATAAATAAATAAATAAATAAAAGGCGGGGATAGATACATAAGATTAGTAAATTTCTTTCTGGTAGGTATTTTAGTTTTTCTCTTGTTATTTTACAATGATATTCGTTATCTATACGCATGTAAGATGGGGAGGAAAATGATGATTGCATAAAACTTAATTAATTAAAGGAGAGCCTATACAGTTAAGTGAGTTTAAGTGACTTAAAAAGCGATAAACAAAAGTAGCAACAGAATAAAGATAAATTATGTCTGGCATTTTATAAAACTAATCTGACAATGATGTTTAATTAAAACTTCAAGAGAAGTAAACTTAATTTTTTTTAATAAAATGAACACTAAAGGAACAAACAATGGAATTTAATAAATGCGCAATGATATTCAAATTTCTAATAGTTTACAGTTTTATCTAATGCTCTTTTGTTTCTTGTAAGGCTTTTTTTCTTTAGCTTATTAATCATACTTAAATGCAAATTTCTGTATGTCTCAGTCCGTGTTACTGTTGAGAAGCATCCTTTACTGATGGAGATGACCTTTAGCAACTTAAGGCACGAATTGCTTTCGAAAAAAAACTCGGACTAAAATGATGGATTTTTTTTTTATTGGAAGAAAATGAATATAGTGGTATGGTGCAAGTTATTTTTTGCAATTTTAGTTGTGTGGGGTGACTGCAGAGAGGGGGTGAGGTAAGACTGATTTTTAAGAGTTGTAGGGAGGTGTAGTTATTTTTAAGAAAATGGTATCAAACTGACTGTAAACAATTTTATTACATTATTGTTTTGAATATTATAATATTACTAGTGGTACTCTCACGGCCCGTGTAGCGGCCCGTCTTTGCCCGTAGTAGAAAATTAAAAGGTCTTTTGGTTCGCCTGTATATATACAAATAATGTATGGTGAATTTCTCGCCAATTGGCATGCCCATGTTACGGTTCCACGTTATGATAACTTGGTAATTTACTTGTCCATCTTATGATAATTTTGCTTGGAAAAATGTTCTTAAAATTGTAATAGAAAAAGAACAAAATCGTTTCAAAAAATCGCTTTGAGGTGCACACCCCCATGCTACAAACTAATTCTGTGCCAAATGTCATGAAAATCGGCCGAAGGGTCTAGACGCTATGCGCGTCACTGAGATCCTGACAGATAGGGATCCGGACAGACAGAGAGAGATCCGGACAGAGAGACTTTCAGCTTTATTATTAGTAAAGGAAATCAAATTGTCATACCTACAAGCATAAAAATGGCTAAAAATTCAATGAAAATGGATATATTCGTCTTCCTGCACCAAGCAACTACTTTATAACAAAGAATTAGTAACAAGTTTATGGCTAATCATCAAAATGCACGACGTGGTTTACACAAGAAAAATGCTGCTTAAGTAGTGACATTTATGGAAAATATGTTTAACTGTAATCTGTTTCTACTGAAAGAATCTCACAGGCGGTCATCTTTTCTAATAATAAAGTTAAAAGTCCCTGTCTGGACCTCTCTCTGTCTGTCCGGATCTCTGTTTGTCAGGATATCTGACGCGCATAGCGCCTAGACCGTTCGGCCGATTTTCATGAAATTTGACACAGAATTAGTTTGTAGCATGGGGATATGCACCTCGAAGCGATTTTTCAAAATTCGATGTTGTTCTTTTTCTATTTCAATTTTAAGAATATTTTCCAGAGCAAAACTATCATAAGATGGTAAATTACAAAGTTATCATAACGTGAACCGTAACATGGGCAAGCCAATCGGCGAGAAATTCATCACACATTATTTGTAAATATACAGACTAACCGAAAGACCTTTTAATTTTTCTACTACGGGCAAAGCCGTGCGGTGCCAATAGTTAGAAATAAGATAACGCGCAATACAAGATGCCCATGTCAGACACGAAAAAATGCGTTAAGTGGTTAAAACTGTTTTTAAACAGACTAGTTGGTTGTCAAAAGTTTAAATTTTAATGCGGAAAAGCAATTGATTTACAACGAAAGTAGTTTCTATATTTTCAGCTTAATGAGACGCAGGGTTCGTACTCAATTTCAGAAATAAAATGAAGGAGTATTGGAGGAGTTTTGAAGGAGTAAAATGAGATTTTGAAGGAGTACAAATGGGCTGTCTTTAAATGATGTCACAGTTTTTTTTTTTTTAAATGTGTTTAACCCCGTTCTCCCTTTGTCACTTAACCTAACCCCTCTTCTTGCCACATGTCATATTTTTTAAAAACATATTGTTACAATAACTGTGTGATGTCACTTTTTGACACCCTCTCTCTTCCCCTTGTCACAATTTCATGAACCCGTCTCCTCCTCAAGGGATGACATCACTTGTGAATGACCCTTTGTACAAAATCATAAATGTTATTTACTAAACAATTGTTTTTTAAAAGAATCACTTAATATAGTATAGCTACTTATGTATTTTTAAATTTTTAAATAAGAATTAGACAAACTGACTTTTGCTGCTAAGAGTGTGGTGGAGGGAAAAGCAGTTCATCTTCAACTTATATGGCTTCTATGATCAATTTGTAAATCACATCTATATAAAAAAAATAACTATACGAAATTGCTACATTAAAATCGTGCTTATACCATTGCCTTTGTGACGAAGTTAAGTTGTCGATCGAAGAATTTTATGTTACTGTCATAGAGGAAGATTATGTAGTCATGAACTAAAAAAGAAGGAGTTTTGAAGGATTTAAAACCGAAATGATGGAGTTTGAAGGGCCCTTCAAAAATTTTCCCTAAATGAAGGAGTATTGGAGGAGTTTTGAAGGAGCGTACGAACCCTGGAGACGTACCAAAGTAAACACAAAAATCTGGAAGACTTTAATAGAATCTGAAAATGTCGTTTTCTCTCTCCCAAAGTAGTTGTTATATTTTATTAATTTTGTAATGATTATTGATGCTGATTATTTTATATATATATATTTTTTTGTTTGGGGGATTTCAGGGAACTTTAAATCTGTATTTTTATATTTCTAAAATCTTTGCCAAATTTGGCACAGAGGTCCTTTGTTGTTCAGGAATTTGCAAAGAGGGTTTCCCTTATACAAATCGCTTACGTCACATTTGTGCCAAATTTGGCACAGAGGTCCTTCGGTGCTACGGAGTTTATATAGAGGGTTTTTATTGCACAAGTTCAGTTCATGTCGGATTTTTGCCAAATTTGCAGCAAAGTTCTTTTGATGATCAGGAATTCACGAAAAAGATTTTCCTTATACAAATCCATCATTTACGTCGGATCTCTGCCAAATTCGGTACAAAAATCCTTTGGTGCTCAAAAATTCGCGTGGGGAGTTTGCCGTGAAACAAAATGTTTACTCCTATGTATAACAATGACCGAATTTTAGAAAAAAAACAAAGAGATCTGAATTTAAGTTTTTAGTCACAAACTTGATTGTTTCTATACGTTGACCGGAAATTTTTCTTTATTTTATTTTTTTTAAGCTGAATGTTGAACATGCGCCACGTGATGCTAATTTTATTTTCGAAGTAGACCGTACAACGCAGGGCACACACACACACACACACTCACACACACACACAAATTAGCTAGTAGGATTATTCTTTAGTATTAGTATTTAGTATATTCGTATTCAAATGCAGCAACAATGTCTGATAAAATTTTCAACTTAAATGTAGCACCTAATGTGGCACGGAATGCACACTACAATTTAAATTTACTCACAGTTTTTCCCGTGAAAAAAAAAGTAAGTCTCCTACAATTCGCAGCTTTTTATCCGCATTAAATAAACAGCAATTGATTTTAAAAAAAGGTGAAACTGTGAATCACGATTAAATCCTTCCTTACCAAGAAATTAAGAAGATCCAGACTATATAATGGCATCATTAATCCACATAATAAAATATTTATAAATCTTTAGTCGTCTGTTACTAAGTTCACACAGCTTGCGCGTGTCTAGTAGCGCAATACAAAGATATATATCTCAAGAGCGTAATAGAAATTAACGACCAAATCATTCTATCTCTACCTCATTAGAGTCAATATTCATTTATTTCCCCTCATTAATGGCGTGCCTGATTTATTAGTTGTTGTTTTTCCTCTTCCTTTGCCATTCACATCCCTTCGATTAGAATTGATTTTCGGAAAGAAAAAATATTGTATCGTTTGTTTGTTTCAAAAAAAATTTTTCCCCTTCCGTTTAAAAGAGGAAAAAGTATTAAAATAAAAATATTCATCGTGTTTTTTTTTTCCATTTTAAAATGCTCATGCGATGATTTAAGCATATGATTGATCGTTTTCATTTGTATTTGTTCTTTTCTTTGCTTTTATTATTTGACTGCATCGGCGGTAGCGGAAGCTGTTGTACTCACGGACAAAATTTATTGTTCAATTTTTTCTGGTCACTTTGACAGGATATTTGGTCTGGAAAATTTTCTGTCAGAAGTTAAAACTAATCATCCAATTCAGCTATTTTTGTCAGTTAAAAATTTCAAAGCATTTAATATATTTTTTTTCTCTTCAAAACACCTTTTTATTCGTTGGTGCACAACCTGTGCACCAACCTTAATTGTGGATGATTAGTTTTAGATTTAAAAAATGCTAATAAGTATTCAGTATGTTAAATGAATTTTCGCATACTAGAGCAAAAATGCTTCTTGTTCTCAATTATTCATCTTCAAAAAAAAAAAAAAAATATCACACACACACACACACACACAATTATTATGATTGTGAAATGTTGTTCGTTGTGTTGTTTCTTCTCCCTTTTCTCATTCTTGCGTTTTATTTCCCACAAGAAAACTCAAACTTCTTCAATATTTATTTCTTGACGGTTTAAGAAATACGTAATGCAGTGTATTTTTTGTAGCCAAATTGAAATGAAACATACAGTGTTGCAGATGAGTTTCGAAAGAAGGAAAAGGAGAAAAGATAAGTTTTATCATCACAATGCATTCTTAGAAAACCCATTTTGAGATAATCAGTTTTCAAGAAATATAGACTACCAAAAAAGAACATCAAAGGTACACATAAATAACAATTTTAAAAAATAATGTACTTGATAAAAGCAAGCGGAAATAGCAGTGGAATTAAATCTTTTAATGTGGTATTTTAACGCAAAAATTTTACCGACATTCATTTTATTAGCATAATGTATCATTTATAAAAGGAACATTATTCGAAAGAGTAGATATTTTGCCTGATACGAGATGGATACATATTTTATTTCAAAACGTGTTATAAGCTAATTTTTTTTGTCAAAATAATCACACGTATATGTGTGGTTTCTTAGGTAAAAAACCTTTGTTAAATACATTTTTTAAACGTTATTGACTCCAAATATAGAGCTGTCACGTGTGAGATAAAATGTCTAATTCACTGTGCAATGGATCACTTTTTTTGTTTTCTTTTTGAAACTAACTCTAAAAGAAATCCGCAGTAAAGAACTAGTGGTTGACACTTACGATAAAATTTTTATTCTTAAAAAAAAAAATTGTAAAATTGCTTAAAAATTCTAAAATGGCATTTAAATTTCCATCACATGCCTTTCAGCTGATTCTTAGCTGGAAACCATACGATAATGTAATAGTGAAAAAATATCTGAGTAGCAAGCAAAAGAGGGTAGCAAACTATGTATTTGGGTTCATAAATTATTTTAACTCGTCTCTCCGTTATCGAAATATGAGGTTTGAAAGTCTGTCGCAATATTAAGCAAAGTCACCAAATTCAGGGAGTTTCGATGAGAAATGGAAGACATCTTTCACACGCTTTGTAGATGAATGTCTTACCACATGCAGACGGTGAAATCGTCGGCGAGAAATTACCTTCGGATTCTCGCCAAATCTTTCAATTTGGTGCTTTTCTTAAAAGTTCGGCAGAATTCAAGACTTTATATTTCCATAACGGGGACACAAGGGCAAATAATTTTTGAGTCAAAAAATATCTCAATATGCTCTTTTAATTGTTACTACAATTTATTTATTTTTCATTATTATTCTACTCGTGTGGTTCCCTGGTTAGTAATATCCACAATGAAATTAAACTAAATGGTTGGAAAACATGCACTGTTGTCATCAGAAGATTACGTGGTGCTCTACTTAGTGGCACCATTGTTCAAACTGTCGTCACTAGACAACTGTGATATACAGACAAGTTTTGATGCTTTTGCCTATGTGTTTGTCTTGTTCATATATATTTCCACCTTAAGTGTCAACTGCAGGCAATTTACCTTACATACCCGTTTATTTAATTTTCTTAAAATCTGAGAAAGACATAGCACTTTTTTTTCTTGTGACTCGTCCATTAAGAGTTAATCGTTAAGTTTTTTTCTCCTATATTCCATTTGGTTTAAAGCTCCCATATTCTGTGCCGACTATTTACATACTGTAGCCCCCCCCCCCCTTCCAGCGCTGTGAAAAAAAATCGGTTATTTTTTAGCTTTAGATGGACATTTACACAGTCAGAACTCGTTATTTCTTGATGAACTCGCAAAAAATTTTGGATGTACCTCGGTTGAAAACTGCTGCTCTAAATAAATAGTCACACACACACAATTTGCCAATATATTAAAATTCTTCCTTCGACAGTAAGATTTCATTACAGCAAATACCGATAAAACGAAATATCCGTTTCAACGGACTAAATGTTAAGTCCCTGTTCAATTGCCATTTCTTTGCTTGACTTCCCTTACATCGAAACTCCGTTTCGACGAACAAATTTGCAGTCCTTTAAAAGTTCGTTGTAACGGGATTCCACTGCAGTATAAAAATGTTAGTGCTCTTTTTTCAACTAGTAAATACTATTTTAGCAATTTAAAGTAAGTGTAAATTAACCCCTAAAGAGCATTTTTCCAATATATCGTTCAGAAACATTAAAAAACCTGAAGAAAAATAATTCTTTATTAAAGTTATTTTAAACATTTTTAAAGCTCAAAAATATTTTAACGATGGTTGACGTGAAATGCGGCTTCGTGATTTTTTTTTATCTTTAATACTTGAATTATTTAAAAAGGTTTGAAAAATATTTCTACAGCGCAAATGCAAGTAAAATATAAACGACGCGTATGACATTACTTTAAATACAAGTGTGATATCGTTCAGGGATCAGAAGGAGGGCACGAAGAACACCTTTAGAACGATGTATGTAAAAAATAATAGTACCATTTTTTTTTTGTTAGAAATATATGCGTTTGAAACCCCACCATTCATTTTTAGTTACTCTGTGCATCATAGTTCTTGTTTTTTTTAATATAGAAAAACCCTCGATTTGCCATGTGCCATGGAGACATTCACAGAAAATTTCGATGATTGAATTTTAATGTAGCATGTAGTACGACACATGCACATGTTTGTGTGCAAGTGTTTCTGTTACTCCTGTTATCGTTCCGATTCCGAGTCACAACTGACTACAACTGTATTGATGTCGAAGACTGCATACTAAGTGCCTTGCCTCCATTATTTTTTATACCGATAGATGGCAGCAACATCACCGGATCGAACAGTTAATGAGAATTTAGAACTAGTCCAGGAGCTAATAGCTACCTGGTGCTAGCACCCCCAGAGGCATCGTTTCACTTGGAGGACATTGAGACCACGAGCATATTTAACGTCGCCCAGTCCCCTTTAATGACGACGGTGGATCTTCGACCATCGAGGTTCGAACTCAGGACCCTCGGCCCCGAATCCGACACTCTACCGATCGGGCTACCACGGCCCTACTGTTATCGTTAACAGATTCGATTTTCTTAAGAGCATGTAGAAAAATTGGGATCTTCTTTTGATTGATATTTCGTTAACATATGCAAGGGTATTTTCTTACTCACTACAGGTAATTTATGTAAAAATATTTGAACAATTTCCATTAATTTCCATTCCACTTAATTTCCATTTTACTCACCCCTGAATGAATGTTGAGTTTTTTTTTTCGACTCGACCACACGTGGATAAGTGCCTAAGAACGTATAGACATGCGAAATATCCATTTTGATGATTCCCAAGTTAATTACAACGAGTTTTCTCGTGACGTCTGTATGTGTGTATGTGTGGATGTATGTCGCATAACTCAAGAACGGTATGTCCTAGAAAATTGAAATTTGGTACGTAGACTCCTAGTGAGGTCTAGTTGTGCACCTTCCTTTTTGGTTGCATTCGGATGCTCCAAAGGGGGTCTTTTGCCCATTTTTGGGGGGAAATCATTGTTAATTTCGATGTAAACTCAAGTGGTGTTATAACTTGGCAGTATATCGCCAGTATTTTGATCGCCAAGTTTTGTCGCCAACTTAGCGACAAACTGAAGATAGGTTCTGTATGTTATTGAGGAGGAAAAAATGTTTTGATTTACTTATGAGCAGCCATAGACAAATATTTATTCAAGTCACTTTTAAAAAAGCACATGTTTAAATAGTTTGACAGTTCAATCAGTAACATTTCAGTGCAAATATATTAACACTTTGCTTTGTACACTTCATTTGATTCACAAATCCTAAATAACAAAATATATTAGTAATGAAATATATTTGTTATTTATATATATATTTACAAATGTACGTATTTTTTTTACAGTATTAGTATACTTACATGAGTGCTTATTTACATTAAGAGTAGCGAAAGGTGTAAAACGTAAAATCAGTGCGAAGCATCTATGTGTTAAATAAGTCAAAGCCATGTCCGTTCTGTATTTCGTGATTGCTTCAAAGTATTCAAGATCCCAATTCGTATACGATAACTATTTACCTTTAAGTAGAAACGCTTTCTTCTACAGAAAATTGCTTAATATTTTTATTATTTAGTAATTTTTATAAGAATTACTAAAGTTTAAAATTATTTTAGAATAGTATTTCAATAGTATTTTTTCGAATAAAAATTACTAAATATTTTTATTATTTAGTAATTTTTATCAAAATTACTAAATAATAAAATTTTTTGGAACACAATTAGAAAAGTATCTTCTTCTATTAAAAATTACTAAATATTGTTATTTAGTCATTTTTATTAGATTTACTAAATAATAAAAATATTTGAGAACAGTATTTTCTTCTCATAAAAATATCTAAATATTTTTATAACAGTTTGTTATGTATTCAATCCATTTCACGGGTGTGACATGCTCACGCATGTATTTGCACTTCGTCCCCGGAATCTTTAACTTTGACTTTTAATTCTGGGATATTCGAATGTGAGGAACCATTACGTGTCATAATATGAAAAATCAAATTTCTAAACAAATTTTTGTACCGCAGCACCTCGTTTATTCGACCCCCTTTTATCCAGATAAATTTGGTGTCAATAAAAAAATTACATTCACTACAAAAATATTTTGGATTGTGATCGCAAGAACGGAACATTTAACACACCAAATATTCGTGTGTTATTTTGATTAAATGTAAAATTTCTGCAAAGGTACTGCGATAAATTATAATTCTGTTATAACATGGAGCTTCCGTGGCTCGGTGGTAGAAGTTTCGTCTTTTAAACCGGTGGTCGTGGGTTCGATTCTCGTCGGTGCCGGGGTGTTATTTCCTTCTCTTGGACGGATTGGGATTTGGTGCGTTGGGATTTGGGGCAAAAAGCTAAAAAGTACTTAAAAATGGTTTTTAAACCTCTCTCGTTAAAACTAGTTACTCATTGAAACTAATTAGTATTAGTTTCAAAGATTACATTTTTTGTAGAGTGTTTTGAAAAAAAAAACAACTTTGTATTCTCTAGTTTTCGGTGCTGATCAAAATCGATTTTTGGTTTGAATGTTCAATTATTCAATTTTTTCGTCCTATTACTAGTGTTGGACACGAGAGAAATTAAATGCATCCGCCTTTAACGAGAAAAAAAAATAGACTGCCTAAAAGCGTTTTTTTTTTTTTTTTTAATTCCCGCTTTCATGGTTCTTCACCGTCTAAAGATTCCCTTTAGTTTTGTAGTGGACAAATGGCTCTGAAATTCCAGTTCTGATTGCCTAAGAAGTAGGCCTGTGCAAATTTATTAATCCTCAGTTGAATGAATTTAAAGCAAAAAATACACTTTGAAGCGCTTTTTGGCGTTTTTACCCCACTGTGCGTCAGTCTGACGCCACTGCCGCTGAAAAATAAGGGATAAAGTGTTTGCCAGAAACGATCCCATGTAACTTTTAAGTAAAGTAGTTTTTTGCTCTAATAAAAGATAAGTCTGCTTATTTAAGTATGAGTTTTGCTTATTACCCGAATTACCCGGATTGCCTTTGGTTTCAGTTAGTCCGGATAAACGACGTTGCACTGTATTGAAAAATAATGTACGTGTTGCGATTGTGACCATACCGTCATACCCGCAGTACGTACAAATCATTGTTTTTTTTCTAAACAACCAAACTTTTTAGAAAGTTGATACTGTATATAGGGAAACGGCACCAGCAACAGACAAGGGTCCAGTAAGACCGTCATAAGTTTGGACTTAAATAATAAGAATTTTAGGCGGGTTAAACTGATGTTGGTGTGGCCCATGAATACGGTGCAACTATCTAGTGTTTATCAGAGTCAATTTTATGAGCCAGTTGGTACTTACAAGGCAGTGGTGGAAGGTTTTGAACAGCTGCTACGAGGTCTGCCGGTGTTTCATGTTCATTTGAAATTAACAAGGCTTTAGTTCTAAAAATAAAGCGTTTTTGCCCATTTTGAAGATAAAAAGGGTATTATGTCCATTGCTCATCCTTTCCTCATCCTATCTGTTACTGGGTATCATCATAACTTTCAGTGTCTGTTACTGGGGGGACGGACCTTTTTTTCCAAATTGAGCAAATAAAAATAGAATTATTTAATTAATAAGATCCAGAAGCAGCCAAACGTTAGAGGAGATATAGCTGCACTAAAAAAAAAAAAGTTTTAAAAGCCTGAATATATTAAAAGGCCCAGAAATTTGAGTTACCATGAGAGCGATGTCTTAAGCATGTCTGTTAATGGTGCCGTTATCCTAAAGTATTATTTTTTGCTCTAATAAAAGATAAGACTGCTTATTTAAGTATGAGTTTTCTTATTACTCGAACTATCCGGATTGCCTTTGGTCCCACTTTGTCCGGATAAACGACGTTGTACTGTAATTAAAAAATAATGTACGTGTTGCGGTTGTGACCATATGGTCATGCTCGCAACAAGTAGAAAACATTTTTTTTTTTTAAACAAGAAAACGTTTTTAGAAAGTTGATACTTTATATGATGACACGCAATGGTTTTTAGATTCGAACATATCACAGTTAAATGACAAAGGTGAAAATTTTTGGTATAAAGTTAATATATATGAGCAAAAATGTCCCATTCGTGCAAATGGATTGAGCATAAGAAGATTGCGTTTAAAAACTAATTTTTTGACCGAAGCAACAAATTATTGATTTTTAAGTTAGCTCTGTTTCAAGTTCATTTAAAGTTGTTTCTGTTTTTCAAAAAGTGCATTTTTTTCTGCATTAGGATACCTTAAACAGAAATAATTGTTTACAAAATGTAGCGATAATAGTCGTTTGGTAATGCCCTTTTAGTTGATTCAGCTCATTGGGATAGTGATAGCATAGCTGCCAACTTGTAAGATTTAGCTTTACATTTAGCCTTACATTGTAAGATTTTTGGAGGTATTGTAAGTTTGTAAAGTCTAATGGCATAATTGTAAGATAGTTAGGTTTCGGATCGCTGGTATTGCTTTTTTTATGAGTTTCCTGTTATGTTGCTTCAGAAAAATAGAGAAACTGCAGATGAAGAGCCTAAGATAAACTCCAAAGTGAATTTTGCTCTGTACAAGTAGATAATTTGCCCGATGTTGTGCTAAAAAGGGAGAGGTTCGATAAAAAACAGGCTACTTTGAAGAAATTTGTTGATGTCAATGGTTTATTGAAGCATGAAAGGATCTCCTTTTCTATGCTTTCCATTCTAGCCATACCTCACAGTAATGTAGAGTGCAAAAGAATATTTAGTAGTGTCAGAAAGGGTAGGACAGAGCTGTGCAGTTCTCTGTCTGATAATAACCTGGATAACATTTTAATCTCATTAAGATCTTACCAAAAAAAGAAAAAACTTTTGTTTTGAATAAGTTATTGAAATAAAATCTTTGAATGTTGCTAATTCAGCAATTTAAGAAAGCTTAAGTTCCAATTAAAGTAGTTTCAGCAAAAACAGCTGACTGCATTAATTTAAGAAAGAAAAAGTAAGATAATACAGCAAGTTATTAGTTTATTCGAAAAGAATATTTTTAAAGATTAATATTAAATGATGCATCTTACAGAAAAATATTGGACAATATTTTAAAAGTGCACACTTGTATTCTTAAATTTTTAAATGCACAGGCCAGCCTTTTTGAAACTAACTGCTTGTTGTAATCCTATGTTTCTCTTTTGTGAATCCAGTTTTTTTTTTCTGTGCTGTTTAATTACAAGTAAAGATTTGAAAATATAATGCTTTTAGTTTTAACGGTTTGTTGTGTGTTGGTTAAAAGAGTGTACAAATACACCCACGGCATGCACTGTAAGATTTTTAAAGTTGATATGTTGGCAGCTATGTAATAGTATCGGCACATGTGCCTAGAGTGCTTGACGAGTTGACTGTCGTGTGAAGGATGCCGGGGGGTTTCCTTCACATTTATACCTGGTGATTATAATTCCTAATAATCGCCCGTTAGTGCATTGATTCAACTAAGTTGCCGCATGGAAAGGAGGCCTTAGTTAAAACTTTTTAATTTCGCTTTTTAGATAGCACACTTGACGCTTAAACGTTTTAAAATGGTTGTCCCATAACAATAACAACCATTTTAAAATCGTTTATGAAAAAGTGTATAAAGTGTGCTACTATATTTCGTGTTAAAATCCTTTCAGGGGCGGTGGTTGCGCTGCAAAGCCACCAGTTTCATATTTAAAAAAATTGTCTTTTTTTCCAAATTTTTTTAATCAAAATCATTTCAGTCCTTTTCTTTTTACTTCAATGAACAAAACATTAAATTGCAAAACAACGAAAACATCTTTTTCCGTTGGTGCAATTTCTTGTAAAAATCATCGAATTCTCAAACTCATGTTAAACTCAAAAATAGGAGTTGTTTTCAAATTATTAATTAGCGCTAAAAGATTGAAACATTTTTCTTCATTTTACCTGAGGCACTCAATCATATTGTTCTTAAAGATTCAAATTCATTTTTGCATGCATAAACTCGTTTTTTCTCACCCTAGGGAGGGGGAAGGTGAACAAATAGGGACACCAGCACCTTCGAAAAAAAATTCCGAAAAACATTTTTTTTTCTGAAAAAATCCATGTCTTGATGATCAAATAAACCACTTACAGAATTTTTTCATTTGATTTCTAAAAAATAATGACGCGTTCCTGAAACGGTTAAAGATATGTAAGTGTATGACTCGGATCTTAATAATAACATAATTAAGTTTAACTTTTTTGTATTAAAATTTTTTACAATGTTTAGTGACAAAAATACCTCAATTATAAGATAAATAAATACCTTTGTGCTGAACAGTAAAGTAAGACAAAACAACGTAAGTAGAAGCACAAATTTGTAAATTACTGCAGACACGTGTTTCGGCGTTACAGGGAATGCCTTTTTCAATGCAAAAAATAATGAGCTTATGGATGAAAAGACATCCGACAAAAGCCAAAAGCAGATAAGCATGCAGCTTAAAAGATAAAAACGGCGGATTAGCCAAACACCAATGAAAACGTTATAAACCGATCAGGAACCAATAGGAATGCAAGCAAAGGCCAAGAGCTTTCTCTTAGGATCGAACCCAGAAAGAAAGAATTCAATTAAATGCCCCAATTCATCAGATCTTGACTTTTGGGAATCCTTTCATATTTTGAGGAACAGTTCTAACTTAGTTAACGATCTTAGTGCAGTTCCATATTTTTCTAACATTTGGCTCCCATATCTTTAATACTGTCCTTTCCCCATTCCCCCCCTTTTTTTCCCCATTCATTTTTATCTATCTTCCTTTGTTTATTTTTACCTTTTTGTCTTGATTGACAACCCCCCCCCCCCCCAATGTTCTTCTATTTATCTTTATTTTTCCTTTTTCCGAATATTTTTTGCTTCTGTTTATTTTATTTCATGGTTTTCCATTCAGCTCTTCCTTTCTTGCTGTTCACGGTTACTGACAATTTCTTTTCTTTTTGTTTAAGCTTCGGCTTAATCTTTGTTTGTCCAATTGAATTCTTTCTTTCTAAAACCGAACCTAAGAGAAAGCTCTTGGCCTTTGCTTGCATTCCTATTGGTTCCTGATCGGTTTATAACGTTGTCATTGGTGTTTGGCTAATCCGCTGTTTTTATCTTTTAAGCTGCATGCTTATCTGCTCTTGGCTTTTGTCGGATGTCTTTTCATCCATAAGCTCATTATTTTTTGCATTGAAAAAGGCATTCCCTGAAACGCCGAAACACGTGTCTGCAGTAATTTACAAATTTGTGCTTCTACTTACGTTGTTTTGTCTTACTTTAACTCAATTATGTTTATCTCTGAAATTACTTTTCATTTTCAACTCATTTGTAAATGATTCGGTACGGAAGCACTTTATAACAAGATATCGTACAGTTAACCAAGGAACATTGAACTGAATGTCAGTATTTACACTTTTGGTTTCAGTCAAATACAAAATTATGCATAGGTATTTAAAACAATTTTAAACAGAATTAAAAAATAGCATATTTAACCTTGTGTTTGAAGCGCTCTGAAACATAATAAAAAATCTGCTGGAATGACAGAGGAATGATTTTTAATTTGTACAACTTGTATTTCACTCCATCAGCTTGTTTTGTTATATTTCAGAGGGCTCTAAGACATATTCACACCACTTTTCCTTTGTTTCCTGAAAAAAAAAATGTTTTGTTATTAAGTTTATAGGCACTACAAGGCTATGGTAATATCAGGCACTAATATGCAAAAAATAGTGTGTTCATTACCAAGAAGTGCTCATCTAAGTCACTAGAAAATCCTTAAAGTCCAAAAAATCACAAGTGTTCTAAGCTATATCTACAGCATTTGAAGTCTACACATCGTAAGAAGTGCTATTGTTGGGAATTCCTCTACACTTTAAAATCCCATACAACAAGTGATTCTTTGATGTGAAAATATTGACTACCTGCTTAGAAACCGTTTCTAAAAATGATGCAATAAGATCAATCTCCTTCAAGGACATTCAATTATAATTAGTCAAAATATTTTAATGAGCAATCAAAAGCTACAAATGACAACTTTTTACAAGGCTTATGATTGCTCACAATAAGGCTCAATTAAAAAAGCATTGTATGGTCCCTACATGAAGGAAGTTAGTAAATATGTACATCAGATTTGCATTAATAATGACAAACGTCACATATCAATAAAATATTTAGTATATTATACAAACTCAAAGGTTTTTAGCTGTATAATTTATAACTTTTATCGCATATGACGAGTCCAATAGAGTAACGCAAACTCGGCATGATTTATATTGAAGTTGTGGGTTTCTGACAATTTAAAAAAATCGATTGGTTTCATGAGAATAAATGCCTTCGCTAACTCTAAGCTAACTTAAGTAAAGAAAATATAAAATAATTAAAAATTCTTAGAACAACGCCATCAAAGAGCAGCTGGTCATTTATTGAAAGACAAATGCTTTGTACAGTGTATTCAAAAATGCATGAAACTACCACTGATCAGTCGTAAACAATAGGTATTTCACACAACATTCCAGGATCAACCGAACCTAACATTACCGTACTTGAACCGGTCATATGGAGCCAGTCCTGTAGACAGCTGTGTCTTTCGATCGAGACCAGGTACTGAACAACCCCTCATCCAAAACCCACACAGATATTGATTTGGAATGGGCACTTGGAATACTTAGTGACCACTATACATGGTGTCTCAGTGAAATGTTTCAGAACGCTACTCCCTAAGAGGGGTACACTGTTAAAAATTCAGGAAACTTTTGTGGTAAATATTACTGTAAAATAGGGTGTTTACAGTAAAAAAATATTATAGTAAGTTTTACCGAAAAAAATAAACGATTGCAGCACCAGCTGATACATCACTTGGCTTATAGTGCGAAGCACATAACACCGTATTTTCCTCACTCAATGTGTCCCAACACGTATAGTGGGCAGCAAAGCCGCCTGCCAATCCGAAGGTCCCCAGATCGAACCTCCTGCTCGCATTTTGCTTAGTTTAAATCTCGTTTATTCTACCGTAAAAGTTTACAGTAAAATAGTATTTTACGGTAAAAGAAACTGGCAACATGGATGCCAGTAACTTTCACGGTAAAATTTCAGGATTTTTTTTAAACAGTATAGGATGAATCTTTACGACTCGAAATCAAATAGCACTGTGGTGTCGGAAATACTTTCCCAACCCGAAAAATTTTAGATATGCCAAAAGCATTCCAAACCGTTCGGAGTTCCACGCGCCGAAGACGTGAAGTGTGCACTGTAGCTACTGGAGAAAACTTCGAGCTTCTACTTTGAAAATTGTACCGTTTGAATTTTTACGTGTATTAAAAAGATTTTTCATTTAAGGTCTGTCTTTTAAGATGCTTCTGTGTATATTATCGCTTTAGGAAAGCATTTCCGACCTCGCATTGCAACTTGATTTCAAGTCGTCAGGATGTATTCTATCCCTCTTAGGAGTTATGAAACGTTTAACAGAGACACACTGTATATTAAACACGCAACTGTTGCCATTAGAGTACACGGAGGCTCTTCGACCGACAGGCATCAAACCTGTGGCTCTCTAATTCCATCTCCCCTGCGGCTCGAGTCCAAAGTCTTACCAATTGGACCACTACGACTGATCTGACAACAATTGATGTTAAAACTTTCAGTGACCTACGAGCAGCCTAGTGAATCGTCCTCTGGTTTGAAACTCAAAATACCCATCGAGTACTTACGGAGTACATGGTCGTTAAATCCTAGGGGGCTGAGACTCCTGTGGCTCGTCTATAACATCATGGGTGCAGGGTTCCTGGTGACTTTCCGTTTTCTGCAGAAAATTGCCTAAATTGTAAAGTTGGAGAAATATGATGCTTTCATCTACCGGTTGAGGTCAATGAAAATTTTTGCTCTAATGGGTACCTAACTTTCTTGCTGTCACACCCTTCTGCCGAAATTCCTATTCGTTTTGCTGAAATAGATTTTTCTCACTAGTGATACTTGTAAAAACAACAGAGCTTTCAAGTTTTTTCTGAGTAGTTTTATCCAAGTTTGACACTTGGCACTCCCAGCGATCGCTACACCTACCAATGTTAATTGGCTTGATAAAATTTAATAGTCGGTCTCAAAAACAGAATTTCGGCATGGTACTGAAGGGGAGGGAGAGTCTCCAGTAGACATCTCGAAGGTAACTGCTAGCGACCAATCCAGAGTTTTTTTAAAGGACGGATTTTCCGAGCACATGCTTCTCACTCCTCGGTGGATGTCTGCGTCGGGCTCCGAAAGTGAATCCACATCCGAGTTCAGCGTTTTATCCATTTGACTACCCACCGTCCAGTTATCCAAACTAACACACAATCCGTTTGAGGAGTTATCTGACTACTAAATGGCACGACCTTGAGTTGTCACGGGTCTGGACGAAACTCTGGATTTAAGTTAGTTCGCACTAGGTGTGAACCTATGTAAAGCGGTTTGACTGCATAGGCCCTAATTCGGCTGAAACGAGGATCCAAAGTTGTTGTTTGAGTCCAGAAAAACAGTGATTTTTCCTTCGAAATTAAACTTTCTTTACCTTTTTCTTGATTTGCATTGCCGTATGTGTGAATTAAAAGGCATTCACAAGCCCCTCCCCACTCGTTGTACCAACAAGAGGCGTCGAATGTCTTGGGAGGGTAGATATTGTCCCAAAGTTTCAAATTCCAATAAAGACGCCATTGCAATTCAGGAGTCCTGCAAATCAGAGTAGTTCAGACGGCAAAAACTTAAGAGTCGTGAATTAGGATAAACTTCTGGATTTAGGTCAATTCGTACTAGATATGAGGCCAGGTAAAATAGTTTGAGTACATAGGCTTGAGTTCGGCTGCAAGGAGGGTCTAATTTTGCTGGATTGGCCCCGGAGCTGCAATAGCGTTTTCTTTGGAATTTGAAATTTTGGCACAATGTTTCCTTTCCTAACATCTGTCGCTTCTCTTGTTAGTACAACGTAGGGGCGGAGGAATTTATTCTATGATGTGATTGCATTCAGTTGGGTGATACTGCCATGCAATAATATCAAGAAAGGAGTAAAAATAGGTTAATTTGAAAGGAAAAACCATTGCATTCTGGAGCTAAACTAGAAACTTTGGACCCGCATTACGGCCGAACTAGGACCTATGCAGTCAAACCGCTTCACTTAGGGTCACATCTAGTGGCAATTAACCTAAATCCAGAGTTTCGTCCAGGTTCGTGACCCTCATGGTTGTGCCGTTTGATAGTGAGCTGCGAAATACATAAAGAGTTTTAGGAAATACCGAATTATCGAGAGCCGAGTTTGCGAGATTCTAATTTTCCGAAAAACATATTTGAGTTTTTGAAATCTTAGAGGACAGTAGAATGTATTTCGAGAAACTGAAATTTGTTAATAACGGGTAAAGTTAGATGATAAATTAACATCCAACTTTTAAAATCTTGGAGTTAAATCGCATTTACAAATGTTTATCTCTAACCCTCCATTAGCCACGCACGAATAATCGCGTTGCACTTAGGGATATTTCCGTCTTCTTGAAAGCTAAATAAATAATAAATATAAGAGTCATACGTTGAATTAATTCATAATTAATTAAACTAAATCAATTTCAACATAAATAATTAGTTGCTTATTTAAGAACGAACAACTGAAGTGAACAATAAAAGTTATGAAGCTCTGCAGCCGGAAGAGTCAAGTGTGATAAGGGTGCATCTGTAAAGGTGCGTGAAACTAATGGCAGGTCAATAGTTAAATAGGTCAATAGTAGTCTCAATTGGAAGGAATTTGTTAGGACATTTTAAACTGTACTGTTTATTAGACAATCTTCTTTTACTTTTGTTTCGTATTAATTGCATTTTTTAAGATGCTGTCTAAGTTTTCAAAATCCTGCTGGTTCAATTATTGCCCACATTCACGGTTGCATTACTTTTCTATGCAAAAGAGAGAAGCGAAAATACTCGTGAATATTATGCAAATACTAATTAAAAGTTTTTAAAATAAAATAAGATTAGTTCACATTTTTAGTTAAAAAATGCTTGTTCATTTTCGTTGGAATTTCTGAATTAGATTAAAACACAGTGGAAAATATTTGAAGACAGGCAAAATAATTACAATTTTCTCCGGGGTAAAAGTTACTCCAGTTGGTACAAAAGTTAGAAATAATGCAATTCGGATCTAATTTCCACTTCTGACAGACAATTAAGAAACAGCGCAGGTTCAACTTTACCCAGAACTGAAATTAGCGGAAATTTCAGTTTTCCCTTATTGATTGCATACATGGTGCAATCAGGCAAAAATTCTTTGCTTCTGACTTATTTCTTCATTATTGTGAAAGAGCTCAATTAATAAAAATGAAAAAAAATAATAGAGCCCCTTGTAAAAATTGTACATAATATGCAAAAAAGAGGTGGGGGAGCACATCACTGCCTCAATTTCGGCGAATAGTTTGGAACAATGATAGTTTTTAAGTTCTGAACAGGGGAGGCCCGATAGGAGGTCACGGGAGGTCACAGTGACCTCTCAAAAATTTCCTTTTTTGGTAAATTTTGTATGACGGCGCGGCAAAATTGTCATCATTCGGTACAATTTGGAGTTATGTCTGACAAAATTATCATTATTTGGCGAAACTCGGAGTTCCATTCGGAAAAGTTATCATTTGGCGAAATTTAGAGTTCCACTCGGAAAAGTTATCATCATTTGGCGAAATTTGGAGTTCCATTCGGCAAAATTAACGTTTGGCGAAATTTAGAGTTCAATTCGGCAAAATTATCATCATTTTGCGAAATTTAGAGTTCAATTCGGCAAAATTATCATCATTTTGCGAAATTTAGAGTTCCATTCGGCAAAATTATCATCATTTGGCGAAATTTAGAGTTTAATTCGTCAAATTGAATCTTTCTGCCAACCAAAAATTTAAGTTCGGGACGGCCCTGACTCTGAGTGGCGTTCTTAATGTCAAATGAATAGACACATTAGACTTTTCCCTCAATCGCAGGTATCGTATGACGAAAAACTTGATCTATTACGTCATCAGCTGTTACAACCCCCCCCCCCCCGCCCCTCAAAAAAAATAAAAATCCGTCGCTTGAGCACACTGGAAAAAATAGTTATTTTTGTCTCACGTGATTATTTAAATGACTCTTTATAAAATCATGCATTGTGAGGCAGGTCCAAAAACATTTCAGATTTTTTCACAGGATGATATGAATTTTTCATTTTCAGTAACTTATGAAGAAGGGTTCCTCTCGAAAGCCATCATCTTCGCCCCTTTCTTCGGCGTATCTGGAACGATATCCTAATTTCACGATGATATAAAAGGAGATGAAGAGGGGTGGGAGCATGCCCACGATGAAGCCAGTGACGTTGAAGCGTCGTTTTTCTTCCGGTACTTCTTCTAAAGTCACATCATCTAGGAATGCTGAAAGTAAACGAATTGAACATATTTTACTATTTTTATCTATGTATGGTAACAGAAAGAAGCGTGCAGACGATTTTATTATTGATTTACTTAAAAAAACTTTTTACTGTCTATTTCTTTACTTTCTAAAGTAGGGGTATGTGGGGCAAAGTTGTTACGGTTCCACGTTATGATAATATCGTATCTCGCCAATTGGCTTGTGCCCATGTTACGGTTCCACGTTATGATAATTTCGAAATTTACTCGTCTATCTTATGATAGTTTTGTTCTTAAAATTGGAATAGAAAGAGAACCACATTGAATTTTCGAAAAATCGCTTTGAGGTGCACACTCCATGCTACAAATTAACTGTGTGCCAAATTTCATGAAAATCGGCCGAACGGTCTTGGTGCTATGCGCGTCACAGAGATCCATGAATAAGAAAATAAGTGAAAAAATGAATCAATAAGTGAATTATTACGCGAAGGAATGAAAATAAATTAGTTAATAAATGAATCAGTGTAAATGATTTAGTAAAGGATTGAATGAGTAAACGAAATGAATTATTTCACTTTGCCCCATTCACTTTGTCCTGCATAAACTTGACTAATTGTGAAAGATATTAAAATTACAAATAAGTCAAATATTAACCAGATAATTACTGAACCGAATGTTAGAAGGTCCCAATAAATGTTTAAAATGTTAATAACAAAAACTTTATCATTTGATATCAAAATTATTTTTGACTTAGAACAAAATATTACAATTTGAGTATCAAATTTTGAAAATTGCTAGTATTATCATATGTTTTGATTTTCAGAGGGAATTTTTTCTAGACTACAATAGATTACATGTGTTACTACCTTAGCAAACACAATCTAGGTAAGCAACATTGTTCTTACCTTATTATCAATTAGAATTGTAATTGCAATATATTTAGAGAAGGTTGTGTTTGTGAAAACTACATAGTTAAAATATTACTAGACAGGTGGCGCTAAAAGCAGAGTAAATATTTCACCATTTCACTTTGCCTCACATTCCCCTACGTAAATTGTAGTGAGTTAGACTTTATTTAGCGGTGCAAAAATGTTGAAAGAATCGAAGATTTTTACTCTTACGAGAGATTGATAGATAAATATGGCGAAAGATAGATACGAGATAGGCACACGTGGGGGGGGGGGGGGGGTTAGTGCAGAAAATGTTTTCTTCAAATTCATAGAAGGTACTAGGTAAAAGCTGAGTAAATAACTCACCATTTCACTTTGCACCACATTCCCCTATATTTTTTTTATTTACTTTAAGTTTTGGCAACGCAAATGAAAGGAAATTCGGAGTGCTTTATTTTATAACAGAAAGAATGAAATGTACTTATCTTAAAGTGAATTTTTTGTATTTTTTGTGATTTAATTTTATGTATTTATTATTTTTTGAAAGTAATTTAAAGAAAAATATATGGAAACATTTATTAGCAGTATTGTTTAAAAGAGGCCACTAAAATATTTGTTCGTTTATTTATTTATTACTAGTGATAGCCGCGCGGCTTTGCCCGTAGTAGAAAATTAAAAGGTCATTTGGTTCGCAAGTGTACAAATAATGGATGATGAATTTCTCGCCAATGTACTATGTTCATTTGCTTGCCCATGTTACGGTTCCGCGTTATAATTTCGTAATTTACTCGTCTCACGTTGTGATAATTTTCTCCGTAAAATGTTCTTAAAAAATTTGAACAGAAAAAGAACAAAATCGAATTTTCGAAAAATCGCTTCGAGGTGCAAACTCCCATGCTACAAACTAATTTTGTACCAAATTTCATGAAAATCGGCCGAACGGTCTAAGGCGCTATGCGCGTCACAGAGATAATGACAGAGAGAGATCCAGACAGAGAGACTTTCAGCTTTATTATTAGTAAAGATTTTTTTTTTCACGCATCTTTTTTATCAGATGAGAGAGTCATGTTTTTTTTTTTTTTTTTAGAAATAAGCTTTAAATGTTAAGAATACATGTTTGACATAATTTGCACAGTAGAATTTCTTGTTTTTAAAATGTAACAATTTTTTGGAGTTGAAAACTGAAGGGCAAAGTTTCTGGGCGACGTTTTGCATTACAAGTATCAGGATTCTTCAAACTATGGCCCCTATATGTACGAGCCGGCGCATCAGCTTGAGATCAGGTGTAAAGTTATAAATCGCTTGCGGAAGGTTACACCATGGTAATGTAACAATAGCATAACTAAAGCTTTAAGAATAACGCCTCACTTATTTCAGCGCAAGGTTTCACCAGTATTTTCTGTACAGAGAAATTGCTTGCAAGATTGCACATTAGTAAAAATTAAGCTTTAATCTGACTTTCTTGAACGATTTATCAAGTTTATGCTTTTTAATTAACCAATATACACCAATCATTTATTTATTTAAATACACAAACAAGATCTAGCACTAGGAGAGGAAATGACCGCAGTTGGGTTCGAACACGCGACGCGAATCTTACAGAAAGGCCGCTTTTACCACTCGACTGCCAGGGGTGGTTTTCTTTGAGCTAATAAGAGTTCACCTGCTCTGCGCTGATTCTGACCTTTTCGCATGCGCGTTGAGTTCTACTGAAACCATAGTACAAGGTTTCTCCAACAATTTGGATTTTTAAAAGAATGATGCCACACTTCAGAATTCTTGTACCATTACACCCATTAATACTGGAAACCAAACACATTTTTTTTTTACAGTGCAGTGTTTTCTGGCGATAGTTACGTTATCAAATTTTCTTCAAGAAATTTTCATTAAACACTTGGATGCATCGTGCTGTAAAGAGTTACCTTCGAAAAGCATGGTTGCCGATGACGAACCATGGTCATTCTCAGCAACACAAGTGTAGTTCTCGAACATCGCCGCACCTTGTCCAATCAGGGAAGAACTGTTGAAGAAGAGAATGGATCGGGTTGTGCAATGGGAGGACTCGGACGAGATGGAGTAACTCAGGGAAGTCGGATGCAGGAGCATTGAGCCTTTGTACCACTTGATGGTAGCTCTTGGCACCGCTTCACTTGAACATTCCAGATGGCCTTCTTGCTCGGAGGATGGCTTGTTTGGCACTGTGATGATGGGAGGAACTAGGAGAAGATATGAAGAACTCTTATTTGACGAGGAAAAAAACCCAATCCAAATTGAAAATCAAAATAGTTAATGAACGTTCTTTCACCTAATTGAGTTTTAGATATTTATGGAACACCTCATTTTACTAGAATTGACCGTGTGTTGTTCATCAAAATCAAGATTCAAAGCCTTAAGCCTTGGAATAAAGAATTGTTTGACCCATTAACACCTATATCATTACACCCTTCACACATAGAATCTTCTATAACGGCCACAGTTTCAAAATTTCTGATGTTTCTGCACCCATAAGGCACCGGCGTTCTCACACAAAATGGTGCAGTTTGTTATTATTCTGAAAACGGCAAAAACATAAATATAGCTTTGTTAAACTCAGTTGGAAATCCACAACATTATTTTTACCCTAATTCATGCAAACCCCCGTTCGTTAAGAAGCTTGGGGAATTTGGGATAGTCTCATGGTAAGTCGTGGTAGAACCTTTTGTTAAACACATATCTGTTCATTTTCAATGCACCATAGCTGCTGTATAAAGTATGTGCAATGTGCATGCAAATAACCTGCTTTTGACGCCTTTTGGCTAAGTTTTAAGTAGAGTTTTTGCGTTTCGAAGCTGGGATCTGTTTGTAGGTACGCCCTAAAAGGTGGTCACTGCAATCGCCCAAAATTTTTTTTATCCCTAACATTTTCTTGCAATTGAGCAAATTTGGAGAAAATATTGCATGTTTCTTAGTGACTTCTAATGTCTCATCGGTATCAATAAAGCAGGCAATCTTCTAGTAATCAAGTTACCCAACAGATGGTGCATCTGAAAAATCAGTTATAAATATCTTAAGTGTCGCCACCTAATGAGCAAGTAAAGAAATAGAGCGTTAGATCGACTGCTTCAATGGTCGTCTCTTCTCATAAGACGTGGTATGTGTATATTCTAGTATTTTATCATTCGGTAGGATTTGGATTTAGGTAAATTGGGAATTTTCCCCTTAAAAAAATAAGTAATGGGCTCTCCTGTGTACCTTCGTCATTACTAAAAAAGTTCAATGTAAATCCCGTTAAAACTTTGAAAAATGTATGTCGTTTAAGGAAGAATCTTCAAGCAATGCGCTGTTAATGTAAGGGAGTAGCAATTTCTTGTTTATTGAGTGAATGTTGCTCTAAATAATATCAGGCGGTTGATTATTAAACGGAATTTTTAAAAACCTTTGAGTTAATCTTATTTCCGTTATGAACTTACATTGAACTGTGAGAGTGACTTCTCTTTTCACTTTCATCCTCCCGTGGCGGTCCACCACTTCACACTGATAAGTACCACTATCTTGCTGGTGTACATTTCGTAGCTGGAGGGCGTGGCCTTCGAATGTACGGTCATCCAAGATCCGTCGCCATTGGACGCGGTCGTTACACGTGACATTCAACTCGCACTGAAGACGGAGATTGGAACCCAAGCAAGATAGTAGCTCGTATCCTACTGACAAGTGCGTGGATGCTTCTGTGAAAAATAATGAATTAGGATGCTAGTTCATGCAAAAGTAACCAATAAAAATGATGTAAAAAAAATGTTATGTACAAGAACAGCATATTTCAAAAGTTTACAGGTTTCACAAGTTTTTCTTAACTAAAGGAACAGAAGAAAAAATTTTATCTGTCATATAAAAAAAGTTTCCAAATTTTTTCAAGACTGGAGAATAAAGGCTGCAAAAGTAAACTTTTTTGAAAACGTAGCTTCCGAACGCTGGACTAATAGACTGTCTTTTACAAGAGCATTTTACATTGAAAAAACTATACAACGCCTTTTTTTTAACCATGGAAATGAAGTAAAATTGTGTTTTTAATGCTAATTCTCGAGACAATGCCAATTATACACATTGCTCAAAATCAATCGTTTGTTCTCATGGTGTATTAATTGTTTTCTTCAGCTTTTTGACAGTGAGAGAAATTAACATTTTGTTTTAGTTGATAACCAATTAAAATTTAAAAAGCTCTTTTCAAGCTTTTCAGCCTTTAGGCTTTTATTTAAATGGAAAAAAAACTAGAAATGAGTTAAAGATTTTGTAAATGATTTTCTTTACGAAACGCGCGTTGAAAATGATCATTTATTGCCGTAATAATGTTTTAATGCAAGCATGAGTTGCAGAGTAATTGATTTAACGTCTCTAAAATTTCGAAGATTGCCTTGATTTTATCATTTTAAAGAACGTTAAAAAAGATTTTTGTAAGTAAAACGTAATTTAACATTAGTATTTAAGTAAAAGAATAGTTCAATAAAATAAGTATACTTGTTTAAAGAATGGAACGATTCTGTGCGATTTTTCTCCAAACAGTATAGTAATGACAAATCTCGTTCAATTGACACAAACCAAATTTAACTCTTCAGTCGGAATAATGAACCAAAATGTTTATAATTTGTAAACTGTGTATTATGGTAAAGAGTTGTTGACAAAATTTCAAGCTTTTAGGTAAAAAACTAAGATAGTTATGATACATCCAATGTTCCGGACTTATATTTTTGAAACTAATCTTTCAGATAAAAAAACGATAAAATATCAAACAAACTTCATCGTAAAATGTTCTCGAAACAATAATAAAACATAATAATAAGTATTTAAATTGATTAATAAATGATGTTTAAAAAAAAAATCAGAAGAAAAACCTCGCATTAGCGATGAAAATCCATGGTTGGAAAAATGAGCCCCTCTCTACCTCCCAATCCCTGTACGTTAGTGTTGTCAATCCCGAAGCGAAAAATCCTTTCACAGATAATAATGGGCAGAACGCAAAGAATCAACTACCAAAAAAGAAAAAAAAAATCAAGTCATTTAATCAGTTAGAAAATGATTCGCAGCTGTTTAAAGTTGATATCCGGTACACCGGACGCCAGGTCTGAAGGGGTTAAAACACTTTTTCAGAGATTATAAAAAAATTTAAAGCGTCTTAGAACCCTCGAAAAAAATTAATGCACTAGTGATTTAAGGAAAGAACGAAGCTTCTTTCTAAAGAGTCAGTATTAATATTCGAATCTACTCACTAAAATAATTCTTCTTCAATGCAATTAAAAGTACCTCTACAAGTTTTGAAATTGAAACTAAGAAAAATTTCCTGCGTATTGTAATAAGCGCTTCTGAGTGCAACTATTTTCTAAAATCAAAAAATAAAAGTATAAAGTTTTATAATGTTTTTTAAAAGTATAAAGTATGAAACTTGAAAAAATTTTCGAAACAAGAACTTACTTCTTGCAGTTTGAAAAGAAGAAAATATAATCACTCCAAAACCCTCAGTTTTGGACCTAATTTTCTAAATATGTTTCCTGAATATTAATATAGTTTTGAATACATCGTTACATTGAGAATATAAATTGCGAAACGTTAAAATTTGAAAAATAAAATTTACTTATTTTCCTCAAATTTTAATCAAAATACGGCGTTTCTGAGAGAAATGGAGGGCAAAAATGATTAAACTTTCATTTTCCCTTGGTCAAATTCAACGTCTTTTTTTTCTTTTCAAAATTCCTTTTTAATCAGGCATTTGAAAAATCTCATCTTAAGATTTCAAGCACCAATTCTGAAAAAAAAAAAAAAAAAACAGGCAAATTTCATCTTAAGTTTTTCCTTCCCTACGCAGTAATAATTAAATGTCGCTACAACTTTGCAGCTATGCAAGTATTCCATAAATTTGTACGGACGGTATTAGAATTAGAGTTTTTTTTTCTCCCGTAAGTGAAAAGATGCAAGAAAATAATTTAAAGGAATTAGTAAAGACTGAGAATAAAATAGTAGGGGAATGTGGGGCAAAGTGAAATGGTTAAAATGACTGAGTTTTTTCAAAATGAACAAATCAGAAATTTGTTTTGAAAATTACAGTATATAAAGAAAAAAACATTGTATTTTAAAATCAAACTTGCGTTGAAACAGTATTTTTAATTTTTGGCAGTAAATTTGAGTCTTCAAAAAAAAAAAAAAAAAAGTGGACTTCTTTCACTTTTTTTTTATGGGGCAAAGCGGAAAATAAAGTATTTTAAATTTTAAGACAATAAAATTAAATAACGTATTCTGTAAAAAAGACGTAAATCCTCACTGCAAAATATTCTTTTTAAGTATTAATTGAATTAAAAAGAATTTTTTTAAAGAACTTCAAAGAAAATCGGTAGCAGTTCATTAAAAATTAAAGCAATTTAATTCTATCGATGTATATCTCATCTTTTGTCTGTGCAACGAAAATGCACAAAAATTAGGCACTGAACATATGCAAGATGCTACACATAAATAAGTAGGGGAATGTGGGACAAAGTAAAATAGCAGGGCAAAGTGAAGTGATGGAATATTTACTCTATCTTCAGCACCAACAATCTGGTAATATTTTAACCATTATTACATATGAGGCAGTGAGAAGCAAAGGGATGTTAGTGCCAAAATTAAAAATTTGGAGATAACCAGTACACATGGTAGGTGAACCTCTCCTCTGCCTTGGGGCAAGATATAGTACTAATAGCCCTGGTAGGTGCTGCTATACAGCATGATGTAGAAAAAAAAATCAATAAAAGCCTACCGAGCCACATAATTTTAAACGCGTTTTACTCAAAATTTGAAAATGTCTACTTACATCCCTTTGCTTCTCACTGCCTCATATAATCTATTCCAGTCAGGAAAAAGTTATCTTTGAAAATACTACAACACATGATAATGCAAGCAATTTTCAAAAATTAATACTCGTATTGTAATATTTTGCTGTAAGACAAAAATTATTTTTCTTATTAATAAAATGACATAGTTCTTGTTATTAATATTTTTAACATTAATTGAGGCCTATTAATATTCGATGCAGTATTTCTTTATTTAATACTAAGTTTTTTTCATTTTAAATGTCTTGTAAGCAAGTGCATGCGAGCTAAAGTGGATGAGGAAGAAAGCACATTCATTTATATTTAAAAACATTTAAATTGTTTTAATACGTTACTTAAGTATTCATTTATGTTTGGAAACATTAAAATTCCCTCTTAATAATTCAATTTTATACTCATTCATTAACTTATTTTATTAATCATTCACTATTTCATTCATTCATTTATTTTTTGTCTAACATTAATTGATTGTATTCAGTAAATTACCGCCCATTAGCCAGGGCTAAAGTAGTATTAATTGATTGATTTGTTTCTTCGTTTATTGTTTCATTATCTATTTATTTATTCATTATTTCATTTTATTACACGTTCACTAGTTTATAAACTTTTCAATAATCAAACAGAAAATATTTCATGAGAGAAAAATTCATTTTTCACTTTGCACAACAAAAAAAAAAAGGGAGGGGGGTGCACTTCTTTTTGAAGGTACAAATTCACTGTCAAAAATTAAAAACAACGTTTCAATGCAAGTTATATTATACAATACACATGCTCTTTTTTTGTATGCTGTAATGTTCGAAAGAAATGTCCAATTTGCTCATTTTGTAATTAAGGTAAGTTATCTTAATTATATCACTTTGCCCCACATTCCCCCCCCCCCCCCCATCATAACAATTTTAGCAACATTAGCATGAAGGTCGATTTTGCTTATAGTTACAATGTTGAGGTTATAATCACAATAAAACACAATTGTCATATCTAAAGTTTGTATAGGAAGCACATCAATAACAGAAATTGCTTTTGTTGTTTGCTTGCGAAAATTTTGGTATTTAATATTATATTTTGAGCTAATTAGTACTTATTTATCTTTATTTTTTACATAGGATGGTTTCACCATTAATTTTCTTTTATTTTCCACACTAAACTTTGAACACACATTTACTGCATATTTTTAATTTCAGAGACAGTAGTAGAGCTTAAAATTTCTTACGGCCAGTTGCGCTTGGACTTTGCTTGGACATTTGGCCTCTACCTGTGAAGATGCAGGGTTGGTTGTGATGGCTGGAATTGTAGATGCCGAAGGAACAGCACTTGGATCGGTGACTGAACAAAGGAGAGTTCTCTCCTTGAAGGGCGGAGTGACACTTCACCTGTAAAAAGACAGAAAAATGGACGATTGTGATATTTATCGCAATTAAAGCAGATGTAGAGAATTTGACATCATTTCAGCTGCTGTAGTTTATTAAGTGCTTGCATATTAGGGCAAACTTCTGATGATGGAAGAGAAAGAGTTACAAATAGTTTTTTGCGAATTGTATTTTTTTGAATGCATAAATGTTTATATTATTTAGTTCATATTTTGTTCTTTTTTTATGACTTTTCTGCCTTAACATAGGAGTTTAGTTTTTACCTACGCATTACTAGCGTCATCGCTAAAATGGTGACCCTAGTGGGTGTATTTTTTTTCACAATTGCGGTTTTTAATTTTGAAAGTAAAATTCTGGGAACTTTACTTTAAAAACTGGCAGATGTGAAATCGTCGTAATCAAGGTTAATTACACACACAAACACATATCACACATACGTACATTCAAAATAACATACATACAAGGGACAAAATGGTCCTTCGAAGAGACCCCCCCCCCCCTCGCCCTTTACGTCCCCAAACAATATAAAAGCACAAATGCATTTCCATTTTGCAGTAAGTTACCACCCTAAGCCAGGGCTAAGGCAGAAATGTGTAAAATGCATCTCCAGCTCAGTCATTCCATCCGAGGATTGCAGTTTCGTGCTTTTTAGCACTCATCAGCCTGGAATACGAAGTAACTGAGCTAGAGGCGAAAAACCTCTTAAGGGCGCCAAGAGAGCCAAACAAACTGGTAGCTAATGTAGAATTAGGACACCATGCGTATGTTATTTTCCATGAGTATATGTAGTATATACCAAAAAAAAAAAAAAAAAACAATCTTTTCTGAACGAGCATTTACCCAATTATTCATCTTTTATAAACTCAGATAACAAAACCTTTTTTCTTGCATAATTTGCAGTTTTTTCCTACCGTTTGCGACAACACAGGGAAACACATTCTAGTGTAGGATTTTGTGGAACTGATTTAATATTTATTTTATTTGCTGAAAACAAATATGACTTTTAATATGACTGTAGCATTTTTACCTTAACATTTTAAATTATTATTAAAACATTGGTTAAAAAAATTTTTAAGAATAACTTTAGTGACACACCTTAGTCAACCTAACTTCAAGTCTTTGAAGTTAGTAAATCTGGTGTATGCTATTTCAAATTAGTTTTGAAATTTTTGAGTACGTAGTTAATTATTCACAAGAACAAATGATATCCACTTTTTTCTGTCTGTTCGATTCATCAGAAACACTCAACACGTAAGTGATACGAATAAATCAGCATGCTTAGTACACTTTTTTCTGCTGTATGCCTTTCATTTTTTTTTTTTACATTTAACAAGAAACAAAGAACTTAATCGCATAAGTAAGACGTACTTAAAAGGTTATATTAAAAAATATGGCTTCTCACAATCAGTTGAAACTGCTATGATAAGAAAAAAAAAACAGGATTTAAAAAGGCTGAATCTCATAAAAGAGAGTTGATAGAAAAAATCAGCTTCCACATATAAAACCATTTTATACATTAAAGAGGGAATATTGGTTTCAAGATTTCCGGAGCCAAACAAAAGAATGCATTTTTGTTGATCTGTTTAATCATCATTTCTAGTACAATATAAATGGACAGCACAAAAGCAGCAAATAGTTCATACAATTTTTTTTTGTACCCATAAGTAAGTAAGGAACTAAACGAGGAAACAAAGTATACATACTGAAATAGATAGAACCTCTTCTGAACAGTTTGAAAACTGTCGTCGTTTGAAACTTCCAACTCGAGGTGCAATGGTAAAGCCTGGAAGAAAATTAGAAAAATAATTTTAAACTTATTAAAATTAACAATAAAAAACCTCAAATTATTTTTTGAAAAGAAAAAAAAAAAAACTTGTTGT
Source organism: Uloborus diversus (assembly GCF_026930045.1). Lineage (NCBI taxonomy): Eukaryota > Metazoa > Arthropoda > Arachnida > Araneae > Uloboridae > Uloborus > Uloborus diversus. The sequence continues at coordinate 130,643,824 of NC_072736.1, forward strand.
CTCTTTTGGATTCATTTGCTACTTAATGCAATATTTCGCAAATTGTTTAAATTTTTAATTCGCTAAAAATTATGGCATTGAACTTCTACACACGCTATTTCTTTCTCTCTCTCTCTCTCTCTTTATTTTTATAACGATAGATTTTACGAATTATTGTTTTAATTTTTATATACATTTCAAGGTAGTTTTTTTCGTGTTAGATTCTTTTTAAAGAAATAAGTTTACCTCTTTTACTAGTAGGATGAAAAAACTTAAAATAGCTGTTTTCTATGTAAAATTGAAGAAATTTCAGGAAGAGTTACATACATAAAGGAGATTAGTTCACTAGCAGAAAGAAGTTTTGACTTTAAGCTATATTCTCAATCCTAGTATGTTGTTATACAGATTTGTATGGACTGTTAAGACCAAGCCTCTTTGCCCACAGAAGATTTCTTATTTGTGACAGCCCCCTCTTTTTTTGTAAAAATAACTTTGGATGCCGTTACATGAAATACGAAACTTTCAAAAAAGTACAATAAGTTCGTGCACAAGTTATTCTTTTTAAAGTATACAACAGTAGAACATGAAGACGAAACATTATCTGTAACCATAAAATCATTTTGTACAACATTATAACTACTAAAAAAAAAAAAAAAAAACTTCCTTCAGCAAACAGTCTGTCACTTTACAATTAGCAAAGAGAAAAGTTCTTGCATTTTGTTTTATGTTAAAATTCTACAGAGTACTAACATTCTGTAAAATATAATCGCCGACTGCCTTTATTCTTTCTAAAAAATGTTACACATATTTTTCTACAGTTTTTAGACCAACATTATTGAAAACTGTCGTTTAAGATGACATCAATAAAAGCAAATGCCTCAAATATCTGTACATCAATTTTGTTTTTTGCCAACATCGATACAGAAAGAATAAAGCGCAATCTAACTTATCTTTCGTTCTTTTCCTTTTTTTTCCCTTTATTATATCTTTCCTTTTTTCCTTTTTTTCACCTCTACAGCCGAGTCCCGACTTACGCGAGGGATGCGTTCCAAGACTCCTCGCGTAAGTCGAAATTTCGCGTTGTGGAAAAATATATGCGTACAATTTTTTTAAAGCATACCAAATACACTCTGTCGCAAACAAATATATGCATAGGGGCGGCAAATAGGGGGGTCAAGAGTCGCACCCCCAAAAGTTTCGAGCAGAATGATAGAAAATGGATGAATTCAATTTATGTTAGTCGGAAATCAATGTTCATTAAAAAAAATCTCGCTGGTTCTCAGTAACTGATGAAACTCGACATGTTCCCAGACTAGAAAAAGTGTTTTTCGTTATTTGGATGATGACTTAGAAATTCATGAAATATTTTCCGGCCTTTTCAGAACATAGAAAACTGATATTAATTTTAACCAAAGAAGACATTTCCTCATTCAGGCTAAATATTTCATACTTGTGTTCCCAGTGTAATGATGGTATTTCAATGTGAGAGGATCGTGCAAAGTGGTGTGGCTACATGGTTTTCACAAGAAATATCCTTTATATTTTAGATTTACATTTACGCTCATTTTTAAGTGAATATTTATTTAATGAGCGTTTATCGCTTTCTTCTGCTAGAAACACGTTTGAGCTGCTCAATGCATTATATGCTTTCTTAGAAACTTCTTAAAAATGCATGTGATTATTGAATAAAGAAAACGTATCAACAAATACTTTTTACTGGGCTCTATAATTATGCAATCTCGGAGTGACCCAAGATGGTCTTCAAGAGTTAAAACCATAAAAACGTTTCTCTATAACTTCAAAGCAGTGATTTGACGACTAGAAGAATTATTGCAAAATGATTCTTTCAGTGGTGAAAAAATTCATGCACTTTAGCATGTATGACTTTGTTTGAATTTTTATTCAATTTGTTTGTATTGAGGAAAGTTTTTGAAAAATGCTTTACTCTATCAAAACATCTTCAATCCGCTACCCTTAATTTTCGGACTATTCAAGCCACAGTTTAATCTACAATTGATCTGTGCACCATACTGCCATAGTTCAATCAACAATTGAAACTGAAAATACATTTTACGTAGATGTATATTTCAATCAATCGTGAAACTTTTCGAAAAAATTCTTCCTTCTAGCCAATTTTAAAAAGGCGAAGAAAAAAAAAGAGTGACCCAAAATCCACATAATGATGTGAAGTCAAACATTGATTTTTTAATATTTTGTATAAAGTAATAAATTTAGTTTCGAATGAAATTAACACAAGATTTGATGATAATTATTTTTTTGTATGGTTGGCTCTATATTATCTGGATTGGATTTTGAAAACCAAAAATAAAATGTTTCAAATATGAGTAAAAATTTTAGCATGAGGTAAGAAAAATTACAAGCAATATACTGACAGACCGGTTATCACATCCAGAGATTGCAGCTTCATCCTTGTTATGGACTCATCAGTCTGGAATAGTGAATAACAAAGCTGGAGGCAGCTGACATCTCATTGAAGCTGAGAGCGCCGACGAGACTAGATTATTCATTAATGAAAAATTAGGCCCTTCACAGTTTTTGAAGTTTCCTGTGTGACTTTGAAGAGCAAGATATAAAAGTGTTTTCACACAATAACTTTGTTACTTCAATTAATTTTTAACCATTCCAATCAGCTCAGCTAGTAGAGAGGTTTTTTTTTTATGTTTTAAGAGGTTAGAGAATTATTTTCGAAGCACAATGGGCAAAAAAAAAAAAAAAAAAAAAACATTTCTATTTAGATGTACTGACAAAACAGCACGACACTAGGCACTGATAGATTAGTAACACGATTACCTGCTCTCCCGAATTCCAAAAATCACGCATTGAAACTTTTCCGAAAGGTATAAAAACTTTAGTATCGAATTGTTTTGTTTGATAACTTATTAGAAAGTGAGTCAAACTTTTAATTGTTACTAAACACTAATTTTTATTCATATTAAACCTATTTTATGATCACTTCCTGTTAGCTAATGTGTGCTTTCAACTGCACTGTGGTAATACATATTTAAGAAACTCGACCCCCCAAATGAAATGCTGAAATGCCGCCCCTGTATATGCACGTAGAAGAATTAGAGCCACAATCACGAAACTCGGCACAAATGCAGTTTGGTGGCCGATATGCAAATGATTAAAATTTCAGCGCCAATGAAACAAGGCTAAGCGCGCTATGAGCATGTGAGTTGCACAGGTGGGAGAGTTTAAAAGAATGAGTACTTGTGCCGTAGGGCTATTCAATCGAATCTGTTGACTTCAGTAGACTGTATTGTGACTTAAGATACCTCTAAGACGTAACCGGCGGCAATACGAACAGCTGACGGATTTTGATAGGGACCGTATAATAGGCTTCAGAGAAGCAGGTTGGTCAAACAGGAGTATCGGCCGCCACCTCGGTCGGAGTGATGTGGTAGTTGCTTGGTATTGGCAACAGTGGATCTCGGAAGGGAGAGTCTACCGCCGCGGAAGGTCAGGGCGTCCCAGGGACACAAATGAACGCGAGCATCGCGCAATCAGAAGAGCGGCCACGTCGGCACCGACAACGTCGCTAGCATCGATTCAACGCGACTTACCTCCTTCCAAGCATCCGGTGGTATCAAGGAAAACCATTAGGAGACGACTGACCGAAGTTGGCTTAAAGAGCCGACGTCCATTAAGATGCTTGCCACTGACCCCACATCACAGGCAGTGTCAACTGGATTTTTGCCGACCTCGGGCAGCTTGGAGTGTAACAGACTGGAGGCGTGTGATATTCAGCGAGGAATCTCGATTCAGTCTCAGTGCTGATGATCACCGTACACGTGTGTGGAGCCGCACCAGCCAGCGCTACGATCCGGCATTCGTTGTCGAGCGTTATACAGCCATTTCACAAGGTGTGACAGTGTAAGGAGCGATTTCTTAGGACACACGATCACCTGTAATTGTTCTCCAAGGCACTTTGACAACTCGTAGATACGTGGACAGCATTTTAAAGCTGATTGTTCTGCCCATGCTATCAAGACGCCCAGGTGCTATTTATCAGCAGGACAATGCTCGTCCACACACTGCGCGACTCTCTCAACATCGTCTTCAGGGATATGATGTATTCCCATGGCCTGCCAGGTCACCAGACCTTCCGCCAATAGAGCATGTCTGCGACATGCTGGGAAGGCAACTGCAGCCATCGCTGGATACAGGGAAAGCAGCGACGCAGTTGCTAAGATTATGGCATGATCTTATTCAGGGGATCATAAGTGACCTAATTGATTCGAGGCCACGTCGTGTTTCGTCTTGTATTGCTGCCAGAGGTGGCTTTACTACTTACTGATTTGTAACATTTAGCATGCTGTAACTGCTTAATAAAATTATCTTTTATTCTGAATTTTTAATCATCTTCTTATCTCCTTATACACTACATGCCTACCAAGTTTCATGAGTGTAGCTCAATTTCTTCTGGGTGCATATATTTTTTTTGCGACAGTGTACTTTTAGACACTTATAAACCCCCCTCAAACTGCTCTAAAGCATTCCTTAACCATACACTACAGTTTTTTACACAAAGATTAAACATTTCCTGCATTTAAAAAATAAAAAAACTGTTATTCAAAATGAAATACTTTAAGATGAACAAAATTAATGACCAATGGGATTGAAAGACTTAAAATATAAAAAAAAACACGGTACGCACAGCATGTAGTAAAATTTAAATGATGCACTATAATAGTACAGTAGATACAGTAATTATATTTAAGAAATAAAAAATGAAGATAGTGATGATTTATGCTCCATGATCAGATCGTTATTCTTATCTAATACATTTTTACATACGTTTGCTTCGCCTTTATAACGTTTCAATTTGGGGCAACATCTCCTCTTCCTGAGCTCTTTATTAATCCACAATATAAGAGCAGCTTAAATTTTCATAATATTTATTACTAGACTTATCTGCAAACTTCAATATTGAAACTAAGTTATGAACTTTTACTTATATCTTTTTGTTTTGACTTTTAATTGTAAGTATGGAAGATTCACTCATACTTATTGTCGCGCTATACCGTCGACGTTTTGCAGTTGTTCAAGCATCTCGAGAATCTTAGTTTTTTTTTTAATCAAAACATTTCTTTTTCTTCCCATATTCAAAAAGTTTAGGTGAAGGTGACACTAAGGTGCCATTATATTTCATCAACTTTTATATTTAGAATGAAAAAAAAAATAAATAAATAAAAGATACTGAGTGGTTATTTGACGCACTAGACTAGTTTGTTGTGGGAACTTTGGCTGTCAGTGATGATTAAAGAAAATTCACAAATTTCGTGAATGTAATAACATTCACGAAATCAATATTTAGTAGCCAACAACAAAAATGATACTTCCTTCCAAAAACAGTCGTGTTGTGGGCGAAAAATTCGCGTTGGCTCTAAAATTCCATACTCGTGAAAAATTCGCGTTATAGCCATTTCGCGTAAGTCGAATCGCGTTGTACGGGAGTTAGCGCGTTGTTACCGCGATACATAGCCATAAGGCTGCCTACACTGTAAAAACAATTTAGAAATGTTTCTGGAAAATAATAGGCAGCTAATATGCTCAATTTCTGAAAGTAACATATTTTGCAAAATACAGGAACGCTTTCCGCAAAAGTCAGTAAACTTCCTGAAATTACCCTTTAATTTTTTTAAATAATACAGAAATCTTCCCGGTTAAAGCCAGTCATGTTTCTGGAACCTTCAGAAGAAACTTTAGTAGGTTTCCATACAGGGGGCAAGTGGGGGCTTCAGCCCCCACTCAGAAATTAGAACTTCCTTGATTTTAGTACTTTTTCCTTCGCAAAAATGTAAAAACAATTCTTTTCCAGCCATTAAAGAATAAGCTATTAAAAATGTCAAATTTTAATAACTCTAATCTATACTGAAATCGGTTTCTATGCGGAAAATATCCTGTTAAACCATGGGGAAAATATCTGAGCTCCCCTTAAATTTTGCATATGGGCGCAATGGTAGGTTTTAAGTAATAGCTTGGCGCCGTCCTGTTTTACCGAGAAAACTCCAAAAGCATTAATACAACCATAACCAAATATAAGACAGAATTGCAAGTAAGTACCAAGCAGCTCACTCGCCTGCAATCTTGCAAAGCTGAGGAATCCAGAGACTTATTCACCCTCATTGGGAGCTAAGTCAATCTGAAATGGCCTTAATCGAGCTGAAGCCGATACACTTAATAAATACGTTCAATTAATCTTTAAACTAGTAACTACATGTATTTTTCACAACAGCGAGAAGTCTACATTTGAGCAACTTGTAGAAATTCAAGAAACTTTTTTAAAAATACATTTTAATTTTCACAGAAAATTGGAGAAAACCTGTGAAATGGCGACGGAATATATAATTTTACAGAAATAATCAGTGACTTTTTTTACAGAGTAGTTAACTACACACAAGTTATTTCCTTTACTTTACTTTTTTTTTTATTTTGCACATAAGAGTCATTGTATCTTTATTGAAAAAAACTGAATAAGTTCAGAAAACAACTGAAAAAAATTTTGAAATGCGAACTATGGTTTGAAATTCACTAAAATAATTCTGTATCACCACTAAAGAATTTACTTATTTTATCATTTTAATCACATTTAAGGAAGTGGGATCAGAAGCTCAAATACAAAAGCTACAACATGATTTTTAAAAAATCAATAAAATGCTTTCACGAGAATTCTGAACGCATTTGCTGTTTCAAGTAAATGCATCATAAAGGTGAATAAATACATCTGAAACAAAATCAAAGCTTATTCCAGACACATTATACTAACGGATTTTCAAGCATCACTTTTCCAGTAAAATATATTCAGACTACATAGGAATGAATCCAGAAATATGTTTAAAATGTCGTTTCTGATTTTGAAAAGCAAGTTTATCCATAAATTCAATGTGTGCAATGAAACGCAATGCTTTAGTTGTACTTATTTAGAAACTTGAATATCAGGAACTGTTGCTGTGGCATGCTTCAAATAGTGATAAATATTTATGAATAAAAGATAAGGTTTGAAATGTAATGCTATAATATAATCATGCATATTTCATACGCAAAAATGTATGAATAATATGAAATAGGAATGATTTTAGAGGTCACTTTTTACGTGTTCTCTGCCTTTGGTTCTTGCTTGTAGGGGAATGTGAGGAAAAGTGAAATAGTTAAGATAGCTGAGCTTTTTCAAAGGGAACAAATTGGTAATTTGTTTTGAAAATTAGAGTACATAAAGACAGAACATTGCATTTTTTCATCAAATTTGCAGTACAACAATAAGATCAGTTCTCAAAAAATATCAAAAAGTACCATCAAACTGAAAAAAAAAAAAAGAAAATCAGTACTGTTGATGTAAAAACATTTTTCAGCCATATTTGATAAACTAAAACAATATCAAAAACTTCATATTTACTTCAAGGGAAGAAAGAAAGATCAATCGTCACGTTCGAGGCACAAACAAGTCGTTATTTACTTTTGTCTGCTGCTAACAAGCTGCTTGTTGACAACACTGTTTCATCAGTTAAGCTCGCTGATGGCGATGAAATCACGGTTTACCGAATTTTTGCTATCCTACTTAGAAAAGTAAGGGGTTGACCTTATATTTGTCTACACAGCCTTATTTGGCACACCCACGTTGGTTTCATGCGATTTGATTGGAAGAAAAGCCCCTACTAAATGGGGCGTGGCTTAAGAGCGTGCGAAAGCTTGAGTTTCGAAACTAATTTGGTGTTGGTTTAAAGAAGGAAATGCTTTGTTGATTGACTGCATAGAATCCAGAAATCTTTGAAAATGTGGGTGTAAAATAATAAATTTATCAGTTTTTCAAGTTTATTACAAACGTTTTCAAATGTGGTAACTAGTTTGAGAAAATACATTAGACCTAAATATAGCAACCAATTTAGGACGAGGGAATTAGGTACGCAAACAAAGCATTTTTTTAACCTAACTATTTTGCTGTTTAAACGTATAAAAGCACATTTAAGAACTTATGCTCAAACATTTCATTCAACCTACAAAAATTTGCTGAATGTAAAAATATGTGTACAAAAAAAAAAAAAAAAAAAAAAAACCTTTGTGACGCAATCTTGGAATTCCACTTTTGTTCGGAGAACATTAACTTTACACAATTAAGCATTTTCTGAACGCAACTGCTTATTCACAAAATCCTAAGAATTTTCTCTTAATTAAAACCTTGCTTATTGGTTACTATTTTCTCTCGCATGTTCAAAATCAGTGCGATTAAAATAACTGACTTCAGCAAAGTTGAAATTATGTACGAACCGGCATACTTCAAACGAGGTCGAGAAAGTGTTAAGTGAGAAAATACGTAATTGCATAATCATATTAGACAAAATGGAAACTACTTTGCAAACATAAATATAAATATACGCATACGTATTTTTAAATTGCTACAGTTTCAGATTATTATTTTTTCCCTCTTTTCGAATAATTATTTCAAATTATGTAAGTAATTTAGTACTTCATAACTCATAAAAGTAAAAAAAAAAAAAAGACAAAACAGGAAAAAAAAAAAAAACATAAAAGTATGATGTATTGTAAAAATATACTTCAAAAAATGAATTTTAAAAAAGTTAAATAATTAAACAAATATTGAAACCTTAGAAAAAAAACTAATCTTTTGAGAGGAAAAATTTATGTTTGCAGGTCTTGCAAAACCCTTTAAGGGTTGTAAGTTTTAACCCCTAATAACGTTGAAGAGTATAGATCGACCCTGCGAACAGTTTTTTGTTATGTGCGAAAGATCTCACTCCCGTTCTTGGCAAATTTTCCGAGTAATTTCTATCAGTTCTAAAACAAAAAACAACTTCAGAATCTGTGGGGGGAAAAAGCCCTACGTAGAACCTGAACTAAAATTGGAATTTGCTTCGTACAATCTTCATTTAAAAGAACTTTTTACGCAAAGCATGTTCATAACGCTTTCTCTTTAAAATTTGGCTATTTCTTAGGTGTTTTTAAAACTCCTTAAGACTATTTACATTGTCACCTAAGAAAAAAAATAAGTCTAGAAATTAGTTTTTATAGTTGAAAGGATCGTGAAAATTTTCATAGAATTTGAACGTATTTTTAGTTTTTATTTCCATAAAAAGAAAAAAACATAATATTAATACAAACAGAAATATAATAGCAAAACTTGGATATTTTATGATTGCAAAAAGGTGAGTGAATTCAAAGTGCAATGCGCAATGATTTTATTGTGCAAAGAGCAAAATTGAGAGGAAAAACATTATTTTTATTTCAAACTTTCAATATTACTAGAGGTTTCCGCCGGCTGCTCATTTCGCTTACCTACCCCCCCCCCCCCCCCACGTTGGCTCAATGTCGCCTGCGACGAGTGACAGTTGATGATTTTAATGCTTTTATCCCTGGATATCCGGTCCCTTAAGGTTTTGAAGGGTGAGACAAGACGGAATGGCTTCACCTGGATGTCCTGCCCCCCCCCCCATCCAACGGTACCAGTATTAACCTAGTAGACATTGCCAGTTAAGAGGAGATAGGGTTATAGGCACACAGACAGACGCGCACAGAAATTAATAGTATAGATTATTCTATAGTTGACAAAAATAAGTATAGAAATAAAAAAATAAAGTACAGAGGTGTGAAAATTATTAGAATAATTGTGATTTTTTCAGTTTTTTTTTTTAAATAATTTTGTACATACTTGTAATATCTCATAAAGGACAATTTGTTTTGTTATTCCAATCATTTTTTCACTCCTTAAGTGTAGTTTTGGGAACATTACTTTGTAAAATATTGGCATTTGTAAAATAGAAAAACCTTATTCGCATTGCATAAAGAATATGTTTGATTATCAATCGAATTAAAAACAAAGTTTAAAAACTTTGCTTGATCTGCTAATTGTATTTTCTATTCTCTCCTTGGGATGTTATTAGTATTATTTTATTCTTAAAACAAGTTTCGCAGTTTTAATTGGTTTATATTTGGCAGTTTTTTTCCTTTTGTTTAAGGATTATTGCTTGATCATGAGTGAAGTAAGTGATATTTTTCCTGGAAAACTACAGCCGCTATAAAGGGTCTCATCCAAGAAATTACTAAAAACTTTGTTAGCATCTGTGTGTTTAATAAAAAGATCTTTGTATTTCAAATGTAACTACTATATCAATTCCAGAGTAAAGAAACGTAAATTGTAATATTATTGCAAAAACAGAAAGGAAATTAATTTATATTACCATGACTGACAGAAAAACAACTTATCATGAACTAAAAATTTCTCTATAAGCGTATAGAGTGAATGTATGTGATTCCTCTATTCATAGAAAGCTTATTTCTGTTGAACTCAGTGCTTGCTGTCCTGGTAAAGAGGGCTAAAATCACATTTGCTATGGAAATAGACTTGCTTCAGCAAAAATTGTGAATAAACTATTTGTAAGTAATTGGAGCAAGGTGAGAAATATTAATTTTCCTTTAATCATTCAGTTAAATTCAAGTTGTTTAGTCTTTATCCTAGAATTAAATTTATTGTATACTGACTAAAGATTCAGAACTGTTTATAAATGTCCTCTTATAAATGTATGTATTTAGGAGAACATTTCTCAACAAATTACATGAACTAAGATACTTCACGTATAGTTTTCAGATAAATAAAAACTTAAAATACCAAAAGAAAGCAGACAGTATGTCAAGAGAAGTACCAATAAAGTTTTTTTCCGAGTCGCATTACACAATCGATTAAGCACCCCACCCAAGATATGGATTGGAGCATACTTTTCGCTCAGGGTGCTGGATGTTTAAGCATTGTAGAAGGCATGAGGACACTATATCAGCATGAAAAAGCGCTTTAACAAAGGTTTTATAGTTAAAAGTTTGATTTCAAATTCATGCATGATGAAGTTCTGTATCTTGAAACTTTATCTGTGACCAAAATTTTGAACAAAAAAAATATATATAAAAACTTCCACGGCATGGAAACAGTTTTATATGAGCCGAATAGAGAATATTTGAACCATTGTAAAGAAAAAAATCAAAGAAATAGAACTTCAGAAACAAAAATTGTCTCACAGAAGGACTCATTCAAATTTGGCATCATCACGAGGGAATAAAAATTAATTGCCAAAAACTTATAAAAAGAATGCCCAGATGGATCGAATCTTCAATAAAAAATAAGAGAATATCCCCTAAATATTAAATGTATCAATATTTTTAAAATAAAGTATTATTTTTTAGATATAACAAGATTTTACTACAAATTTCACAATTATTCTAATAATTTTCCCACCTCTGTATTTATTTTTTTAAACTGCTAATAGGCTTTTCTTAACATAGTTCAGAATATCATTTTCAGTCATGAAGCATTAAACATGAGACTTAAATTGTTTTAATGAATTAATACAGTATTTCTTCAGCGTTGATAATATTTTCTCTCATATTTTTAGATATTTTTACTTCAATAATTTAATTTCCCAAATCGAATGTTAATATCGCTTAAAAGGGCTTAAATATAAACGAATCTCATACTTTATGCTGAATAAAACCAAATAATCGATCGAATCCATTGAAGTTTCGTTTAAACAACAGTTATGACTTTAATATTCTACTCCCGTTGAAGAGAATTTCAATCGCAAGTCCCCTGTTGGTATATAAGAGCAGAATACAGTTAAGATAAACTTCTACCGAAAACTTTTATGCTTCACTTGACCGTTTTCAACATGTAGAGTTTCCTAATGCTTCATTCTTTAGCAATAATATTGACTTCGGAAAAAATAATGTGAAATATCGTACTTTGCTTTATCATTTTGTCACAGACTAATCGTTTAAAATCATTTAAATTCTAATCGAAATAAGATTGGTATTGTAAGAGAATTTAGATCACAGCTTTTAGAACTTGATAAAGTTGTTAAAACTAGTTATGAAATTTCCTATCATTTTTGAGTTTTTTATTAAAAAATTTAAACTTTAAGGAAGTTCTGGGTAAAATTATTAAAAAGTTGGATATTTTTTTCCAGTATTAGCAACGTAGCTCAAATTTAAATATCCTATAATACTCAAACTTCTCTAAGGTTGTGTAAGATGAGAACTAATATTGAATTTAAAAATTGAAAGAAATGGCCTGATTGCCGATCTCATATTAAGATAAATTTCGCTGGTTTGAATACCTATAAAACTTAAATACATTTATTTTTCTTTAGATGACATGAGAAACACGGAAATTAAGGACCGATAATCACAACTACTAAAATTTTGCTAATCTCAAAATAGAGAGAATTCAAAAATCTTTTAGAAACATTTATTATGTATTTTATTTGAAATAATATTAATATCAGGAATTGGAAACAGAGACAAAATTTTAAATCATTAAGCTTTCTCTCCTTGTCTACCAACAATGAAATCGTTACCAATCGCGCGAATAATGACTTAGAATTGTGCTTAGATTCTGCTAAAAGCAGAGATTTGTATTCGAATTCTATATGAGGTAGAAGCTTAAGAGTAGAAATAAACAAATGGAAGGAGCTATTCCAATCAGTGACGTACCAAAAGCTGAGGCAAAGGCTCGAAGTCCCGTGACTCATCAACAACGACGAATGGTTGACACGTTTTGCGAGAAACACGCAAAATGAACCTGATTTCTCCCACTGCTTTGCTTTAAAACCTATCATGTGACATGGGGCCTTTGCTTCACGAATGAAAGTCTTCACTTCCTCCATTTTATCTCTTCTCAATAGAAGAAGCTTCCGACAAATTCCATCACACGCTGAAAATTTTGTCCTTCCTATTGCCACTAATACTTGCATAAAAAAGAAAAAAAATCAACAAAAAAAATCAACAAAAAAAATCAACGAAAAAAAAGAAACGAAAATTAACACACTAAGTTACTCTTAAAACAAAAATGGCAAATTCTAAAATATAATATACAGATAAACCGAAAGAGAAAAAACTATGTGATGAAATAAAGTATAGTCAAGCCTTCACGTCTCAAGTTAATCTGAATTCCATCAGCTATCGATTGTCTGCGAAAAGGGACCACGCCTCCCCTAGGAATGTTTTCTCATTTAAAAACGATGAAAGTGTAGGACGTGATATGACTTCTTCTTGTAAACCGATATTCATCAAAGCCTGTCATTACCTTTAGTTTCCATAGCAGCTATAGCATGCTTGAAAATGTAAGAATTGATCACATATACAGTGAAATCCCAATTTTACGTTTCTGAAGGGACTGGGTTAAAAGAATAATTATTAAATAAAAACAAAAAACCCGACTGCGTAAAAACTGTTAAAACTAAAAAGAAAAAAAAAATATAAGCCCAGTAGTTTAAAATTTTATTAAATTTTACCGAATAACTACTCCATTGAAATAGTTTTATAATCGCTACACACATAAGACAAATCATAAATTCAAAAGCAGAATAGAAGGATCAACAGTCAGGGCCCATTCCTTTTTGACCAGTCAAGGAACTACGCAAAATTTGAATGGGCCTTGACTGTTGATCCTTCTATTCTGCTTTTGAAATGATGATTTGTCTCATGTGTGTATCGATTATAAAACTATTTCAACGGAATAGTTATTCGGTAATACTTATTAAAATTCTAAACTACTGGGCTTATATATATATTTTTTTTAGCTTTTATGGTTTTCACGCAGTCGGGTTCTTTGTTTTTATTTAATAATTTTTTTTATGCCCTTTTTAGTTAATTTTCATTTACTTAGTTATTATGATCATAAGACGGAAAATTTCGCAGTCTAGTCATTTTATTGAGAAAGTTTATATCGTAAGGAATATTAAGTTACTTGCGGTGGTCTAAACTACTGATTATTTGTCCCTCTAGGGACCTTACTCGGCTTAAAGCTACATATGCTTGACCTTTAGTAAAAATGCGCGAACTTAAGTCAACCCTAACTATATTAACAGCGCGGTAAAGTCGTCAGTAATCTTTCTCCCAAAACTAAAATAGCCCGTTGAGAGAGCACACGTCGCGAAACTCAGTCCCCTGAATCACAAGAAAAACAAATGCAACATGTTAGACATGAAAATTGAATTAGTAGAATTAGTAAACAAAAAAATCATGCAGCGAAAACGCTACCTGCGTTTGTCGCACGTACGTTTCGATCCTGAACTGACAATATGGCGACTGGTTGTTGATGTAGTGAATTTTGATTACTGTTATGTCTTTAGTGACACTCCAAAGGTAAGACAAATCGATTTTCGATTGATGTACGTTTTATCAAAATCGGCCAAAGGGTTTAGCCTGTACAACGCCACATAGAAACAAATATACATACATAGACTCATAAACATATTACACTCCTTTGCGTCGCACACGCGCAGGCGGGTAAAAACGTGAGATGCAGGAAAACGAAAAATACGAGAAATGCATAAAAAGCAAAAATCAAATAGAAAAATTCGAAAGCAATAAAGATGACTTTTAAAAGGTAAAAAATCCATATTTTATCTATATATTGCGTATTATACTACTTATGCTATGCCCTAAGAACTAAGAAAACAGAGAAGGAAGATTTGCATTTTCTAAGTTTTTGGCCCCTATTTACGAGACAAATGACAGTTGCTAAAAGATAATAGAACAAAACGCTAATAGAGATAGAGAGAAACGCTAAAATAGAGAATAACTTTCTCAAAATTATGATAGATGGGTTTTTTTTTATATTATACAACGAAACTTCTTTTATAGTAGGCGTCGTTAAGTGCAAAAAATGCCTTATTAAAACAAAAAATTGCTCATTTCTTCAATAAATAAATAAATAAATAAATACATGAATAAATAAATAAACAAATAAAAATTTAAGAACTTTTTCTTTTGCCAGTTTTATAAGTTTTCTCCTTGACCTGATGGAAAATGTGCTTTAAAGTGAATTCTTATAAATATTTCAAAAAAAGAGTTATCGTGACTAATCGTGACCTTACATTTTACACCAATCTCCAAGCGTTTAGGATAAAGATAAAATAAGAATATTTCAGCAAAAGATTAACTTTTGCTTTTTACAAACTACGATTTGCAAAGCAAAACATTAAATATTCGGGTATGAGGGATCAGGGTTCGTGGATTTAAATCAGCTTGATTTAAATCGTGACTAAAATCATGATTTAAATCAAGAGATTTTTTAAAAAAAAGCATTGATTTTTAAATCAATTGATTTTTATCAAGTGATTTTTTTAACAAAATCATTGATTAAAATCAGCTGCTTTTATTTTTATAAAATAATTTTGCATTTTTAGGATGTATTGCTCTAAATTAAACAGTACTTAACAATATTATACAATCTTAACATTCCTCTTTCTGTGTGTGTAACAGGTTTTCAAACTCTTTCAATATTGCTTTTACTCCGTTCAGAACAAAATAAAAATTTGCAGTTTTTCTCATACACCATGACAAATGTGTTATAGTCAAGAAAAGTAATTGTTCAATGTATTATCTTACACTAAAAATGTAAATAATGAAGGAAACCTTATCTTTTAGCAAATCATAAAACAAAATAACATCTTATATAAACATTATAACAAATTGATAAATCGTGAAAAAATATTGAATATTTAAAGTACTTTTCCTATTTTTAAAAGTAAGCTGAATGGATTCATTAATTCAGATTGCTTTATTAGCATTTTTTTTTTTTTTTTTTTGCCTTCTTCATCCCAATTGAATCAATTTCAGAACTTTTGTTATGATTCTAAGCTGAAACATAAAAAACTTCCAAATTTTAAGAATCTTTTTTTCTAAGAAATATGAAAATTATAACTCTAGGAAATAGTGGTACTACTGTTTCCTAGAATTATAGTTAAAGGATTGGTGGTTGTAGCTGGGGGGGGGGGGGATAACATTAAGTTTAATTTGAATCATGCATTTGTGTTGAAACTGGTTTACTTAAACTATTATTAAAAAAAAGCTATTGCCATGAAATGAAAATAGCTAAAAGGTTGCTATCTATAGTATTAAGTATATTATGTTAGTAAATGTAAAATACTTAATACGCAGAAATTTTTGAAGATTTAAAAAAAAATCTGACTTAAATTAAAAAAATCCGATTTAAATAAAAAAATCCCGAATTTTTTTAATCAAAAAAATCCGAATTTTTTATTAAAAAAAATTACGAACCCTGTAAGGGATGTAAAAAATTTCCAGCCTAAATAAAACTCAGAAGAAGAAATAGAATCATGACAATGCATTGCGTATCATGTGAAATTCGTTTTCGTCATTGTTCTCGACAAACAAAAATAAGAGTAAAATGTGAAGAAAATAATGTCAGGCAAAACAATAAAGTCTGCTCTTAATGTACAATGTTTTTATTTAGAAATTTTTACCCTTTATTTTAAAAACAATAACCTTATTTCAAATATAATAACTTCTTTCTTCATAGACCAGCTTTTATTGAACCGCACATCTTTTAGCAGAAGATAAAAATCTAAAAACCTCCATGCATGTTAAATAGTTAAGCCAAAGAAAGTCTTTTGAAATAAACATCACATCTCCTTTGAAACACATTAATTATTCATAAAGTTATATTGAAAGTTAAATGTAATTTTGTGCGCAAGAACATTTTATTAAATGTTGGAAAGTATATATTCTTTAAGAAAGGTATGTTTTGCATCAGATTTTTCTTTTGAATTTGAAATTACATTGTTGTTCATTACATGACTAAATTTTACTTGTGCAAATTAAAAAACATAATGCATTCTGTACAACAATATAACTCTGGTGTTTATTTAAAAGCTGAAATGCGTTTAGAGAAAAAAGTTAATGGTAGAAAAAAATTTAAAAATAATTTAGACTTGCTATTTACTGTAACATAACTGTGAGTAGAAACGTAACTTCACATGGATTAACTTTTTGGATAGTTTTATTTTGTTTCCGTTTCTTTTCCGTGGTTTTTGACATTTAAAAAAATGTATTTTTGAAATAAAAGTCCAAATGTTTTTCAAATTGTTGTATTGACATAAAACAAGTTATAAAACGTACGCTTGAATCAGAAACCGTTTCCAAGCCGTTTGAACATGACTTGAATGACTTGCTGCGTTAACATCTTTTATCATCTGTAGTTTTTCCCACTCCTTCATTAACTACCCCCTAATGACTTTTATTAATCCTGTTTAGTTCTTTTTAAACTATAACTCTTTAGATTCTTCATAGCAACTGCAGAGGGCAAATGAACTAAAATGGGCGCGTGGCTGACGAATGCACCGATGGTCCACCTCACGAATGTTGACACTTGTTTGCGAGTGACTCCACTTCAAATCCAATTAAAAACCAGAGAAGTCAAAATTGCAAAAATCAACCATTGGCGATACAAGTTTTCTACTTTGAGCATCGTTTTTTGTTAACAATTTCGCAAATCGAATCAATAGTCAAGCTCTGATAACTTGAGCTGTGACCTTGAAAATATTTACTTATTTTTAGAGAGTTTCAGAGAAAACAGGACTATCGGGTTTGAGTTCACTTCACACTTCAGAGTTCCACGTTCTTACCACTATGCGTGGTTAAACCGGTTGGATGGACCAAGCATCTCCAGATTCAAAACCTTCAGCGATATTGATTTGGAATGATTTGAGTAGGAATACTTTTGTAAAACTACTACTAACCAAACCCTGCTCAACTCAGCACAAATCTGTACCTCAGAGCCAGACTATCATAAGTCACATATATAATCGCGATTTTACATCTTTACTATTAATAAAGCTGAAAATCTGGATCTCTGTCTGTCTGGATCTCTCTCTGTCAGGATCTCTGTGACGCGCATAGCTGCCTAGACCGTTCGGCCGATTTACATGAAATTTGGCACAGAATTAGTTTGTAGCATGGGGTGTGCACCTCGAATCGATTTTTCGAAAATTCGATTTTGTTCTTTTTCTATTCCAATTTTAATAACATTTTCCCTAGCAAAATTATCATAAGATGGACGAGTAAATTACCAAGTTATCATAACGCGGAACCGTAACATGGGCAAAACAGTTAGCGAGAAATTCACCATACATTATTTGTAAATATACAGGTGAACCAAAAGACTTTTTAATTTTTCTACTACGGGCAAAGTCGTGCGGGTACCACTATTTAGAGAGTAAAAAAGCTGTCAGGCGCATGGAAAAAATGGAACGCACGTTCTGTTAACGCTGGTAAATAATCACGAAGGCTTTTTTTTTTTTTTAGAATTACATTCAAAATGGCTCGATGCGGAATAAGCTTGTACTAATAAACTGAAAATCGCAATTTTTGGATTTGCGTCAGTCTGGCTCTGAGGTACAGCAATTATCTTTTCCTGTTATCCCAAAGAGAAGTTCAAAAAACGGAAAATCGAAATAATAAAGAAATGAAGTATCCATCTGTAAAATTACATGCACGAATTTTCTCACTCCCATTTCCCTTAGTGAACAGGAATGAATTCATGTGACATTGCCACAAAATGCCTTGCGAATTTCCTCATATATTCCCATTATTGCACAACGACAATGAGTTTTTATTTTCTTTCCACTTTGAATCGCAAGTTTGTCAAATATATGTCTTAAGAAATCACTTTTCTGTGTCCTTAACTGAATTAGTAAGGCAAAAAACTACATGAATACTAGTCCTTGTAGGTTAATTGAGTTAAGACTTTCCCGGTAATCACGAAAAAATTCATCTCTATCGTTAACGTAAAATGTTCTTATTACTGAAAATACATTTTATTTTTCCACGGAATCCAAACGACACTATCTTTACTTATCCAAGCATTAAATACAAGAATGTTCAAATATGAATAAATTGTTACAATGGAATGCATTAATATAGATCCCAAGAAACAAATCAAGGATGTAAAACAAAAATCTTTTTTTAAATATTAGCTGATTTTGTTTGAAGAATCAAGAAAAAAAAAATTGTTTTAGAATAGGAGTTTAACGCTTCATGAATTAAACTAAGGCTTGATCGCTTCTTGTGAAAGACTCTTTTTAATATTTTGTGTACCGCCTTCAATGCGTGTTTTCCCTTTATCATAATTCTTGCAGGCTTTATTCTTAACGCTGACATTAAAACTTACTCTATTTTGAACTCAGGAAATTGTCAGACTTTTTTTTTTAAATTTGAAATATTTTTTTTTATTATTGTTTCTCAATTGAACGTTAGGCTCCAAATCTTTATAAAGAGCAGCGTAAAGGGAACATTTGTTTCTTAATATTTTGAAGTTTATTTTTTTTAGTGGTACCAGCACGGCTTTGCCCGTAGTAGAAAATTAAAAGGTCGTTTGTTCGCCTGTATATTTACAAATAATGTATGGTGAATTTCTCGCAAATTGGCTTGCCTATGTTACGGTTCCACGTTATAATATCTTGGTAATTGACTCGTCCATCTCATGATAATTTTGTTCGGGAAAATATTCTTAAAATTGGAATATAAAAAGAACAAAATCGAATTTTCGAAAAATCGCTTCGAGGTAAACACCCCCATGCTACAAACTAATTCTGTGCCAAATTTCATGAAATTTGACCGAACGGTATAGGCGCTATGCGCGTCACAGAGATCCTGACAGGCAAAGATCCGGACAGACAGAGATCCGGACAGAGAGATTTTCAGCTTTATTGTTAGCAAAGATCAGTATCGAAGTCAAGAAGGGAAATACCTCCCAAAAACATTTCCTGAAGCATCATATTGAAACAGCTATGCAAACAAGAATTCGCAGCAACTAAATAAATTTTTTGTGGCACCATGTAATTTTCAGCGGATTAATTTGACTCGAACAAAATTTTGAACATTCTTGTCAGCTATGGAAAAGAAGCAGTCGAAATCTTTGAACAAGGAAATGAGTAAAAATATGACAACTTCTATTTATGTACAAATAAAAGCATTTAAAAAGAGTTGAAAAAAAAAAACTCTGCAAACAGCTGCTTCAGGGTTATAAAACCAAACCCCTTCATCAGTGCAGAAAAAAAGCGATGGAACAACCAAGTCTGACAACGGACAAGTGGATGAGAAAAAGACATAGATGAGTAAATAGACTGAAACTGGCCGGAACCGGAAATGTGACGTCAGCAAAAAAGCAGCTAGGACATCTGTACATAGGAAAAACGTCATACACTGAAAAAAATATTAAAGGAAAGATTTCTAAATAGTAGGGAAAAGGGGAGTGCTCGACAAATTATTCACTAGTGAAGTGAAATTTTTCCAGACGCAGTAAGATTCCCAAAAATCCGAATCGTAAACCATGGATAATCTTGGCAGAAGAAAAAACGAAATTATGGTCACAGGACCAACAATGTTGGGCTTCTTCTGCCAAAATTATTCATGGTTGTTCTTCCGTTTACGATTTAGATCTGTATTTTGAATGGAAATAAATATTATTTGGAAGGTTATGTTTTGTATTGGTTTTTAATGTTTACTAATAATAAAGCTGAAAGTCTCTCTGTCAGGATCTCTGAGGCACGCGTAGCGCCTAGACCTTTCGGCAGATTTTCATGAAATTTGGCACAGAATTAGTTTATAGCATGGAGGTGTGCACCTCGAAGCGATTTTTCAAAAATTCGATTTTTTTCCTAATTTTAAGAACTTTTCACCCAGTAAATTATCACAACGTGGGCGAGTAAATTACCAAATTATCATAATGTGGAACCGTAATATGGGCGAGAAAATTGGCGTATATTGGCGAGAAATTGGTCATTCATTATTAGTAAATATACAGGCGAACCAACTGACCTTTTAATTTTTCTACTACGGGCAAAGCCGTGCGGATACTACTAGTGTATAATACAAGAACGTTCATTTCGACTAACAAAGGTTCTCTTTCCTTTTTTTCCCCTTGAAAACTGATTTTCAACTACAATTTGCGTCATTAAGTATCATTGGAAAACTATTTGTGTCATTAAAAACTATTTTGTTTTTAAAACTTTTTTCATTCAAGGTTCTGCATTGAAAAGATTTTTTTTTTAATTATTTTATTATTATCATTATTGTTCAGTTTTTTTTTTTTTTTGTTCAATTTTATTTTGAGGTTATTTTCATCACATGCATTCTTTTTCTGTTCTGCTAACAATGTTTTTTTTTCATTTTTATTCATATCTTTTTTATTTGCATGTACACTGAAGAATCATAATAAAATATTGAAAATTATCTTTCAAAATCTGGCAGAATTTGCTAAATTGTGAATTTAATGAAAATTATGCAATAAATCTATCAATTTCGAAATAACTTAAGATTTCCTTTTTCGTATAAGACGTCTTATTCTTAGTTTATCATAAAAACATATAAAAAGAATGATGTACATTTACACTAGTAGGGGTCTGAAAACCAATAATAACTAAGATTACATACTAAATTTTGGCATGAAGAAAAGTTGAATCAATTATATCATTCCTATCCTTGTAAAATACATCAAGTCCCCAAAAGGTCATTCAACTCTTTGAAAGATAAAACATTTTAGCCAGAGCGGACGAGAAATGAAAAGAAATATTTTTACAGGCACATTAGAGAGAACACGGAAAAATCAAATTCATTTTTAATGATTATTCATTTGTAAATCTTTTATTAGGTGCGAATGACCTTTCGGAAAACTGTATTTCTATAATTAAAAAAAAAAAAAAGACGAAGGCGAAAAAAAAGAAGAAATAGTTATTTAATTGCAGGGGAGGTAGGTTGCTGAAAAACATTAAAAATAAAGATATTGTTCCGTCAGAATTGTTTTAAAAGCATTGCTTTCATAACTTTATTTTTCATTTTTGAGCTACTAATTTAAAGAAAAGCTACGAATTAAAGATTTTAAAAAACTTTCTAATTTTATTTATTAACTCGGTGAAATACGAGCCATTTGACAGCTACTTTAGATAGTTATTGGCTAATTTTTTTCATACACTGTCTACATTCTTATCAATAATCATGTATTCACATAAGAAAAAAAAAGAACCAGTTTTAATTAAAATAAGATAGCTAACGATATCCACCACGGCTTTGCCTGTGGTAAAAATTAAAGGAAGATAAATGCGAGCCCATTTTCGCTTCAGTCGCTTCTTTCATTATATTTACGCATTTAAAACATGAAGTTCTACAACAGCGAGTATATAATGTTTAATTGCAATGTAACGTGAAATCTTACCAAACAACTACAAACGGCATTAGGCAGCTTTTAAAAAATGCTAATTAGCTCATATTAGTTTCAGACGAACTCAAATCACATATTTCGCAGTTAAGAATAATATAGAAGCATTTCAAAAACAAACATAACTAGCGCGGTTGGATTGGTCACTTGGTAAGACTGTAATTAACACTGCTTTCAACTTTATTTCTTAAAAAAACTATTTTTTTTAAAATCTCATCTTTGAAACATGTCGAATTGGCGATAAATTTATCATCCATCATGGTTCATTAAGTTAGGCTTAGTGCAAAAAGCAAAAGATTAAAAAAAATCGTCCAGCCTTTTAGTACCAATAAGAAGGTTTTGAAAATACGCCAATGTTCCCGTGTTGATAATCACCCCGCTAAAAATGTAAGTGAAATGTCGTTCGAACATTATCTGTATCATTTAAAAGGTAATTTCTCGCAATTTAAAAGTATTTGCTCTATAAACAAAGCCGTTGGCTGTAAAATTAATTTAGTATGAAAACTAAAATTAATTTAGTTTTCATACAAGCGACAAAGGAAATTATCAGCACTAAAACTCCTCCGTGTCATAGTAAAATAAATGTTTTGGAATACAAGGAAGCCCCTTTTCAATGCAAAATAAGTGAGCTTATAAATGAAAAGACATCCAACAAAAGCCCAAGTCTTTTCCTCCATAAGCTCACTCGTCTTGAATTGAAAAAATGGTCTTTAAACATTGTATTAAGATATTAAGGACGTTGAGTTGAGTAGAATTTTTTTAAAAGAGAAGTATAATTTCGTAAATTTACTAGTAAACGGATTAGTAAATACCTTTTTCCCCTTTTTCCACTCACTTTTTTTTTATTATTTACTTCATGCATAATTAACGAAAAGACTTGTGCTCTTGTCAGATGTCTTTTCATCCATAAGCTCACTTATTATGCTTTGAAATAGAGGTTCCTTGTAACCTCGAAACACGGGGATTCAGTAATATACACGTGTATAGGGGTACAAGGAACCCCCTTTTCATTGCAAAATAAGTGAGTTTATGATGCACAAGTATTTTCGTCAATTATGCATAATGTGAATAATAAGATAAAAGTGAGGATAATAGTGAGTGAAAAAAAGGGAACAAGCTACTCACTGATCTGTTTACTAGTAAATCTACAAAATTATGCTTCTCTTTAAAAAATCTGCTCTATTCAACGTTCTTAATATTTTAATACAATGTTCAAAGCCTCATTATAATTTTTCAATTATAAATGAAATTTACGAAGAGAAAAATTCAACTAATTGTCAAACATTTCAGAAAAATTTAGATAAAAATCACAAACTCTCAAGTTTAATCTCTAACAAAGGAATGAAACTTTTAACATTAAAAGAGTTTTGCTGCCTCTCGACGCTTGAACAAAGAAGAAAATAAATGACATAATGTAGTCTGGGAGGATTTACCTTTCATATGCAAATTAAGAGAATGACACAAACAAAATCCTGTTCATTTGTATCGCTATGACAAAAGCCGTAAGTGACAGCTTTCTCGGAAAACACACATTTTTAGTTTTAGCTTATATTTTCTGGTTAAGCTTTTAAAAAAGTTTGCAAAATAAAATTATAATAGTAATATCGGACAAGAGGGTAAATTAAATTTACAACAAACGTATGGTATACAACGGAATGAAAGGGGGGGGGGTCTTTGTTCCGTGATTTTCGAGCAATCATGAATTGCTTATTATCCTCACTTGACCAAAGTTAATGTTGCTCTGATTTTTCATATTACCACGGTGACTGTTGTTTTTAATACTTATTTCGAGAGCGAAATTTTTGTCGCTATAGGTATAAATCGTCTGCGTTTTTTTTTTTTTTTTTTTTTTTTGTCAGGACTTAAATCAAGCCGATTTTACACTAAAAAAGTTTTTTGTTTGTAAATGTACGTTTTTTTTTTCAGGAAAAAACACCGGTATAGAGAAATTTAAACAGCAAAAACTTCATCTTAATACAACATTTCCAGAAGACTAATTCCCATCATTTAAGACTAATCATTAAGAGATAAAAATGCATAACGTTAGCTATACGCTGTAAATAATCTTTATGATAAGTGTACTGGTGGATATCGGCCATAAAATCTTTACTATCGCATCATAATCACCATTTCCTATTTTACGTGTACGCCTGGTATTACCTATTCTAGAAAATCACCAGTCATAATGTACGACGGCTGCGAATTTCTTAGTCATTTCCATCCCATTCTATTTGCAGAAACAAGAAACCCAGTGAATGTAGAGTCCTATCGCAATGCGTGATTGCGGAAAACATAATTTGAATTCAAGACATCAAAATTCAAATGATTTTCTTACTCTTGTGCTTATTGTTTTGAATTTTGTTATACTGAGACAAATTAAAAGGAGAAGAGTAATCAGACAATATGTTAATCAAATATTTAAAAATAATACTCATAATAATAACAATTCTCTAGAACTGACAAAAACGATTTTTGTTTGAATCTACATATAATTGGTGAAAAGCACATACCAAACACAACATGCTCATGAATTTTAAATTAAACTTATAAGTGTTTCAACAATTACTGAATCCTATCCTTTGTGCAGTCAATTTACGATCATTTTACAGAAACAATAAAATTGATCAGATATTTTTATCAATTTCTGTTAATCCTCCTTTAAAAGATAAAGAAAACGAAGTTGAATTTCACTTTAGGTATCCGACTGCGTTAAAATCGACATTATCGATGAAATTTTCGTAAAACATTTTATATTACTGTTTTGTATTCTGATTCATTGGCTTTTCAAAACTATCTTACCTTTTACTCTACTTGATTTCCAACTGGAGTTTTAGTTGCATTATTAAAGTGCCATAAACAAAACTAGAGACCGAAAATCGCATTTAAATGCGTTTTCTGAAGAATGATATTTTTGAAGACTACTGTAACAATGATATGTCAAAAAAATCTTCAAGTATTGACGGGAAATTTTCTTTGATACTTTTTTGCAATGTGATTGCTGTTTTCCTCTAAAAACAAATCTAAATTTGGGATTAAGTAATATTTTTATGCGCATAAGCTTAAGCAAAAAAATTTTAAATGAAAAAATATCAGTGTAGGAACCTAATTCAGCCGTAGGGAAGGGTGGGCCAGAGCAGATATGTCTCCCAAAGCGGGTAGACATTTGTGTGTCGCCGCATGGCGTGCAATCGGCGATGCATACGTATGTCGAGTTTACCCGAATACCCCCGAGTTTTAATCAGTATCAGAGAAGCAGTGGAGCAGCGGCATGGCGTAACCAGACTTAAAATACAGAAAATGATACATTTCTGAACAAAACTGAAGATATTTAACTTGTGATTAGTCGAAGACCAGCTTATTTTTTTATTGTTAACTAGCGGTACCCACACGGCTTTGCACGTAGTAGAAAATTAAGAAGTCATTTGGTTAGCTTGTATATTTACAAATAATGGATGCTGAAATTCTCGCCAATTTGCTATGATCATTTGCTCGCCGATGTTCCACGTAATGATAATTTTCTTGTCCACCACGTAATGGTAACTTGCGCTCGTCCACAGAATAATTTGTTCGGTAAAATTTTCTTAAAATTGGAATAGAAAAAGAACGAAATCGAATTTTCGAAAAATAGTCATTTTTTGCCTCGAATATGAGTAAATAAAATTCTGGGTTTTGTTTTAAAGGATTTTCCTGTAATCGGGGGATTTAAAATGTTTACTTTTTGGTTATTTTTTCCGAAATCTGCAGCAACATTTTACTGATTTTTATTTATTTATTTATTTGTTCAAGCCTGATTGTTGAACACACGTCACATGACATAACTTTTATTTTCAAGGTAGACCCTGCAAAGCCGGGAGACGTAAATAGTACACCTATAATGGTCATTCTGCTTTTTTTTTAATTTTAATTAATTGTTAAAATAATTGGAATGAAAAACGTGCGTTTTGGCAAAGTCGGTAGGGCAAAGCGAGTATACTCGCTTTCTATATGTTTTGTTAACGAATGTATTGACTTCTTAGATTTTCTGTTAAAATGAGATACGTATAACTTTAAAAACTTATTTTTTTATGATGGTATTAAGCTAGTCTAGTGATTTAATCAGTTATTTCTTTACGTTTTATAAACAAATGTGCTAACTTGAATTTTTAATTTAAATTATATAAGTAAAACTTTATATATTTTTTATAATGGCAGTTAGCTAGTCAATTGGTTTAGTCATTAATTTTTTCATATTTGACTGACAAATGTACCAAATCACAATTAGTTAAGCTTACCCGCTTTACCCAAACGGCTTACTCGTTTTAGGTCCCCTAGTAGGGCAAAGCGGGTTGTTCGGAGGTTCGTAATACTTGTTAATAAATAAATATTGCTTTTGAAATGCTGCAAGTTCAAGGTCCCTTCTAGGAAATAAAAACCAAAATTGTTACGATAAAAAGCCAAAAGCTAGTTTTCGATCGTTCGTTAACACACCCACTTTGGGCCACAGTCGCCTATTTTAGAACTATTTTGAAAACAAGAAACCTTTTACAGCAAATTACACACGAATGTCATAGAAATATATTACTACACGGGCTTTTGTTTGGTTAGATCCTAATTTTGTCCGTAGCTGTTAGCGTAAGAAAAATGTTTCGGTTATTTTTCTTCAAATTTGTGCAAGTAATATTTTAAAAGCTCGTTTTAACATTTTTTTTTTCAGTTTCGAAACATATGCAGTTAAAAAATAGCATTTAAAAAATGCCCAAGTTATTTTTTTTTTAATGTCTTCGAACACAGTCGGATACTTTATTAGTTACTGTTTAATGACTGTAGCGCCTTTCAATGGATTATTTTCATCTCGACATGTCACTCTAGGGGTTAAGCTCCCTGATTGCCGATTAACCGTAGAAGTGGGGGGGAAAAAGTAGAGAGGACAAAGAAAAGAACATAGACATAAGCCATCTATCTATATTTATTTATGAAAATTGATAGGAATAGAGACTGTTATACGTGAAAAGCTAGGAAAAGTGAACAAAGTCACGTGACACTAGGTGACACAGTCATCTGCATGGCGCTAGGCAGAACGGGAACAGTGCCCCTTAATCGTGACTTCTTGAAGATAAACATTTTTTTTTTTTTTTTTTTGCTTTTATTTCTTTCCAAACTCAGGAAAAATTGAACTTAAGAAAAAAAGAAAACAAACAAGGATTCTTCAGAAGAAAGCGAGAGGGCTCTTTCTCGTGTAAATTTAACAGGGGCAGTGTTAAGCTCATGCGTAATGACGTGTCAAAGAAATAGAAAAATAGCCATTGTTTTCACGTTCAATGCGATGGCGCACCCACTCAAATGCTATGGAGCATTCTCTCATGATTTAGCTCCTAAAAAGAAGCCTAAGACCCCTCTAAACATCCCCCCCAAAAAAAATCCAATGGTGCAGTCTGCGCATGACCTCTTTAGCACTCCTGGTTCGACAAAGAAAAGAGTTCTTTTCTTTGTTACACACACTAAGTGCCTGGTTACATAATAACTAACTCACACAATATAAAGACGTTATCCGAATGGAAAAACAATATACATTATGCAACAGCTTAAGAGTAATAACTATATACCATGTTTCTCCAGCACTATTGAAGATTGCATTTCTTTTATGTACTCCTATGAACGTTGTAAAATGACTTCCAGAATTTCTAACAAGATCATTCCCCAATAAAATTCTCTTACTTTCCAAACTGATCATGCCTTAGACAAAAGATTATATTTTTATGGTAAGAACCTGTTTTCGGAATACAAAGATCATTTTGTGCCCGCTTGAAAGTCCGTTTTCGTTCCCATTATGTCAAGATGCAATAGCTGTAGAATAATCAAATAATACTTCTTGGCATAACACCAGGCCCATAAAAACAAATTGAACTTTTTTTCTCCCTGCTTGCTCAGGCAGATAAACTGTATTTTTAGGTGAGTGATTGCAATAAAAGCGAAGTATTATTTTGTTTATCAGCTCATAATATCAGTCGAGATTAGTGCCATTTGAATGATCTCAATGTTAAAAGAAAATAAATGACTGCGATACATATTTTTCGCAGTGGAATTATTCAACATTCTACATTTATATTATTTTCTTTATTTTTGAGCTTAACTTAAAATGTTTACTTGTGTCCTTTTGTTTTCTTTCGTAAACAAAACATTATATATAGTATGAGTTAAAGTGTGACAAAATCTATACATGAACAAATACAAGCAATTAAAAAGAATTAAAAAAAAAAACTCTGTAAACAGCCGTTTCGGGATTATAAAACAAAACTCCTTCATCGGTGCAAAAAGGAACGATGGAAAACGAAGAAGTGGACAACAATGAATGTTATTTACGGGAGTTAAGGGTTAATTCCACTGGCGTTATGCTAAAATTCGAACTATCAAAATATCATCAAAGAGGCAATGGCTTCGTTCAAATGTAGAAACAATTTTCACCCGTCACACCTTGACGGGTGACTTTCTAGTCTTTTGTTATAATGGTATCGGTGTTAGACCAAACTCTTCTCTCTTGGATACCTTTCACTTTTGTTTTGATGCGGAGTATTATCAGAAGTAAACAAAAAAAAAGAAACATTTCTTTGGAGAGCATGACAATGCTTGAAAAAGTCAACCCCCCCCCCCCCCCAAGTAAGTGAAGCTTTTCGATTCTTACAATAAATTGTGACTGATTTCTATATCGTTCATGACATATTTTCAGCGTCACTTCCTGAAGAAGGCAGCTTCTTTGTTTTTTTAACATATATTCTTTCCCAAACAACAATGATTCGAGGATGTTTTGGCGCTGTTCCACTACATAGGTTCCAAGAGAATGTTTTGATACTTCCGCAAAGATCCGTTTTATATTTTTCAAAGAGGGAATATTCAATGGTAAAAAAATATCTTTTGTCAAAACGACATTTTTCCTTTACATGAAGTACAAACGCGTACTTTGAAAACATAATTGTTTATTTTCTACAGCTATTTTTTGCAAAAAGTCGGTCTGTTTTGAATTTTTCATCTTTTTCATTTGAATTTTTATTCGGTCATAGTTATCTCTACTATTAATAAAATAGAAAGTTAGTTTGTCTGGATATATGTGATGCGTATAGAGCCTAAACCATTAGACCAATTTTCATGAAATTTGGCACAAAGTTTGTTTGTAGCATAAGAGTGCTGTATGAACCTTGAAGCATTTTTCTAAAAAATCAATTCTGTTCATTTTCTACTCCAATTTTAAGCTCTTTTTCACATAACTTTGATAATTGGAGGGTAAAACATTTCATGTATATTTTTAAGTTTTAAGTTCTTCGAAAGCTTGGAATTTTCTGCATAAAATAAAGTTTGTTCGAAGTTTCTACAACACTAAGATAGCTGTAGTATTTCTCTTTTCAGTTCACCTTAAGCAAGTCAAACGATTTTAAATGATTAAACTCGAGAATAAAATAAAAAAATAAAGGTAATTGGAAATTACTTTCGAAACGGAAATTAACTTGCTCCAAAATAAAGTTTGTTTCTTTAGATGAATTTTTCCAAGTTGATTATTCAGATTAAATCACGTATTAAGTTATGATCTATTGAAAATGTTGTTCGAATTACGTTCTAGAGTCTCTCAATTAATTCAGCTTTGCCGAAAATGACCACTCTATTATAAGAACATCAAAACGAAAGAACAAGAACGATGTTTTAACATATTAACACAACTTAGACCCTGCTTAAAAAGATCCTTATTGTTAGCTTAAGGAAGTTGTCTTTCGTATTTACCGATAGAGTTGGAATTGTAAATACATCTTTATTTTAAACTCAGTGAAAGGAATGGTTTTAATTTACAATCAATTTATTCAGTGTCTCCCTAGTTTTTCTTTAATGTCGGTGAAACTGCAGATGAGCCGTTTATTCATTTATTTTTAAAATTTTGTTTATGAAATAAATCTAATGTTTTACTCATAATTAAATGTGTGCATTGATGAACAGTTAATATAATACGATAAAACTTTATTTCTAAAAATATATTTGAGACAGTAAGAAGCAAAGGGATGCAGTCCCAAATTTTAAAAAAATGGAGATAATCAGTACGAAAGGTAGGAGAACCTTTCCTCTGTTTTTGGGCAAGAGGTAGTACAAGTAACCCTGGTAGGTGCTGCTATACGGCACGATTTAGAAAAAAATACAGTGAAAGCCTACCTAAGATCTGAACTTTAAACGCGTTTTACTCGAAACTTAATTAAGTCCAGTAACACCCCTTTTCTTCTCACTGTATCATTTTTCATTTAGCACACAAATTTCAGTTTTTTTTTCTTTTTTCTTTATTTTTGAAAGATAAATATCAGTTCTGGTATGAATGTGTGTTATGTGCATGTGTGAAGGGCTTAGAAAACTCTCGAACTATCTTTTCTTAGCGTGCTGATCACTTGACTCATTTGCATATAAGCCTCGTATTACTTCGCTTGTTTTCGTACTATTTGACGATAAATGGTGTAAGGGAGGTCCCAGGAGAACTCCATGTACAAGATATTTCGTAAAAAATGTTATGGGGGTGTTTCACGCAAACGATAATGTTACGCAGTAACGAACTGGAAAATAAGCTGTAAAGTTTAAAGGTCAGAAGGTAAAATATTCTTTCCTAAATAACAAACGTCTAACGTAGGGAATCATGAATGAGGTTTATGGGTCATTCAATATTAAATCAACAAATGGGTCTTGCCCCATTATTTCTTATTTTTATAAAATTTGAATGATAATATAAGGCAGCTAGAAGCAACGGGATGTAAGTGTCAAAATTAAAAATTTGGAAATAACCACTACACATGGTAGGAGAAAATCTCCTCTGTCTTGGGGCAAGAGATGGTACTAGTAGCCTCGGTAGTTGCTGCTACACAGCATGATATAGAAAAAAAATTTAATGAAAGCCTACCTAGAATCTTATATTTAAACGCGTTTTACTCAAATCTTGAAAATGTCCACTTACATCCTTTTGCTTCTCACTGCTTCATATGTACCAATCTTCGAAACTGTTGATTTTTTCCTTGAAAACGATTTGTTCCTGAGAAGTATACTGCCGTGGGCAGGTAAAACTATAGTATCTGCAGAAATGAGTATTCGAGATGGTTGAAGAAACGCGTTTTGGATTTAATACTAACGATAGGAAAATGTTGAAATGCGGCGTTTTTTTCGCGCTTTTTGTATTAACAGAAGTCAAAAAAGCATGCTTGTACAAAAAAGCTAATGTACAATAAATGACAAAAATGCAAAATAATAATAATAAAGCTACTGCCTTTTACCTGCCCAAGGCAGCATAGCCAATTGTTTGCTTCACGTAAGAGAAGAATTTTCCATTTTTTACCCTTTTTCTAAAAGTTCTAGTAAAATATTTTCAAATTAGTAGGACGAACATATGCGGCTTATTGTAAAGCAGAGATATTTAACTTTTATAGGTGCATCATAAAAACCGATTTAGGCTAAGTTTAACCAGATATTTTTGGGGTTAAATCATGATTCAAGGATGTTTCACCATTACTAATAAATAATGATAGAAGTGTTACTAGTTCATTTTCTAAAATATTGGCCACAAGCCTGTTGCAAGTATAAGGTTAAAGGTGTATTGGGGTATCTAATCAAAAGTGTTACTTTAAGGGAACAACTAATGACTATTATAACTGAACTTAAGAATATCACCATGTGGTAGCAATACGTGAATGCTGGTGAACTTTGGTTAATGATTCACCTTATTATGTACCCTTTTCCCACATTAATATACCTCACTACACTTTACCATACATTACCACACCTTAGGATACCTTACCAAAGAAGACAACTGTCGAAAATGTGTTAAAACTCACAGTTATACAATCAAAGTTAAGCAACAAAGTTAAAACATTTTAGAGTTTAATGTTTAGAGGTACAAAACAAAATGTTTTTGACTTCACTTTTTTTTAGACGAATAAGTGGCCAAGTATTCTTCAAAAGTAGTTTATTAATTCCAATGAAGAATATGTTTCGGAACGATATACAATAAAACTAATATACATCGAGATTCTGTAAAGAGTTTTTGGAATTGATCACAAAACCATGCTAAAGTAAATCAAAAGTAGAACAACTATATTAACTTGAAATTTATGCAATTTCACATTTTTAGTTAATAAAACATTAAACGCTGCTAAGTTTCACTGAACTATTTGAATCTATATTCAGTAAGTTACCGCCCTATAGCCCAGGGCTAAAGCAGAAATACATAAAATACACCTCCAGCTCAGTCAATTCCAGTCGAGGACTGCAGTTTTGGGCTTATTCGCACTCATCACTCCGGGATACGAGTGACTGAGCTGGAGGTGGAAAACCTCTTAAGGAAGCCAAGAGTGCCAAACAAATTGGTAGCTAATCAGAATTAGCACTGACCAGACGAGTGACCGAAGCAATGTTTCGGTTCAACTCGAATATTGAAGGCTCCAGCGCAGTCACTCCTTTGCCGGACTGATGGGTGCTAATAAGCACGAAACTGCAGTCCTCGGCTGGAATTGACTGAGCTGGCTGTGTATTTTATGTATTTGAATCTATGTTTGGATTCATGCAAAATAAACTATTCTTAAAACTAGAGACGTACCAAGTACTCGGTAACTACTCGGTACTCGGCCTACTCGGCCAATTTGCCGAGTACTCGGTACTCGGCCAAATTTTGATCCGATACTCGGCCAATACCGAGTAGTTGCAAAAAATTGAGTATTGTCCAAGACAGATATTAAAATTTATAAAAAAGTGCAAGCATATATAATATTCTGCAATCATTTATAGAAGTCAAATTTAAATTTTGAGAATAATGAAGTTTGTAATGCTTCAATGGAATAAATCTCTATTTTAATGTCCCCAAAGTAAATAAAACTTATTTATTAAAAATTGTGCAAAAAAAGTAAGTATAGAAAATATGGAATTTTTTATTTTAAAAATGGATTTTTGCTACAAACAAAAATTAGTTATAAGAATTATAAAAATACCTTTGCTTAAAAAATAAAAGGAAATAAAACAGCGTTAAAAGCACATTACAGACATGTGTTATAGCATTACAAGGAATTCCTTTTTCAATGCACAAAGTGTGAGCTCGTGGCTTTAAAGGCATCCGACAAAAGTCGGATTCTTTTGTCAAATGTCTTTACATTCTTTAGCTCACATTTTATGCACTGAAAAAGACATTCCTTATATCGCAGAAACACGTGTCTGCAGTGTTCCTGCACATTTGTTTTATTTGCTTTTAAAAATTATTTATGTTTGGCAGACTATAACTATAATTGATATAATTTGTTTTAATTCCAACTTGATTCATACCTTTTATTTATGTATTTTTAATTTTAAATATAATTTTTTTGTAAAATTTTTGACCTAAACAAAATTTTTTAAATAATGCGTAATTAAATTTCAGCAGGAATTTAGTTTTAAAAACTATTATATATACAAGGAGGTCTATACAACTATTCCAATAAGTTCAAAATTCATCACGTGTGTCGGTTGTCCTTCTTAAAACGTAATTAGTACTTGGTAACTCAGCCGAGTAGTGAAAGGCCGAGTATTCGGTAACTCGGTACTCGGCCGAGTAATGAAAGGCCGAGCACTCGGTACTCGGCTACTCGGCCAAAGTGCTACTCGGTACGTCTCTACTTAAAACTATTTCAGTCATATTTTAATGTGTATTTCAAGGTGCTTTAATGTAAGAAATGTCGACTTAAAGAACACAGAAAATATAATATCGCTATAATCGCTTTATAGCGAACCAAGTACAAACTGAATAAGAGGAAACAAGATTTATGAAACAAAATAGCCTAAGTACGTAATTTTCTCGGTTTCTAAGTACTTTACCAGAAATTATTAGCGCAACACAAGTTTAACACTTATGAAATAAGTTGATTCTGGGATGAGGCGCTTCTGTTAAAAAATATTTCAAAAAAGCAAAAAAATCTCACTCTAAAAGTATAGAAACTTTCTTTTACACATTTTACAGCACTTTAATACCGTAACGTAACAGAAATGGAAGTTATAATAATTATCTTACACTCATTAATTTAAAAAAAAATGTCAAGATTAGTTGGTTAAAAATCCCATTGAGGTAAAAATTTACTTCGCACTGAAGCATTTACTTTTAAACTAAATTCATAGTAACTTCAATTCAACGCTAATGGGAAAATAATGTCACGTGAATTTACTTTGTCCATAAGACTGAGGAAAGCAGAGAACAGAAAATGCTATTTATACTAAAAACCAATAAAACTTACGCGACTATCTCCCAAAGAGTGTTTCCGAGTGAGTATAGTTATTACAAAGTAAATGTTTCGATTGAAAGATATTGGAGAAACGTTACGGAATTTGTTTTCCTTTTCAATAGGACTTCGTAAGAGCAGCCCTATATACCTTTTACAGACCTTGTGCTTATAGTATCCAGTCTTTTATGTGCCACCATTAAGGAATTTTCAGAAATTTTTGTGCATTCCCAAAAGAAATACTTCAAATGTATTCAAATGCTTCGTGTTTCATTAGTTAAGTTTTTAGTGTTAAACTTTTAAATCATAAATGCTTATAGGTAATTTAAATTAAAAGCGTTAAATTATACTTGGTTGCAAATTTCATTACGAAGTTTTCGAAAATATGACATGAAATTTTGAAAGTCTTAGAAAATAACTAGAGGGAACGCTGGGCTTGCTTCTTTACCTCCGAAGGAAAAAAAAGGAGGGATTATAAGTTGGCCGTGTACATTTGGGTGTGTCTGTGAACCCGAAGCGGAAGCAATTTTCTTTTGTTTCGTTGACAGGCGATTAAATCAAAAGTATGCTTATCTAGTGGTTCCCAGTTTACAGTCCACGTGCCTTATGAGCCCAGCGAAAATTTTCGGAAACAAAAAGTCAGAAATTGGTTTAAAAAAACAGATGCTAACTTCCGTATATTAACAAAACGAGCATGTAGCAATGTTAACAATTGTCTATAATTTTCTTTTCTTTTCCGTATTTTAACATGGTTGTTGGAAAAATGTAACTATATTGAATTTGATACGTGCTCATTTTAATGTGAGGTATGTACCTCGAGTAACTGTTGAGTGCCACTGCTCCTAGCTATGATTCGTTTGAGTCAGAGATTTAGAAAAATATTTCAATAACCCATCTTTAGATTACAAATTTGAACAACGTTTGACTTCAACTAGGTCAAATACTGCCGTAAGTCATCCTGAACACAGAGCCTGATTATATTTATCCTCTTCAAGTAAGTTAGACACACAGACACTTTCCACACAAGGCAGTTTCGTTGAACACAGAAAGTACTACACAGCAACGTCTGCTAGTTCTTTGTGTTCTTTTTCAACACTAACCCAGAAGTTAACTAACAACGTATTGCAATACTTTTGTTTTATTGTATAATTTGTTTAGTTTCGTTGAACACAGAAAGTACTACACAGCAACGTCTGCTAGTTCTTTGTGTTCTTTTTCAACACTAACCCAGAAGTTAACTACCAACGTATTGCAATACTTTTGTTTTATTGTATAATTTGTTTAGTTTCGTTGAACACAGAAAGTACTACACAGCAACGTCTGCTAGTTCTTTGTGTTCTTTTTCGACACTAACCCAGAAGTTAACTAACAACGTATTGCAATACTTTTGTTTTATTGTATAATTTTATTTAGTTTCGTTGAACCCAGAAAGTACTACACAGCAACGTCTGCTAGTTCTTTGTGTTCTTTTTCAACAATAATCCAGAAGTTAACTAACAACGTATTGCAATACTTTTGTTTTATTGTATAATTTGTTTAGTTTCGTTGAACACAGAAAGTACTACACAGCAACGTCTGCTAGTTCTTTGTGTTCTTTTTCAACACTAACCCAGAAGTTAACTAACAACGTATTGCAATACTTTTGTTTTATTGTATAATTTGTTTAGTTTCGTTGAACCCAGAAAGTACTACACAGCAACGCCTGCTAGCTCTTTGTGTTCTTTTTCAACAATAATCCAGAAGTTAACTAACAACGTATTGCAATACTTTTGTTTTATTGTATAATTTGTTTAGTTTCGTTGAACACAGAAAGTACTACACAGCAACGTCTGCTAGTTCTTTGTGTTCTTTTTCAACACTAACCCAGAAGTTAACTAGCAACGTATTGCAATACTTTTGTTTTATTGTATAATTTGTTTAGTTTTGTTGAACCCAGAAAGTACTACACAGCAACGTCTGCTAGTTCTTTGTGTTCTTTTTCAACAATAATCCAGAAGTTAACTAACAACGTATTGCAATACTTTTGTTTTATTGTATAATTTGTTTAGTTTCGTTGAACACAGAAAGTACTACACAGCAACGTCTGCTAGTTCTTTGTGTTCTTTTTCAACACTAACTCAGAAGTTAACTAGCAACGTATTGCAATACTTTTGTTTTATTGTATAATTTGTTTAGTTTCGTTGAACACAGAAAGTACTACACAGCAACGTCTGCTAGTTCTTTGTGTTCTTTTTCGACAATAATCCAGAAGTTAACTAACAACGTATTGCAATACTTTTGTTTTATTGTATAATTTGTTTAGTTTCGTTGAACACAGAAAGTACTACACAGCAACGTCTGCTAGTTCTTTGTGTTCTTTTTCGACACTAACCCAGAAGTTAACTAACAACGTATTGCAATACTTTTGTTTTATTGTAAAATTTGCTTAGTTTCGTTGAACCCAGAAAGTACTACACAGCAACGCCTGCTAGCTCTTTGTGTTCTTTTTCAACACTAACCCAGAAGTTAACTAACAACGTATTGCAATACTTTTGTTTTATTGTATAATTTGTTTAGTTTCGTTGAACCCAGAAAGTACTACACAGCACCGTCTGCTAGTTCTTTGTTTTTTTTTTCAACACTAACCCAGAAGTTAACTAACAACGTATTGCAATACTTTTGTTTTAATGTATGATGTTACCGATATTGCTCAAACTTAAGTCACGCAATAAAGATTTATCATTATCATTTAATTTTGTATAGTTTTTCGTAGCTAACCAAGTACCCTTTACAGATTTTCTTGCACCTCAATGATTACAGGAACCTGTGGTTGAGAACCATTGGTGAATCGCTGAAATATACATCCTTGCTGCAATGTTAAGTGCAAAACAAACAGCACATACTATAAAAAATTCCCACTAAAGACACTTGACGAATTCCAGTTAAAGAAAAGATTTTGTTTCAAAGGAAAATAAAAGGAGCCGTGGAAGAATGTTGCAATCAGACGTTACATTCGTCGATCAATTATTAACCTTCTTTAATTTACTGCAAGCAATTATACCTTTCTCGGCGTTCGTGAAGAAAAAAGTGAAGTCGATTAAGCTACGATTGATTAAAAGTGATTTCGTAGTGATAGTTTATTTAGAACGGAAATCAGGAAACTCTGGCTGCTATGCCGCGAGCGTTAAACTTTTTCGCCATTTTGATGTTTCACGAATAAAATTTTTCAATGATTAGTCAGCAAAAGTTTTAAAAAACGTATTTCTGTAAAAGTGCAACTGCCGTTAAGTGAAGATATTTCAGATTATGCTGCAGTTTATGCGTTTATCCTAAATCTTATAATTACTTGATACTCCAGTAAATGCCTATCCTTAATGGTGCTTTTTATTACCATTTGATTAATTTTACTTCCTTTTACAAAAAAGGAAGTATTGTATTCGCGAAAAAATGTTCACTCAAAAATCGACCTTCATTTCCATTTTGCTCACCCCTGAATGAATGTTGAGTTTTTTTTCGACTCAACCACACTGGATAAGTGTCTAAGAACGTATAGACACGCGAAATAACCATTTTGTCGATTCCCGAGGGAAAAAAAACGAGTTTTCTCGTGACGCCTGTATGTACGCATGTATATGCGTATGTGCATACTTGCGTATATGTGTTTGTATGTCGCATAACTCAAGAACGGAATGTCCTAGAAAGTTGAAATTTGGTACGTAGGCTCCTAGTGGGGCCTAGTTGTGCACCTCTCTTTTTGGTTGCATTCGGATGCTCCAAAGGAGGTCTTTTGCCCCTTTTTGGGTGGAAATCATTGTAAATTTCGATGTAAACTCAAGTAATGTTATGATTTTGCGGACATTTGGCAATATATCGCTAGTCTTCTGGTCACCAAGTTTTGTCGCAAACTTGGCGATAAATTTGGCGATTTTATTATTTTATTTATTTTTTATTTATTTATTTTTTGTTTTAAAATCTGGTTTCAATTTGGCCACTGTTGGTGATATTTAGAGAGTAAACTATTGAATCACATAAAAACTGTCAATAATGAGAGAATGATATTAAATTGGAGTAAAAGGAAGTCATGTGATGCACTCATCAGCTCGTTTAAGATAGAAGTCGTATTCAAAAGAGTTTAATCTTGTAACACAAAAAAGAAGCAAACTGATATTAGCTTTACTATTCACGCAAGCATACAGCACTATTAATATTATTTTCATTTATTCGTTGCTGCTTGGTTATATTTAATGTTTCTAATTAAAAATTATTAAAATTAGTGCATTTATTCAAGCATAACTGCATCTATGCATACACAGCTGTTAGGTAACTCATCAATTAAAATAAACACATTTGACGAGAAAATAAAATTGTTTTGGGGGCATAATTTTATTTTTACTCACCGTAAAAAGAGCTATCAATAGCACCAAAACATCAATGTATATTTGTTTCCTAGTAAAACTATCGACCTGACCTGATCTTTTCAGAACCAATCTATCAAAAAGGAATTTGAAAACATTCGAAATTGCATTTTTTAACAATAGCTCTTGATCTTCCTTTTTTAAAAGCATTATTTGCCAAAAATACCAACATTCATGAATACGAACGGATAAATATATTATATATATATGAAGCATTCTACAGCGGGGGCACTCCTCCTCTACAATTTTAAAAATTCAGGAAACTTTTACGGTAAATATTACTGTGAAATGGAGTGTTTACAGTACAGAAAAAATGTACATTAAATTTTACCGAAAAAAATAAAAGATTGCAGCGCCAATTGATACACCACGTGACTTACAATGCGCAGCACATAACAATATATTCCCCCTTAATCCATCTGTTCCAACTAGCATGGTGACCATCAGAGTCGCCTGCTACTACGAAGGTCCCGAGCTTGAATCTATCTGCTGCATCGTATTTTGCATTTTTTAACTCTCGTTTATTCTACCGTAAAATTTAGAGTAAAATAGGATTTTACGGTAAAAGTTACTGGCAACATGGATGCCAGGAACTTTCATAGTAAAATTTCAGGATTATTTTCAACAGCGTGTGCTTTTGTGCTCTTTTTCAGTTTTTCCAGAAATCACATAGTATTTTCCTTTCTTCTCTCTCTCTCTCTCCTTAGGGCTATTTTCTGAATATAACATTTGTCTAAAATCAGATCATCTGTCAACTCCTGAAATAGCGGGAAACTACGAATTCTAGATAGCAGAGCTTTCGGAATAGGTGAGTTTGAGCTCCTTTAAAGATATATGAAAAAATGCGGCAAAAAACGAAAAGGTAACTCTTCTCTTCTTTCAGAAGAGAAGTGATAGTTGAAAAAATCACACACAAAACACATCGCATACGGTACTCAAATCAAATATAACAATAATTCGTTTAAGCACAAACGATGTAATAGGTGAAATAACAATAAGAATCAAATAACGAATAAACTGACTTTAGAAAATACAGGGTGTCCGAAAAGTCCTGGACACATTTTACAATTTATTGAAAAGCAGCAAGTTGTATGAACATGCGGTTTGCGCTGTATATTTCACAGGTTCAAGATTCTTTTATGACATCGTAAAAAAAAAATAAAAATGAAAAAACGATAAAAATGTAATAAAATGTAATTGCTGTATTGTCACAGTAAAGAAAACAGGTCATGTGAGGTGTTCAAACAATTAATAAAGAGGAAGAAATACTTTTCATTACTAAAGTTCAATGTGTGTGCACCGTATGTAGCTCGAACCACATATAAACGTTACACAAATTGAACTTTGGTAATGAAATTTACTGCTTTTTGTTTAATAAAATGATTAAAAGCCTCACATGACGTTTGGTTTTCTTGCCAAGACGATACAGCTATTACTTATTATTGCACTTTTTTCTTTCTTCTTTTTCTTTTCTTCCTTTTTCTTTTTTTTACGATATCATAAAAATTCTTGAACTCATGGAGTGTTATTTCGTAAACCGCATATAATTTGCAATATAATGCAATGGGGTCGTTTCCAAAATTTTAAAAGTATTTTTTTCTGAAAGAACATGCTTAAAAACGTAAGATCTGACCATTTTTTAAATAATTTGTTTAAGATTAATATTAAAAAAAATTACTTAAATCAGTGCGCTTTCATTTTTTACACTTCTACCGATGACATCACAAATAATGAAATGTCTTTTAGTATTGCCCCATTCACAAAGCAAAATATTTAATTCGCATCTTTTCTCACGTGTATTGGCAACGATAGGGTTGATAGCAAACTTAGAGCGCAATACTCAATTCGCTTCTTGATTATCCTAACGTGGAAACGCAATAGAAAGATGCGGCAAAATGCATCATTTGTGACGTCATCAAGACCACGCCTTGTTTGAAAAATCGGACATTTTAAAAGATTAATTTATAAATAACTCTTGAGAAAATGAAAGTATTTTCTCGGTCCATGTTTTTTTTTCTTTGCTTATTCTATCAAGTTCAGTGACTAAAAGTAGTACTTTTGACTGAAGGAAACAACCCCATTTGTTCCTTTTCTATGAATTTTTAAAAAAAGTTAGGGACTTTTCGGACACAATTACTATTTACATTCTCGCTCTGTTTGAACTTTAAGTTGTATGTGTGTCTGTGGGATCGTATGTAGATCTTTTGCAAATGTTTAAAGTACTCTGTAAAATAAACATAAAAAAAGAACAATAGGAAAAATGACTTCGATCGTTTTTGGAATAAAATATGCATTTAGTCATCCATACATGCCGTTACGTCTAGCATTAACTCTCACCGCAGAAAAAAGCCCGAGAGCAGTAAATCTTGTGGTCACAGTTATCGATCGCTTTAGAGGAACAGGTGGAAATACGGGCAGGTGAAAGTTTTGATAAAAATGAGGCTGAATTTTTCCAGACTCAAGGTTAGATTCTTTTGCAAGGAAGAACAAAATTTTTGGACGTAGTTTCACGATTTAGAGCAGTGGTGGAATGTTAAGGATACGTTCCGTGTAGTGATCGCGGTCGCAACAAGTTCCTGGAAGAACAAGAAAAAAAAAAAGAAATTAATTTGAATTTTGACAGCTTGTATTCAAATTATGTTTTTCGCAATCACGAGTGTGTGTGTGTTTGTGACTCTGTGTAGGCATGAGTGTGTGTGTGTATGTGCGTGTGTGTATGTGTAGGCGTGTGTGTGTGTAGGCATGAGTGTGTATGTGTGTGCGCGCGCGTCTGTATGTGTGTGCGCGCGCGCGTCTGTATGTGTGTGTGCGCGCGCGTGTCGGTATGTGTGTGTGCGCGTGTGTGTAGTTGTGCATGTATGCGCGTGTATGTAGTTGTGTACGTATGCGCGTGTATGTAGTTGTGTATGTATGCGCGTGTGTGTGTAGGATATGGAAGCAACCTGGAGACGGTTTGCGCTAGAGGAGCAGCATCGGGAGTGGTGCTGTGGAGGAGGCGGAGGGAAAATAAAATCATAGGAATTCAAAACAGTCAAATGAGAACAATAAGCAATGTGATTGCTCAAAAAAAAAAAAAGAAAAAAAAAAGTATTTTAAAGACGAATTATAATTAATGATTGATAACACCAGAAATTAGGTATATGATAATGTCAATATCTGCTGAATTTGCTGCGCGGATTTGGTTCATAACCAGGGAAATTGATTTAATTTGTTGGAAATTTCATGTGTATTATAAGCAATTGCAAATCGTAAAATATATATATTTTTTCTAAGTAGCTGAAGCATTTTATGCAATTCGTAATAACAGAAAGTTTTTGTACATGCTAATATACAGGGTTTTTGCAAAGTATTGCTCTGATATAGAAAATTTATGTAAAACAAGCGGCACCCGCACGGCTTTGCCCGTAGTATAAAATTAAAAGTCACTTGTTTCGCCCGTATATTTACTAATACTGGATGCTGAATTTCTCACCAATTTGCTATTTTCATTTGCTCGCCCATGTACGGTTCCACGTTATGACAATTTGATAATTTACTCGTCCACGTTATGATACTTTGCTAGTAAAA
The DNA here is from genome assembly GCF_026930045.1 of Uloborus diversus. NCBI lineage: Eukaryota > Metazoa > Arthropoda > Arachnida > Araneae > Uloboridae > Uloborus > Uloborus diversus. The sequence goes on from NC_072736.1 coordinate 130,686,030, forward strand.
TGTTCTTGAAATTGGAATAGAAAAAGAACAAAATCGAATTTTCGAAAAATCGCTTCTAGGTGCTCATTCCTATGCCACGAACTAATTCTTTGCCAAATTTCATGAAAATTGGTCGAACGGTCTAGGCGCTATGCGCGTAACAGACATACAGACTTACAGCTTTATTATTAGTAAAGAAGCCTATTTAATCGGATTTCGTTTTCATAAAACTTTTGTATTCTTTTACTGACAAGTCGAAGGTAGTATGTAGACAATAAACGAGTTTTGATACAGAATTCATTTTGAATTTGTTTCTGTTGTTCGTTAAAAAAAAAAAAAAAAAAAAAAATCAAAATCTTCATTCAAACCATATTTAAACCGATTTTTGAGTAACTAATCTGAATTCAGAGAAAGAATGCAAATTAAGATTAACCCTTCAGTAATCTCCAGTTTCCTCGAAGTTTAAGAAAAGCTGAGGAAGAAAATCAAGCTGTGTCAGTATCATAAAATATACAACAAAACGGTTAAACAAAAAAATTAGTTTAAAGAAAGTTCCCTTTAGGCAGATCTTAGACTTAACTTGCAATTATTTTGTCTTTTGTATGAAGTTTATGATTGATGGTATTATCTGGAACAAAATCACGTTTTAAATAATTGATGATTTGAATACATTTAATCATTGTGCAAGTGCTTGTTGTGGGTGGCAACATGTGAATTATAACTGACAGTTTATCTTACGCGTTCAGCTACGGTAGTTGAATTTTAGAAATGAAATACTGATTATGATAATTTCGATGTTCTCAGAAGATAAATTGCTTTTCTAAATCACTTTAAATGCTATAGGTGTCAAACAAAGTGCTTGCAGAAATATGAACTTCAGATCACTTCTGGTAAACGCAATGATAAGCAACGATTCGATTGAATTTTTAGCGTTTTTAAAATGGGATTTTTAAACAAAATCTTATTTATTGATTTTAAGTATTTTTGATGGATTTTCTGAATGTTATGCTATGTAACTAGGGGTCAAGTTCATTCGTAAATTTAAATGCAGTACTTATCAATCATCATTTTAAAGTACTGAATAAACTAAATCACGAGAAGTAAAGTAAAACACCAGTAGAGGCCACTTCACTTACTTCAGTAGTGACCACTTCAAGTTTACTTATATACTTTGAAAAAAGAAATGAAAAATGATAATGTGATTTTTTGTTGGTACTTAATGAAACTATCATATAGAATCAATTTTATTCATCAGTTATTTGAATTTAAAGTAATGTAAATTCTTTGGATGGGAGAGTTTCAGATGGCCACTACGGAATTTTTTAGGTTTTGGAGTGGCCACTACTGGATCAAATTTGAGGTTTGGGAAAAAATGGATAAAAAATAAACAAATTGAAATTCTGGCATTTTTAGAAAATGGGACGATTAAGGAAGAGTTGAGCTATAATACGCTCATTTAGTTTCAAAAGAGGTAATCAATATTGTAGACCCACAGTTTAAAAATGTACTTCATTGTAGTCACTACTAGTGTGTTTTAAACCTTGAAGTGGCTACTACTGAAGCACTGGCCACTACTGATGCGTTTACCTAAAAAATGTTTACAATGTAGAATCTCACAGGTGACAACAGTGACGTATCTCAAAAGTTTGAGGAATTAATAATTGATGTAAAATCTAAATTTAATACTCTTTCTTGACCCATAACCCTCAAAGTTAGTGCACATAACTGGTGCGTAAACAATATAATAAATAATAGCAGATAATCAAGTTGTCTAAAAAATTTTAAGACCGCCTTCACACGAAGCAACTTAGTTGAATCAACTTTCGAACTGCGGTTATTAGAGTAATCAGGTAGAAAAGTGTAGGAATCGCCAGTCATCCTTCAGACAACAGTCAACTGCGCGTGTACCTGGTAGCATACAAACAACCTTTACTCAGCTAAAGACCTTATAACAGTTTTGGGACCCCTGATTGGCCAGTATGTCGGCCATGTTTTTTTTTCCTACCAGCGCAAGTAAATTAATGCAGATCTTCAGAATTCACGCTTGAATGTTTTGACCTCCCCCCCCCCCTTCTTCCCCTCTCATACACACACTGGAATAAAGTCTAGATCTTGTTTTGAGGTGGAAAAATAATTAAAGCATGCAAGAAAAGCTATAAAAGAGGTGGATGACATCTTTAAAGCCTTAGCCAATCAACAGTCTCTAAATTCTTACTTGGTCTCTAGCAAAGTAAAGGTTGTTCATATAATTCTCAACTCGATGAGTGTTTTGGTTGATTACACTCATCGGGACATTGCCGATCGTTCCCTATACGCACGAGTGAACTAGTTGACAGCCAATTGGGTTCAGTTTTACCAGCGCTCTGCAAAACTGTTAGAATAAATTTGACTTATTAGAAGAAAAGTTGATTCAACTAGGTTGCTTCGCGTGAAAACAATGAAAAACGCTTGACAGCTTCCTTTTCGAAAAGTTGATTCCACTAAGCAACTCGTGAGTAGAAGGCTCATATATTCTTCTCACCCTCAACTGATGAGGGCCATTTTTTTTTTGCAACGAAAGTGGTGAGGTGGAATGTATGAAACTTCCCATAATATTTCCTGCAAGTCCACGGTATTAGCAATTCAAAATAGGATAATTTCCTACGCTTTGAGTATTGTTCACCTAATAAATTTTAAGCACATGAAGAAATTACCAACCAATATTAAATCCTACCCCTTCTGCAAGCACTGTTTCCATTCATAACTAACCCCTAGATCATGTTTTTAATTGCCAGACCATTATTCGCTCCCTCCTCCAACTTGGAGCACCAACAACTGAAATCCTCTACAGCCATCAGGCTCCCGAATTAGCAGATCTTGTCATCAAGACTTTTTGGAGGCATCTAAACCTTTCCCTTTTTGCACTTCGTTAGACACGACAGCAACAACCTATTAAATGGAACTGAAACTGCACCGTAAGCGTCATATGCACATATAACGCCATATGTGTGACTTTTTCAAAACGTGAGTATGCAAAAGACTTATAGTGCTTCGGGGAGGGGGGGGGGTTTGTCCTCAGAAGTTAAGGCTTAAATTTTATGAAATAAAACAAATTAAAAAGAAATACAGTCTTATCTTAAACCAGTGGTGCTCAAACTTTTTTTAATCGAGGGCCGCACCTCATATTAAAATGATTTTTGAAGACCAGAACACATAAAAAACTTTAAAATATTTTTTTAAACTTTAAATGGCATGGGAAAACATGGAAAAGGGAAGGAAATTACAACCAAGAATTGTTTTGTCATTACTCGATGCTTATTTTGCTGATTAGTTTCCCAGAAACCAATTTCTGAACATTTGGCTCTAAATTTGTAATAGTATGACTAGTTGCGGTTTTCGATTCGAAAAATCAAACTAAACAACTGGTCACATTTGTTTGCTTCGTGGGCTACATGTGACTAACGGGCCGTAGGTTGAGCACCAATGCTTTAAACGTTTTCTCTTGTAACTGCTATCGCTAAACCATTATTAGGATTGATTTGACGAAAGTAGAAAATTCATCAAGCTTTGTTCGTTAGTTAATTTTTCATAATCGGTCCCATCAGTTTTATCTTCAAACAATTTACAACGGAAGGTGAAGTATTCATTTGGTTCTACGCAACTCACGCAAACAATGTTTTAAAACCAACAGTTTCACGGGAATTTTTTTCACTGTAAATTATTCAAGATTGTCTATTACTGTGAAAAAGTGTATTTTACTACATATACTCAAAACAAATACTAGGAAAAATAGTTTGTGAATCGTTTTAAGTAAATATTTTAAAACGCTTTAGATTCCCAGAAAAAAGTTTTATATGGATATTTTCCATTCATAACCAAATGCTTTTTGTGGTAGTTTTCAATCGAAAATTCATTCCCAGAACAAAAAAGTTTTTCAATATCCATTTCAAACTTCCTACATCTGCAAAAATATTTCAAAACCTATTCTTCTTTTGAAAGAGAATGCTTTGTGTGAATAAAGGACTTTTTCTTTTCGTTTTTGTTCTTTTCTGAAACTTTCGTACTTTGATATTTTGTCAATCGTTGCCTTTATATGTCTTGCATGAAATATTCCGAATCACAAAAGTTTTCCTTCAAGATTATTTTTTACATAGTTTCTCTTTTCATTTTTTCAAGTAAGTTTAATTGTTATCGTTACTATTTTAGTGTATTGAATAGAAATTCTTCTTCAGGGCCAAAAATTTAAATATATCCGTCAATTATTAATACAAAATTGTCGCTTTATCCTATTTTCTGTGTCACAATCTGACCACGTACAGATTTTTTTTTTTTCTGATTTATCATGTCCAAGATTGACGTTTCAATGTTCAATATTAGTTTTCATCAAATTTGAGAAAGTCTTTCGAGGAGGTTTTAGCAAAGACAAAACTGGCATTCCCCATTCAACTTTTCTAAATCTCAAGTCGTTTATTTTTTATAGTTATTCTTAAGTTTTCCACTTACATTCTAAGTAAAACAATCCATTAAAAGGGAAAAAAAGCAAAATAAATATCTTTGTGCTTGAAATAATGTGCGTGCATGCAGTAATCTGCAACTTTTGTGCAATAATACATTGTTATTCTTTATTTTTACTAAAGCAATCCACCTTTCATCAAATTCGAAACCAAAATTCTGCCTTAATGTTGTCACATTTAACATAGAATTCTTATTTTTGTCAAATTTGAAGCTTATGTTTGAAATACAGGGTGTCCCAAAAGGTCGTTTACAAACTTAACATGCAAGTCTGTCATATCATGATGAACAAGATTTACATAGGAACATGTGCTTGCAAACGCAATGTTGGCGCACTACATGCACTAAAGTCAGACACTAACGGATACACGACATGTCGCATATCTCTTACACAAAGACGATTTTACACAAAATTTTAGTTTTTATGGAAAGCTTGAAGCAATTGCTAAAATTTGCGACCCGCCAGCTCTCATAATCACGTTGCAACGACAACGCAGCTATCGGTGAAATCTTGTCGAAATAGATCGTTATTACGACGGTCGGTACTTTGTCGTTGCGACGCGTGTATGGCAGTTAAAGGCAACAAATTTCAACAACAGCTATTAGCCTTCCTTGACAACTAAAATGTTGCGTAAAATCATTTTTGTGTAATAAATATGCGACATGTGTGCATCCGTTAGTGTCTGACTTTGTGCGTATGTAGTGACCAGCATTGTGTTTGCGAACGTATGTTACTATGTAAATCTTGTTACTCATGATATGACAGACCAGCATGTTAAGTTTGTAAACGACCTTTTGGGACACCCTGTATAATACAATATTTTGCATTATATTTTTTGGAAGATTTTTTTTCTTGCGGGCGTGTTTATAGATATGTAATGAAATCTCTATTCTATTGCGAAAAAAAAAACTTCGTTTCTACTTTTTTTGTAACTAGTGGTACCCGCACGGCTTTACCCGTAATAGAAAAATTAAAAGGTCTTTTGGTTCGCCTGTATATTTACAAATAATGTATGGTGAATTTTCTCGCCAATTGGCTTGTACCCATGTTACGGTTCCACGTTATGATAATTTCATATCTCGCCAATTGGCTTGTGCCCATGTTACGGTTCCACGTTATGATAACTTCGTAATTTACTCGTCCATCTTATGATATTTTTGTTCTTAAAATTGGAATAGAAAAAGAACCACATCGAATTTTCGAAAAATCGCTTCGAGGTGCACACCTCCATGCTACAAACTAACTTTGTGCCACATTTCATGAAAATCGGCCGAACGGTCTAGGAGCTATGTGCGTCACAAACATAAAGACATTCTCCGTTCAGAGAGACTTTCAGCTTTATTATTAGTAAAGATTCGAAATTCAATTAATGGTAATTTATAGCAACCATACTATTATTAAATTTCTCCTGCGATATGGGATAAAACTTGACTTGTGTCTAGTTCAATAATAGTCCTTCTGTTGGTCGATAAATTCTATTACTCGTAGCAATACAAAGCACACAAAATTGACATCAAAGTCTACTAACACACACACTACTCTGAGTTAAACAGCTGTGAAAAAAAGGTTTCGAATACAACTTCTTCATAAACTTCACATTCTTGTCAACCATTAAACTATTATTTCAAAAATAGTGTGGTTTCAATAGTGTAATAAAATAGTGCAATTTCAATCTAGTGTCATTTACATATTTCTAACTTTTTGCGCTTCACGATTTTTAAATACTTAACAAAGATGCTAAGTGCATCCAAAAGTCAAGATTAACACAGCGCATATTATAAAAAAGAAAGAAATTAAAACGTTTTTGATAAAATTGCAACGGAGAGAAGTATATTAGTTTTTCTGAAGTCTCGTGGGACAAAATCACGTACTTCAATAATTGTCATTGATTGACGCTTGTTGCCCTAGATTTACTCTTGTTGCTCTTAAACCGAACAAATTAACACAAAACAGCAAATTTGAAGATTTTCACATGCTTGCAAATATACAGAATGCACCATAAAATCAAGAGTTAATTTATACAACGTATATAATTAGAAAGAAGCATATAAAGTTTCTGAAAAGAAAGAAATACAAAGAAGTAAATTAATAATTATAAAGTCACATGAGACAAAATCACATAATTCGCTTACCTCCAGATTCATGTTTAATTTTCTCAAACCAAAACAATCAGTACGAAACTGCAAATTTGAGGATTTTCTAATGCTTTCCAATTTTCCGAGTCCACCACAAAAGCTAGATTTCATTCATACAGCGTATATTGTTAGAAAGAAGGAAATAAAGTTTCTGATAAAATACCAATATGGAGAAGTGAATTGATCCTTCTAAAGTCACATGAGACAAAATCACATAATTTGCTGCCTCCAGATTCATGCTTGTTGCTTTCAAATAAAAACAATGAATACAGGAACAATAAATTTGAGAATTTTTTCATGCTTTCCAATTTACCGAGCCCACCATAAACGCTAGATTTCATTTTTGCAGCGTATATTGTTAAAAAGAAGGAAATAAAGTTTCTGATAAAATACCAATATGGGGACGCGAATTGATCCTTATAAAGTCACATGAGACAAAATCACATAATTTGCTGCCTCCAGATTCATGCTTGTTGCTTTCAAACCAAAATAATGAAAACTGGAACAGTAAATTTCAGGATTTTTAAATGCTTGCCAATTTACAGAGTGCACCATAAAAGCAAGATTCAACATGCAGAGTATACTGTTAGAAAAAAGGAAGTAAAGTTTCTGATAAAATATCAATACAGAGAAGTAATTAATCCTCAAAAAGTCCCATGAGACAAAACCACATAATTCGTCTGCTTACAGATTCATGCTGGTTGCTCTCAAACCAAAACAGTGAGTACAGAACATCAAATTTGAGGATTTTTTAAAATGCTTTTAAATTTAGAGTGCACCGTAAAATTAAGATACAATTTATGAAACTTATATTGTTAGAAAGAAGGAAATAAAGTTTCTGATAAAATATCAATGCAGAAAAGCAAATTAATTCTTTTAAGTCCCATGAGACCAAATCACATAATTCGCTTGCCGCCAGAATCACGTTTGTTGCTTTCAAACCAAAACAATGAATACAGAACAGCAATTTTGAGGATTTTTAAAAGCTTTCAAGTTTAGAGTGCAACATAAAATTAAGATAAAATTTATGCAGCTTATATTGTTAGAAAGATGGGAATAATGTTTCTGATAAAATTTCAATACAGAGAAGTAAATTAATTGTTATAAAGTCCCATGAGACAAAATCACATAATTCGCTTGCCGCCAGATTCACGCTTGTTGCTTCCAAACCAAAACAATCAATACAGCAGAGAAGAACCATGTATCAAGTAATATTAACAAATAAAATATAAAGTTATTAGCAGCACGACGAAATACATAAAGGTATCGTTTCTCTCTCTTCGCTGTAAATGCAATTAGAATATCAGACCAAAATTAGAAAACGTAATTATCCGTGTCAAATTCCATTAACTCTTGTCTCGAGTCCTCTACATAATTCTGTAGTAGAAAGTTATGTCCTCGTATGAGCAGAAGGGAATGAAAGATAGTTTCTATTAGCAGAGTGTGGCGTTAAATATATGCAGCTTATTAATAGGAAGGTAAAGTGTTCACGAGGGACTTGTATGGAAATTTTCCAATTATTTATTGTCGTAGATTTTGTAGGCATTTATTTTGAGCCAAGTGATTATATTTAAAAGTCATTTTTGTGTAATGATTTCTTTTAGCGTTTGGATAGTAATTTCTCCATTCCGGCCATTTTGTATCCTAAGTCTTTTTAAATTCTTCTCCACTGATTTCTTTCTTTTTCTCCTTTTTTGCCTACTTTACCAGTAAAAGTCAGAGAAAGAAGAGAAAAGCATGAAAGAAGGCTTAATGTATCGTAAAAATATCGCCAAAAAAAGTAAAAAAGAAATAAAATAATTTAATAAATAAAGAAACATTTAAAATTGGGAAGAAGTGTACTGAGACAGGGAAAAATTTTCTGTCGGTCTGGTCTGTCTGTCCGACCCCCCCCCCCCCCCAATAACTTTTGAGTGAATTTGCGTGAATAGTCCGTTTCGAAAGTCTTTTTTTTTTTTTTTTTTTTTGTTGTTTGTTTGATTGTTTGAAAGACTTCTGAGACGGCACCTCATTCTATATTTATTTTTTTGATTTGAACAATTTTTTGTTCAATTTTGGACAAAAATATTTAACATTAGCAACTACGGGGAAATTCAAGGCAAATATAATCCTGAATATAGAGGCGAATTTGCTTCAAACAAATTTCGTAAATAAATGTTTTTGAAGAAGAGCGTGCATAGAATATATCTCTTTGATTTGAACAATTTTCTGTTCAATTTTAAATAGTTCAAATTCTTTAACATTAGCACCTACGGCTAAAAGTCAATATAGATCCCGAACTTAAAGTCGGATTTATTTCAAACAAATTTACGTAGTTTCGATTCGCAGCATTGAACAAAACAAGCCAAACATGTTCGCTTCGCGAGTCCCATACCGCCCGCGGAACGTATGTCGGCACAATTTGATATAAGAAGTTTGTGCATTTGTTTGTGAGTTAGTGACTCGTGAAAAAACGGTTTGACCTAGAAACATGAGGTTACGTATAAAGTGCTAATTTGTTAACATACATTTCGTCACACAATTTTTGATAAATTGGTTAGAAAAAAGTTCCTAAATGATTAATGTTAACATATTTTACCCCACAGAACTTAAACTGATTGCGTCAGAGAAAAAAACACACACACACACACACACACACATATATATATATATATATATATATATATATATATATATATATATATATATATATATATATATATATATATATTTATTTATTTATTTATTTATTTATATAAATATATATATGAATTTAGAAGCAGAGCAAATTTCGTATTTTTTCTGAAAGTTAGAAAAAAAACTTAGAATTTTATGTTTTCTTTAGTTTTATTTTTTCTTAACTCATTCAGAAAAATGTATAAAGGTCTTCTATCGCGCGCGAGCCGGTGCACTATTAGTCTTAAGAACACCAATAAGGCTTGCCACCGTACGACTGCTTTCATTCTACATATTATACTGGATGAGGACGTGTTGCTTTGCCCTGTACTACACAATCTTAAAAAATGAGCAAAAAACAGTTAAATGAAAACAACCCGAGTAGACGATAGATTACAACAACAAAATTTATACGTTAACTCCGTGAAATGCAAAAAACAGTTCCGTAATAAATATTAACACAACTACGTGTGGCCAAATAATGACGTAGATTTAAAATCACGCTCCTTTCAGCTGCTACAATTTCCTTCATGTCGTTGGATGCTAAGTTTTTGAGGTGTTAATTTCTTATTTCTTCGTTACAAATTTCTGAAAATGAGACTGCATTTCCAGTAAAAGTGATCCTACTGATAAATTGGTATTTATGATTTATACATTTTTAGCACGAGTTAGGAACATTATTGTACTGTTTATTTGAAAACTAATTGTTTTCATTTGTTATCATGCGTTGCATTGCCTCTACTTCTTTTCAAGAACCAGTAAAAATTTCCATTGAAATTCAGTAAATTGTTTTACTGAAATTCAACACATTCACTTTAAACCTCATTTCTGTCGCTTATTATTTTTTTTTTCTCGAGAGAGTGTATCACCGAATCGTTCTCCATCGATCACGACAGGTATATTACTGCATGACAAATCTCGTTTTTCTTTCACTTCTACAGACAAATGTCATTTGTCTAAAGAAGTGAAGGAAATATTTCTGTAGGTGAATTTTCCAAAGATTAAATACCTCAAGCTATTCCCTTCATTTCTTAGAGTCGAAGAAAAAATGCAAACAGCTTCATCAATTTCATCTTTGGAATGAAAACGACGTCTGAGTAAGTTGCTTTTCAGATTAAAAAATTGCCGAAGGTCATACATTATTTTGACTAGGATGGATGCTCAATCCTTTGATGTGCTATCGGTTAAGAAACTCGACTGTATCTTGCTAAACGTGGAGGCGCATTGAAATATGGTAAGTTAGTCCTCCAACATTAACTTCTTGACGAATTTTATGGAGACATTTAATAGTTTATAAATGATAGCTGTGACTGTCATCTGTCCTAACAGATTTATATAATTGGCGAGTCCTGTACTTCTGAAGAAAATGGAATCCATTACTTTTTTCATGACACGTTGTCTTGTCACTATTATTGACGCTGGATAATTTTCAAAGGTTTTTTTTTACTAGGAATGTCCACCTAGAGGGGGAGGGGGTCATGCCGAGAACTGCGCCATTGAATTTTTTTTGGGGGGGGGGTGTTTTGCGGGGAATTTTTCTCTTTTTTTGGGAGGGGGCTCTTGCTCTGAGGGGTTTTTTATAATATTTGGGGGGAGGGAGTTCGACTTTACTCTTTAGGGTTGTGGGTATCCGTGACTTTCTTGATATGTTGTAACGAAAAAAATGGAATGAGCATTTCATTACCAATTACGATTCTAGAACTAATATTTTGACTTTCATCTTTGAGAAATTCAAGGGTTTCTTGAGTGATTCTGACACGATCCTGTTTTTGTTTGCTCAATTAAATTGTGGGAAAACAAAAATTGGTTAGTATAAAAACAAAAACTTGGTTAGTACAGCGATTTTTAAAGATTAACATTTTCCGTATACCACACATACTATCCGGGACTATCGCTAACAAAGGATTTCTGTGTGAATTTCATCCTGAAGGAAATTACGGCCTCTGTAATATTCTACCGTGGGCAGTAAACGGCAGTATTTGCAGAAATGAGTTTTCGAAATATTTCAAGAAATGAGGCAGTAAGAAGCAAAGGGATGTAAGTGGACATTTTCAAGTTTTGAGTAAAACGCGTTTAAAGATAACATCCTAGGTAGGCTTTCATCGATTTTTTTCTAAATCATGCTCTACAGCAGAAACTACCAGGGCTACTAGTACCATCCCTTGCCCCAAGACAGAGGAGAGGTTCACCAACCATGCGTACTGGTTATCTTCAAATTTTTAATTTTGCCATTGACATCCCTTTGCTTCTCACTGCCTCAAATGTGTTTTGGATTCAATACCAACAATAGAAACAAAAATTCTTGAGGAAAAGAAACAAGTAAGCTTGTACAGTAAAGCTAGCATACAATAGATGACAAAACTGCAAAAAATAAGAAATGAAAAATTTGCAATATTTCACGCTGTCTATTTGAAAATTCCTGATTAAGTAGATGGGAGTAAAGGCTATGACAATAGCCTGACTAGCTCCCACCACTCAGAAAAGAACCTAATTTAGAGTCAGTTTATAACATAAGATAGAATTAACAAAAAATAAATGCATAATCATACAAAGAACACATAAACACAACACAAGTAATGCAATAAGTACGTCGAATTTTATAACGGAACCCAGATATACTATTACAAATATCCTACTTTATTCTAAATTGACTGCAGTAGAATTGAGTACAAAATTGGAAGATGGAAAGAAAGATGGAAACAAATCTATTTTAAAATCGATTTTTTTTTTGCCTTATAAATGAAAAATACCCAACTTAATATAATCCTAATAAGTTATAAATGTAATCCTAATTTATCGATAATCGATAAAAGCTTATTTAATCCAATCGATATTTAATATGAATAGCGAACCCAGGACTCAAAAATGTGGGGTATTTATATTCCCGTCACTTCTGCTGTAGAGAAAGCAGACGATGAATCCGGGACGTGACAACTGAGTCTATGAGATAAAAAACATCAATGGCCAAGGCTGAATGTGCCAATGTGACCATGAACAGACCATCAGTTTTTTTCTCTTTTTGGTATTTATTTTCGCACTAGTTTTTTTATTCAACTGTCTGTCACATGTGTAATTAATACAACGTTAATATTATGTGGAGTACAATCTCATTGAAGATTTTTATGTTCTTTTTGTATTTCGCAAAGTTTAGTTTATACTTAGATCGTACTAAAGAGCAAGAAAATTAGTTTTAAAAAGTTCGAAAAATACTTTTTACTACTTCAAGTGAAATTGTAATTTTTCCAAATAAAGAATTTTTACACTTATGGCTAATTCCATATGTGTGACTCACATTAGAGCACTTACCCGCGGGTCACACCTCTTATTAAGATCAATCTCGCGAGCCAGAACAAATGTATATACTACCAGTCTACTTTGAAAATAAAAAATGTGCCAAGTGACGTATATTCAACAATCAAGATTAAATAAAAGAAAAAAAAACATCATGCAAAATTTCCCCTCCAAACAATGATGACAGATATTAAAATACGTTTAAGAAATTTAAATGAAAAAAGATGGATTTAAAAAGCGTAACCATGGAAACACAAAATAAAATAAGTTTAAGGATTGAAAATGAGAAAGATGGAAAAAAAAATGGATTCAAAAAGCATTACCGTGGAAACGGAAAATAAAATGGTTAACAACTTGCACACAGAACAGATTTTTGGACTTCATTTAATTCGCTTGTAACTTTTTTCCTAATGGAGATAGAGGGTTAAACTTTCGACCATAGGTCGAGTTAGATCTGGAGTCAAAAAAGCCGCTCTCAGTTTCGTAAAAAAAAAAAAAAAACTGTGGGACAATCCCTTCACTTTTTATTGATAGATTTAATGAAGAACGTAGTGCCTAAATTTCGACTAAGCCTAAACAAATTCGAGCTAAAAATGCAAATAACTCCTGTCGGAATTAGTTTAGATCATTGAAACAAATTGCGAACAACGCGGAAAGTTCTATTCTTTCCAACGATATATAATATTAATATATGCAAGTAATTTTTCTTTCCCATAATCGGGAATATATGAGAAAATTGGGCCCAATTTGGAATAAAAAAAGAACTATTCATCGACTTTTTTTCGAACTGGTTTGCAAACCTTTTCAGGACTCTTCTTCTCAGGACCTTCAAGGACTAACTGTGAAAATTTCATCGGAATCGGTCGCGTAGTCCTTGAGTTTTGCGAGTTCAAACACACAGACGCTTTTTGTGGACTTCGTTTTATACTATGTAGAGATATAGAATTTTTAAAATCTTTTCCAGATATAATGGGAAAACAAAGAAAATGTGAGACAGTTACAGTCTAAAAATTGAGGTCATCATTACCTCATGCTTATATGCATCGGTGTTTCGGATACTAATTTATAACTATTTGCCTTCAAATTTACAACAATCATTCATAACACCGCATAAATATGATCAGTAATTTTGAGAGATTTCAGAACATATTTTTTTAATTTCGAAACATTGAGTACAACGACGGGCCAAATGGTTCAGCTTTACGGGCCATTAATGGTCCGCGAGCAGTATGTTGCGTATCACTGCACTAGAGCATTTTTCTGATTACAAAATGAAATTTATTCCTTTTACGTTCTCTAATCAAATTCAACTTGACTTATATTATCACGTGACTATGCTTTGAAACACAAGAGTGATTCACACAATGGACAACAATTTACTTTTGTACTAAGCTTGGTTTTTAAATTTTTCCATTGCTTTCATCGTAATTAGGATTTATGAACGACTAAATTTTGAATCAAATTGAATATAGTATCCTGTGACCATCACAAAGCTTTTTTGTATCTCTCTATACTAGTAACATAAAGCTGTAGAGTTTGTTTAGTTGAACGCGCTAATCTCAAGGACTACTGGTTTGAATTGAAAAATTATTTTTGAGTTGAATAATCGATTCATTGAGGAAGGCTATAGGCTATATAACATCACGCTATGACTAATGGGAGTGGAGCAGTAATAAAAAATGTTATGAACACGGGAATTTTTATATTCTTTATTATCTTCTTTATCTTTACTAATAATAAAGATGAAAGTCACTCTGTCTGTCAGGATCTCTGTGACGCGCACAGCGCCTAGACCGTTCGGCCGATTTTCATGAAATTTTGCACAAAGTTAGTTTGTAGCATGGGGGTGTGCACCTCGAAGCGATTTTTCGAAAATTCGATGTGGTTCTTTTTCTATTCCAATTTTAAGAACAAAAATATCATAAGATGGATAAGTAAATTACAAAATTATCATAACATGGAACTGTAACATGGGCACAAGCCAATTGGCGGAAAAATTCACCGTACATTATTTGTAAATATACAGGCGAACCAAAAGACCTTTTAATTTTCTATTACGGGCAAAGCCGTGCGGGTACCACTAGTATAATATAAAATGCTTGGGATGCAGATTATGCGTAGCCACGGCGGTTCGACCTGAAAATACGGGCTTCGTGATTCAGTGGGAGAAGGTTCAAGTCAGCCATGAAGCAATTCTCGAGGATGCATTTCAGAGAAAATACTAAATAATGCTAAAAATGATTTGTAAAAAAAAAACATATACGTATCATTTTCTTATTAATTAACTAATAATTTAAAGCTGAAGAGTTGTTTGAACACGCTAATCTCAGGAACTATTGGTTCGAATTGAAAAATTCTTTTTGTATTGAATAGTCCATTTATTGAGGAAGGCTATTTTTTGCATCAGATTGACCGAAATGTTTGTAATTGCAAATTAAATGTTTAATTAATTGCTTAGTTCTATGAATTCCTAACAGCTGGTGGGGTGAGTTTAGTTCTATGAATTCCTAATAGATGGCGGGGTAAGCTAACTCTTCGAAAGGGCGCTGGCCGACAGTATCAGTAGCTGCAAGGAACCATGCTCATCCTACGCTGTTGTGATCAGTGATCAACGAACATATTTTTGAATGATTTTTTTTTTTCGATCTTCAAGTACATAATTTGATTGCGTAGGATTTTTCTATTGGGTTTTGTTTTCCTTATTTCTTCAACGTTTGTTTTTGTTCTTATAGTTGAAGTTAAATACTTATCTAAGTAAATAATTTGATTTGTCGTATTATTCAGTTGTGATTGTTCTTTATAACGTTTTTATTAGAGCATTGTTTATTTGGCGAAACACTTTAAATTGCAGGGAAAAAGACCACTTCACTGACTAAAGGGCAGGGTTATGGTAGCGTGGGTGCTTGGTGTGTTAAGCGATGAACTATTAAGTTGAAGATCATTTCGAGTTTTAAAGCTACTGCTAATATTTTAATGTGTTTTGGCGAATAGTTTTAAATTCCAAAGAGAGTTTTAGTAGGTCTTTTGAAAAGGTGTGTACTCATTTCAGTTGAAGAAAAATGATCATTTCACATCAGAAAGGGAACGAGAGGCGTGGATTTGTTCAATGAACTGCCTTAAACTTCTTAGCATGGACATCGCCGTGCGGGTACTGCTAGGTTCCTATAAATTACTGACTCTAACGTGTAATCGCTACAACAAAATTCTATTTCCAAAAGCAGAATACGAGAGAAAAAATAAAAATCATTTTTTAAAGTTTATTTGTTAACAAATAGAAGATAGCAACAGATATCAATTTTAAATCATTGTAATTTTTCCGATAGTTTGACAAAAAATAAATCACGTGATAGTCTTTCTTGATGCAATCGTAAGAGGAAACATTTAAAATTAAATCATCTATCACATTATTGACAACAAATCGCGTAAACAGTGACAAAAATCAGCCCTTCTTACAACAATAAACGCCAAAAATGAATTAGCACCTGTTTCCGTGTTTTTTAAGTTTTTAAGATATACCATTTTCTTAAAAACCTTATATTTTCACACAGAACAATGGTTTAGGAAAAGCCAAGAAAGGATTAATAAATCTATGAAAATATAAAGAAACATTTGACAAAAGAAAACGTCTCCTTGGTGTCAAAATAACACCTTCCATGATTCCAGTGTAATTCTAATTTTCATCTAGGACGTTCTAACAAAGAACGTTGGCTTACACTACTCCTCTTGGAGCTATTGGCACCAAAACAAATCAGCATTTATGCCCTCTAAGGTCACATTGTGGACAAATTTTTGTTTAAATCCGCTAATCACTTCTTGAGATAAAGCAGTCACAAGTAATGAGAAAAAACATTCGATTGCCCAACTTCCCCTTGGCATCAAAATTGAATCAGCATTTGTAACCTAACGCGTCTATTTCTATAATATGAAAACCGATGTTTGCTTGATTTCGCCCATTCCTTTCGAGATACAGCAGTCACTCATAACGGAGAAAACGTTCGACTATTCTACCTCCTCGGAAGAATTGTCGCCAAAAACTAACCCACACGAATTCACATAAGGACGCATATGTGGCAGTGAAAAGCAAAGAGATGTAAATGAACTTTCTAAAGTTTTGAGAAAAACGCATTCAGACCCTAGGTAGACAATTCCTTGAAATTGTTTTCGAAATCCTGCTGTATAGCAGCATCTAAGAGAGACCCTAGTTACATTTCTTGCTCCAAAACAGAGGGGAGGTTCTCTTATTTGTACAGGTTATCTCCAAATTTTTAATTTTGGAACTTACATCCCTTAGTTTCTCACAATCTCAGATGATGTGTACCAAATTCTTTCGATTTCAGACAGTATTTTAGAAGAAAGTAAAAAAAAGAGCTTATTTAGAACAGACATTTGACAAAACGTTTTGACATTCCAATGCATTTATGAAGCGTTTCCCTGTGATACACTTTTCTCGGAATTAGCCGTATGCACTTCCAATATGCAAATAAATGTGCAATACCAATTATTTTAAAAGGTTGCAGATATAATATAATATCATTTTTTGTCCTGAAAGAAAATAATGAAAAGGTTCGAATGGAATTCAAAAAAAAAAAAAAAGTTTAGGCAAACCTAACCTGGCAGCATTGTGAAGGCTACGCACTACGCAGATCTAAATCACAGCATTACGGCTCTGCCAGGTCAGGTTTGCCCCAACTATTGTTGTAACGACACGGACCTGAATGTTTTTCGGAAGAAAAAAAACAGATTTTCACGCTCAATAGCATAAGTTTAAAATTTAAAATTGCAAGTAGCGCCAATACCGGAATTAAAATTCGAATTGATCAAAAGACCACCTTAGGGACCAGTTGAAAATGTAAAAAAGTCAAAGATCTATAAACCAAATAGTTTACCAGTAAGAAAACTTAATGTTTTGGAAGAATTTTAGGAGACAGGAAACTACCGTTGCTCTTAGTTCCATGTCCCCCCCCCCCCCCCGATTCTTATTCTCCATCCCCTAAATGTATCAACGGGAGCTAATCATCAGACGCAAAATACTTTTCTCGTTAAAGATCTTTTCCAGGACGCGCCCATTTGTATGCTTAATATATTTTTATCTTGTTTTAGGCAATTAAATAAAACTCTGGATTTTCTTACGTGAAATTTCTAACATTTCTGTCCAATTAACTCATAGCAATGTAAATAAAATTTGTCCACCAAAATTTCAATACAAAACAGTAGAACCTGAAATACAGTCTTAGTTTTTCTCTTGAAACAGGAAAAAAAAAACGAATATGGGAAAAAAATAAATAAATAACTAAAGAAGAAACTGCATCAAGTTAACACAAATTGCATATTTTAACATGATTATTGAAAACGGTTTGAATTTCCTCCATTAGAAAATATTCGTCAAGTCAGAGGTGCCCATCATTCCTCCTATCCCCCAAGAGTCCAATGGCGTTGATACTCCTCTCAAATGCTACAAAGCACCCTCGAAGAATGAGATCTCCCAAAATGACATTGAAACCCCTCTCAATTTAAATTTACCCTTCCTCCCCCCTATCGTTTCCAATGGGTCAGTTTGCGTCATGAGCCCCTCCCTTCCCCTCATGGGCACCCCTGGTTAATGAAAATTAATTTGTCATACAAATGGTCTTTAAAAATATAAATATTTACTGCATCACTTATATGTCATACTCTTCTTATTTTTGTCTATACTTCGATGGGTTTAAAAACGATTAAAAAAAACAGCAACTCCTTTAAATAAAATGAAGAAACTGTCGTTCTAAATATTGCTTGAAACACAGTTATAAACTACAGCGTGAACATTGACTTTTCACTATAAGTAGGAATTTACTAAAATACGACACGTGATAAAGTGAAAGTAGAAATTTCATGTGCCTTTCAATGTAATTATAATAGTATATTTTTGAAAATAAATGATTTTTTAAAAAGTATTTTCTATATATTACATAAAAAAAACTTACGTCAAAGAAATTGAAAATGAATCTGTGGTGATCCCGCGTCCAGGAGACCCTACTGCACCTATAGCCTTGAAATCTGGTGTTGTAGCCTTGAAAGTACTTCGGATAGCAGGATGTGCAACTCCGTTTTTTTTGTTGTAAATTTCGAAAAAGTTTTTTGGTTATTAATTTTTAAGTTAAAATTTCATGTAAATCACCTACTAAGGGAAGAAAAATTTCCCACACCCCTTAACATTTTTTCTGTAGCTTCTTCAGCTGTTTTTGCTGCACAAGTTGAAATGTGTTCCAACGGTCTCAATGGTCTTGTGTGTTCAACGGTAGTTCGAGCTCGGAGCTGAAGTGCAAAACGTTACTAGAGACCACGAATTTGAAAACGACTTTTTAAACAGTTAAAACGGCAGTGTTGTTATGTTCAGGAGCCCCTTATCATTTGCTGTGAAGTTTGGTATACGTAAATTTGAGCCCCGGGGGAGGAGTGCTATTCGAAATTTTTCTTTTTTTCTTTTGAAATGACTTCGCTCTGCGTATTTTCATCAAGTTGTTTTTATTTTTCTTCGAGGGTTAGCGGGGTATTAAACTTGCACTAATTTTAAAGAGCTCTCTGCTTAAACTCTACTTTTTTTTTTTACCCGAAGGCGGGGGGGAGGGCGGGAGTTTCATTTTGTTTTAAGTGTGACGTGCGTTTTAATATGATTCTACCTAAGAGACGATTTAAATCTTTGCGAACCGAATAAGATTACGGAGCAATCTTCGGGGGCTGATGAGCGTTAGCGAGCAGGTTTCGAATTCTCCTAATTTTACAAAAATAAGAAGAAACATGTGAAACGATGTACTAAACTTTGCAACGTTTCAGATTATTTCTCAGCCTATACATTTGGCGTTCAGTTTAAGAACCTTTTTTTTATTTCATCATAATATATTTTGGACACGCACACGGTTATAACGAATCAAGCACATAATTGTTATTCCGTTTCTTGACTTTTCCAGTTTCCATTTTCAATTTTTTCGTTTGCATGAAATAATTTTGATAAAAATATTTCAAAATGGAATTGTATGTTTCATTTTGAATCAGATACAGTAAAATCTTGCTAGAACGCTATCCGATACAACGATAATCCCTCTACTACGATAATATTTCGTGGTCCATGTGAACTCGCATAGGAATTAATGGTTCCCTCCGCTCAATATTGCGATATTCTCTACAGCAATAAACCCCTGTAAAACGATTTATTTTAAAGTTTTAAACCCCTTCCATTAAGATAATTTGGTTTTCAAATAATGAAAAATATCTTTTTTATCAACTCTTGCCCTTTTTTCCGTTTTTTTACAAGAGAAGACTTACTGCGTATTGTGTACTTATTCCTTTCCGCCACATTAAGAATTATTTAAAATGTTGCATACCCATTTTTGAACTTCAAAGTTTTAGTAAGAACAGCAGACAAATCATATTAACAAAATGCTCAAGGAATCCAACCAACTGGTGATAATAAACAGGGTTGTAGTACAAAAAATTAAAAATTGCTTTTTTAATCTATAATTGAACTCATTCCTAGGACAGGAGAATAACATGAAACCTGGGGACAAACTTTCAAATGACGTACCTTGATTATTTAAATAATTAAATTTAGTTCAAGGATGTTATCTTAAACCTTTAAGTATGCTTAATTTAGTACTACAAATTAAATTTGTGGAACGTTGATATAATATTTTAAAACAAGTATATTTGTGCAACGAATGGGAACACGCCAAAAAAGTGACATTCTGGTTAGGAGAGACCGACCAGTACCAGTGAATGAACAGTTAAGCCCAATTTCATTTTTTAAAAATCCTAGCAATTTTAAATTCTATACTATACAGATCGTAATAGTTAAAACATTTTAATTGATCTATGTAAATATCTCTAAAAAATAGCGGGAACTTAAATGGTACCGCTTCCGCCTTTTTTAGGTGTTTAAAGAAAAAATAGCACAACCACCAGTGAATGAACATCTCGAACCAGTAAATGTACACAAATTGGTCCAGTGAATGAACATGGTAAATTTTAATTCAAAAAGAAACTAAGTTTCTTTGAGATCTATCTATATAACTATCTATATCTATTTATCTATCAATCTATTTATCTAGCTACTTATCTACTTATCCATCTACTAATCTATATACTTATCTATCTATCTATCTATCTATCTATCTATCTATATATATATATACTTATCTATTTATCTATATATATATATATACTTATCTATTTATCTATATATCTATCTACTACTTATCTATCTATCTATATTAGGGTGTCCCAAAAAATTGAAAGTCATTTTTTTTCAACGCATACCCTCTTATTTTTTTCCTTTTATATCAAAACCGTTGCAAAAAAAGTTTCATGAAATTTGAAGCACGGAAACCGGTGCCGACTTGCGCCTAAACGTGTAAATAGCATGTGTATTCCGAAGCAAGCTGACGCAGGCGACGCGATACTTTGCGAAGCTCAAAACAGCTGTAAATGGTGTCAGAAAACAAATCAAAATAGAAAAATATTACATGTTGGGGGCTTATCCGTGGCAATGTGCAAAACGTTAAACGTGTCAGTGCTAATACACTCCGGTCAGTGAGCGCAGTATAGTTCTTCCATAGTGAACGAAACAGGGCAGTGGAATTGCGTAGTTCAATAAAAAAGAGATATTTTTAATAGGAGTCGTAAAACATCAAACTACGGGTTCAAAACTTCCCTCCAACAAACAAGTTTTGTCTGTTCTGTTTTATAACATTTGAGAAGTAAATTTAACCATCAGTGAAAGTGCAAATCTCGCTATTTAGGAATAAATCATCGTTTGGAAAAAGACACGCATTTCCATCAAATCGTTGACAAATTGCGTGAAAGAACTTGAAAACCTGTATCAAATTTGGAAAGACTTACAAAGAAATGCAAAGAAACTGCAAGAAATACTCAGGCAGCGCCAACTGCAATTTATGAGTAATTTAAACTTTTTTTTTTGATATTGCACATGCTAATGCACTTCAGTTAAGTATACGAGATTCTGTGTTTATTCTTGAATTTACTATTGACACACTTGAGTGTAACATTGATGTGAATTTCCGATAAGTAAATCTTTTCAATCCAAAGTATTCGAACCGACGACAAGCAGAAGGAGCGCGAGGAATGAATAAAAGCTCTGAGTGCTCAAAAATCAGAAAATCGCTAACCTATAGTTATTTCATATGGATATAAGGAATAACTTATTGCTCTGCCTAAACTAGATAATTCTACAAGAAAAGAACAGACACAGGCTGTTTGGAAGGCAGTTTTAGATTGGAATCTCGAGGACAAAGTTCAAATTCTCTATTGTGATAATACAATTTCCAATACAGGTCGTTATAATGGTACTTACGCCCTTCTAGAGCAAAAATTTGATAGAGAAATGCTTTCCTTTGCTTGCCGCCGTCATATATATAAATAGTATTTAAAAGCAGTATTCGAAATGAAAATTAAGCAAGTCTCACAACAAGACCTGATATTCCACTTATCAAAAATCTCAGAGAGTCTTGGGAAAACATCGACTCCACTAAAATACAGTGCTATAGAGGAGATTCGGAGTTGTTTCGAACTGTACCCGGACTTGAAAATTTATTTGGCTTTTACCGTGCTGAACTTACAAATGTTACGGTCAGGTATGGCTATCGAGAGTTGATAGAACTGTCTATCATATTTTTAGGTGGAGATACAGAAGATAAATTTAAAATAAAACCACTGAGAGCCATGCATTAAGTTCGATGGATGGCTTGAGCGACGTACTCCCTAAAACAATTACTGTTTAATTCATAACTAAAATTCGATACGAAGGAAAATGGAGCATTGTCAGATGTCTGCTTGTTTGTAGTGACGATATACGTGAAACCATGGCTTCAATGCATTTTGGAAGTCAAAGCACTCAACAAAGATTTGTGCTTTTTGAAATCCTTGAAAGCGTACGAAAATGTGGACCCAATTATCACAAAAGCTGGCCCACAAATATTCATCCAGCACTTATGGTATTTATCTGACGAAATATCAGTTTTATCTCTTTTTGATGATGAGGTAGAAGTAGAAACTAAATTAAAAATGATGACAAATTTATGTAGAGAAGCCTTCTCGACCCATGAGAAAAAATACATTCCATCGAAGTAAGATCTTTGTGGTTCATTGTATGGTAACTTTTGCGCACTGATTTTATCTAGTTGTTTAATTATTCATTTATATCGTGCATTTGTTACCGGTTATTTTATCATTTTGCAGAGAAAAAATTGATGATTTCATATCAGCAAAAAGCCAGTCATTGTTTACTAGACTTAAAAATTGATGATAGTTTTCTCAACGAGAGTCCCTCTTTATGGGTCAATAAAATTTCATTTCTTGATGCGAAAAAGATGATCTCAATGTTTAGAGCTGTAAACAATATAGCTGAAAGAGCGGTAAAAATGATGCAGGACATTCATGGTTTGCTATCAGCTGATGAGGAGCAAAAACTATTTGTGTTACGCTGCGTTCGAGAGTACCGAAAGATTTATCTTGACTGAAAAATGCAAACGCTGAAACGAAAATATGTGCAGTGATGTCTCTTGTAGTGTAATATTGTTGTAAATATATGCTTTTAATAAATTGATGTCGCGTGTAGTAAGGAATTATACAGTTAGCAATATTTCCACTGTAGTCGCCGTACAGGATTTCAGGTCCAACTTTGACCTCAAGTCGGCACGGGTTCCCGTTATTTTATTGCTGTAAAATTTTTTTCTGATGTTTTTGAGATGAAAAGGAAAAAATATGGAGGGTATGCGTATTCGAGTTCCCAATTTTTTTTTTCGCCATTATATCTTGGGACACCCTAATCTATATATCTACCAATCTATTATCCTAATCAATCTATTTATCTATCTACCTGCTTTTTTACCTGTCTTTCTATCTATCTCCTTACCAATATATCTACCTATCTATATCTATCCACCTATCTATATCTATTGGTCTATCTACCTGTCTATATATCTACTATCCATCTCTATATCAGTCTCTCTACCTAGCTATCTATCTCTATATTAGTCTCTATATCTACCTATCTATCTATTAACCACTACCTATCTATTTATCTATCAATAAATCTATCGATATATCAATCTACCTACCTATTCTATCTCTATATTTATCTACCTATATATCTACTTATCTCTTTTTTTATATATCTATCTCTATATCTTCCTCTATTTATCTATCTATCTATATACAAACATACATACATGTCTACCTATCTATTCTCTCTCTTTGTATATACAGGGTCCATTATGAAAGTAATGAGCATAATGTTATTGTGACGCGACGATAGATGGCAGCACGGTAAAACCGGCTGGGAAATGTGGTGCGGGATATGCCCTTTCAATGCATCCAGTCGTCAGTTGCTTGCGAGCAGTGTGAGCGGAGATAAGTGCCTCCGCTTGAAGTATGTTTTCAACTTTTGTAACATAACGCAATGGAGCGTTCGCTTGAACAATGATACGCCATAAAGTTTTGCGTGAGGTTTGGAAAAAATGCAACCGAAACATTCCAGATGCTGCAAGAAGCCTTCAAGGACGATTGCATTTCAAGATCACAGTCTGGGAAGTGGCACAAGGCATTCAAAGAGAGCCAGGAGGAGGTCGCCGACGAACCCCGTTATGGATGTCCCCCCCCCCCCCGGTGATCCCTCACCACGTTACAGTCCCTACTTAGCTTCATGTGACTTCTTTTTGTTTCCGCGACTCAAAAGAGAGAGAGAGAGAGAGAGTAGAAAGGAAAACATTGGGGAACCTTGGGAAACATCCAACACCATGTTACAACGTTCCTGAGAGGCATTCCCTTGGAAGAGTTTCAGGGTGCCTTTCAGGCGTAGCAAACACGTCTCCGCAAGTGTATTGATGCAGGAGGAATGTATTTTGAAGAATATTGAGCATTTGTACAAATTACGATCAATAAATATATTTTGCAGGTAAATGCTCATTACTTTCATAATGGACCCTGTATATTTCTATTTCTCTATCTCTCTATCTACCTGTCTATCTATCAAGAGAGATAAAGATATAGAAAGATAGATGTAGGTCGGTAGGTAGCTAGGTTAATATACAGATAGAGATATAGATAGATAAAAAATAAAACTCAGTAAAAAATGCATTGTTTGCAAAGACAAAAATAAAGAAATTATAAAATATATAATGAAATACATAAATAAATAAGCATATAAAACTATCTGCATTACAAAAAAGTACGAAAAAGAAAATATCTCAAAGAAACTTCAAATTTCTTTTTAAATCAAAAGAAATTTTGCCATTTTCATTCACTGGGTTTTCGCAATTTTTCGTATCCAGTGACTGAACACCCCTCTACCTGAAAATATACGCATTCTGCATTGACTGAAACAATTTAAATCCATAGCTTGAATATGTATTCTTAATTTTTCTTTCGTAGAGTTAAAAAATAAAATTTATCGATCAAAATAATATGTATTAAAACAATTGCTAGCACGAAACCAGCCTTATTATTTTGAAAGAGAGAAAGAACGATTCACGGCAGTAAAAATTTCAAATTTTTGCCAGGAAAAAAATACGCATCCAAAGTAACCAATCAGGTGTCAGATAGCTTAGAATATCAATAAAGAACAGTTTTGTAGTGAATTTATTCAGAAAAAATTTTTTGGAAGCTTATTTTTTTTCAAAAAATGACGCGCTTTTCATTCACTGGGTGGTGTTCACTCACTGGTCGGTCTACCCTATTCAAAATTTTTTAAAGGAAAAAATAAAGGAGTTATTGTTTTAATAGGAATGGAATAACATCGGAAAATTTTTTTCAAATGATAAAAAAAAAATCTAGATCCAACAATCCTTGTGTTAAGCTCTTAGGATATAATAGTTAGGATTTTAGAGGATCACCCAAATACATTTATATCTACGTAATGTATATAAAATAACATTAAAATAAAAAAACCCTATTGTATTCCCAAAATATGTAAGCCCTCGATGTAACAATATATCCCTCTACAACAAGGTATTTATTTAGTCCCCAAAATATCGTTGTAGCGAGGTTTTACTGTAGATGATTTGCTAAACTACAAGTGGTAAGTTAACTTTAAATCTTCTGGCCAAAAATAATGATTTTAAGTAGAAAAAATGATTGAGTTTTAATCGGCTTCAGCTTGACTATCTGTTTGATGATTTCAATTTACGTTTTTGAACTTGATGTTATTTTGGTAGTTTCACGTTAGTTATTTTATGTGTAAAAAAACGAAGAATACTAGTGCGGTCTCATTTTATTCTTGATGTTAAGCTAAAAATCATGATGGGAACTGCAGCTAACCGTTTCAAAACTTTAATCTTTAATGATTATAAAGCTGAAATCAAATTTAACAGCATCGAATGAAGTATTATAATCAATAGGATGCAGAAAAAACAAATGTTGTAGCGTTTGGGGTGAATGACGCTGTAAAAACCACCTGCCCCTAAAATATGCGTAAATTTTTTCTTCCATCTGTCCGCGAACAATAAGGACCGAAAAATATTTTTCCAAAGCACAATGACTCAAAAACAGAGATTATCATGCAGGGGAGCCCCGATGAGAGGTCAATGTGACCTCCCAAAATTTTCAATTTTTGCCAAATTTTGTCTGATCACTCGGCAAAATTATCATTCCGTGAAATTAGGAATTCCACTCGGTAAAATTATAATTCGGCGAAGTTTGGAGTTCCATTCGACAAATTAAGAATTTCTGCTCCCCTAAATTCCACCCCCATCCATCCGTTATCATGTAATGGCTTTTTTGTCGCACGCCAGTAAATTTTTCTGATATTGAATCATCACTTCGTTTCAGCAGCTATGTATAAAGTTACTGTATCGTAAAATAAAAACGATTGGTAACTACGTATAAACGTTCTTTATAAGGGCTGCTCTCATAGGTTTCTAATTAACAAACAATTTATTAATTGGAAAGCATATAGGGAGAGCGAAATTGAAATTTATTCATGCATCATACTTGCTTTCCTTAAAATGCACAAACACACACAAAAATGTGCTTCATCAAATCATATCTTATTTTTCAAACTGCTATAACTTAAAAGCGATTTGCAAAGTTTACTGAATTATGTCTCTAGGCAAAAAAAAAAAAAAAAGAAAAAATTAGGGGTGGATCCAGCGTTTTGCATTAGAAGGGACCATTAGCGGAGAGAGGGTCCATAGACAGGTGCATCATTTCAAAGTTTTCCAGGGGAAGGGTATGAACTCAATACATTTTATTGAAAAAAAATGCATCGAAATACAAGCAAAAATGCATAATTATATTATGTTTTCAAAATCCGGAAGGAGGGTAGTTGCCCAAATGATGGGCCACCTGGTCGAACAGCAATTTTGAAGCTGAAATGGTGCTGGAGATAATTTTTTGACGTACAAGTCCCCAAAATAGGTTCAGGCTATATTTGGTCGTTTACACTAGCGCAGCCAGAATTATCTTCTGGGGGCAGGGGGGTTGATCAAAACTGTTTGTGCACGAACATAAACTGCTGTATTGGAGTTGGCAGTAATGTTAAAGGCAATACATCTGGGGGTTACCCCTCCCCCTTCGCTGCGCCACTGGCCGTTTAAGAACCCCTTCCCCCTCCCCTTTATGACCGTTCTGGATCCTTTCCAGGAAAAATTTAAACAACCAGGAAAACTAAAACAAATTAAATATGTTTAAATATTCGTTACAGAGAAGCGTTTGAACGTGATGCTTTCAACATTTTGTCAGTATAATTTTGTAACGTCATTCTCTTTTAAAGTTCAACATAAACATCAAGCATCAAAGAGAAAATTCGCTAATCAAGTTAGGTAATCAACATCGAAGCTTAGCACACTATTTCTAATCGAGAAAACTTTTTGCCATACCTGTTGACAGCTCAAGAGCATTGAAGACAAGAATAATAACTGTGCATCCATACATGCAAAAGCCTGTGAGAACCCCCAGAAATTAGTAAAAGTGCAGCGGCCGATGCTATGTGGGTCGGCACGAGACATAACCGGAGACGGTTTTTAGCACCGATTCTACTCAGCACCACAAAACCTCCTCTTCACACAGGTGGGGAAACTCATCGTCGAGTGCAGCTATCAAATCCAGCGGCCCGACTTCAGATTCTGCAGCGCCACCTGGGGAGCACTAGTTTTCCGTGTTTACTTTTCATCTTTTTTCCAAGAAATGTTTTCTCTCTTTTTTTTTCTTGCGCTTCTCTACTTTTCCATCGCCCACCCGTCCGAATGACGTAACGAAACTCGAGGGAGCTATGAATGTTACGGTACAATACTTTAAAAGAAGATATGATTTGTTTTCAGTATTTTGTCTTAAAGAAAAGAAAGTGTACATGGAAGTTTTCATTTCAGGTTTTCCCGGAAGAATAGGGGAACTTCAGTTTCTGAATTTTATTCAGCTAAGAAGATGTTTAAAAACTGATATGTTAAGAAATAAGAAAGTAGGCTACCTCTTAATTGATAGCCTTACATTGAACAAGTTTTGTTTTACAACTCCATCAAAGATTTGAGTCACTTAAAATAGTCAGGAATCACTAGTGGTGATATGGTGATATGAGGTCTACAGGGCCTGCATCTATGCGCGACCATAAAGTGTTAGGGGTAGAGGGGGGCTTGAGCTCCCCTCTAGACACTGGTACTGCCAATTTTTTAAATAAAGTTCGACAATAAATATCATTCAAAACATTTCAATGCAAGACATTAATACCAATTTTTATCCGCATTAGTTTCGCTTTTAGAATTAAAACAATGTATTTTGGATAAATAACAATTTCCATTCATCCTCTGAAAAAAGCAAAAATATGGATTCCCAACAAATGAGGAAATGACGATCTAATTTTAAAACGGAAAATTTTTACGAATGTAACTTTCTTTTGTCCCTTAAGAAGAAGAAATTCAAGATTTTTACCTTTACATTTTGGCCTTGAAACACAATTTTTCTTAGCCCCCTCTAAAATTATATATCGCGGGAAGATCCTCATATCCGACATCTCCCTACCTTTTAGCATAAACCAGTAGGATTGCCATATGGCACGAGAGAGGCGGTAGGTTCCTTTTCAGGCCCCAGCCGTTGATCAATCCCAGGTCGTCGTGGTGAAAGACGTCGGCCACGTGGGGCTCTAGGAAAGGTCCTGGGTTTCAAACTGATCCCAGGTGATCAAAAATTAATCATTATCTTTGGATCCTTTGAAATATTCTGAAGGAAAGCTCTCAAGCTACTCGAGCTCTTTACTGCTAAGAAATGTTACGACTCTATTGTTAGTTAACTTAACATTTGCATTTTAACATTAAGCAGTTAGATAAATAAATTCAAAAATATATGCTATTGAAAGTCAAAAAAACAACTATACAAACAATGATATTAATGAATTCCCAGTAATAAAAAACAAGAAAATTATTCTAAGAACAAGGAGAAGCAATACGCAGACCTCTGTAAATTATTTTAATTATTTATGAGAAAATCAAAATGTTTCTTATGATGATAAAAAAATAATAATAAAACAACTCTAGAAAACCGAAATTTTTTTGAAACTTTAGTATTTTGTCCAATCGTTTTTGAAAATTTGTTATAACAAAGGCTAGTGCTATTTTGGAGTTAACAAGTAGTTTCAAAAATATGTACAAGGTAAACTTAATACTTAACTATTAATCAATTCTTTATAGTATCAGAAAAAGGTAGTTTAGAACTTCTTTGCAATTTTTTTTTTTTTTTTTCATTTTGTTGAAGGGTTTTTCTTCAGACGAAAATATACTCAATTCAAAAATTTACGACAGAAATTTATTGTCTTGGAATTGCTCTCAGTGACTTTAAAAGATCAAGTCCGTTACGGGTTCAAGCTTCATCCCCTAGCTGGAATTAGACTATGATCCACTCTTTAAATACTGCTGCTAATTTCTACTGCTCGGAACTGCACAAAATAATTAGGTTTCCTTAAACATTTTTTAAAAAGTTTACCATGGTGTCTGTGTTCTCAATATATTTTTATTTTTCACTACGCAACATTCTTATGATTTCGTTAAAAGGAAAGATTGCAACGTTCTGTAGAAGCTTTGAAGCAATATCAATCCAATTAAAGGGGTGTTACAAATGCTAATTTTTTAAACATTATTATTTTTAGCATTTCAGTCTTTTTTTTTCTTTTGAGGGGTTTGGCAATTCCCAGCAGTTAATACTTCATGCGTAAAAACTCTTTACTTTTAGCCCTAAGAGCTGATTAACAAGAACTTTAAAAGATGCGAATTACATATCTAATTATGAAATGAAGTTTGTTAGGGAACTCCTTGGTCGCACGCTGACCATATTGATGGGAATGATATAGAGAGTATCTAGTGATCATATGTATCATATTCGTATCTAGTGATAGAAAACTCATTCCAATCACTAGATACGAATTCAACTTTATTACAATGTCCGCCCTCAACGAAAAATACAACATGGCACCAGGTGGCGTTTCAAAAAACCGACCACCTATTAACGCAAATTACTTTTAAATAAAAAAAACCGCCCTTCAAAAAATACCCAGGAACTAAAAAGCAAAAAATAACTGATTACACTTCATTCTATTTCCTACCCAAACGTAGAAATGAAATTTATTTTACAATTACAAAAATCAACTAAACTAAACACCAAATTATAAAATGAACACTTATTTAAAATACTATATGATGAATCATTTTAAATATCTAACTAATTATATACGATCTCTCAATTTTTAATAACTTTTTGAAGTCGGGGCCTCCTATAAACAACTACATAACGTTACTGACAACCCACCGAATCCTGAATTAAACACTAATTTAACTAGGGTAGGTGGGGGTAAAGCCCCGCGTGGGGTAAAATCCCGCACCGATATTTTAACTTGATCACCTTGGAGTAAGAAATTTACCTCTAGGTGGTGGGTTTGTCCTATGGAAACCTATTGATCAATGAAATTTTGTCCTGGCTAGGCACTCCAGAGACGAGAAAGGGGGATGAGTCTGTTTTTTACTACTTTGATCTAACTTTTCTAATATATTATTCGAACATTGTAAAATGTAGAATTTGAAAAGAAGAATCAATGAATTACATGTTAATACTGGTACATTAAAGCTTCACCTTCGCGTGAAAACAGTTATTCTAGTGGTTGATTAAAAGCAACATGAGACGTTTTTCAGAAAGTGACAAAATGGGGAAAATCCTCGCAGTTGTTTTGGGGTAAAACCCCGCATCTCCAAAAAGTCAAGGATTCTCTCCACTCGGCTTAAAATTGTCTCTTTTATGAAATATTATTAATATCTTTGTTTAGCATGTGTTTTGTGCAGCTTATTCATCTTAAAAAATTAATTGTTGGTGAACATTTACTCATGAAGTTTTAATTTGGATAAGATTTGTTAGGTAAAATCTTACATTCATTTCAATTCAAACGTGCTTTCATTAATGTAATAATTTCTTCCTCTTCTTTTTTTTTTTTTTTTGAACATTTACGTACGTTTAATTTTTTGTTCTAGTACCTTCAAAAGAAAAACAATTCAGAACCTTAATAAATGTCGAGCCTAATGAAACACGTACCTTGATTGCAGGCTTCTCTTCGTTCTGTACGATAGACATTAAAGTTAGGTAAAAAAATATCGATTGAAGACATATCTGAAAAATGGAAAAAAAGCTTGGGACTTCGAAGAAGAAACAAATTTCCCTATAATTTCGAGTGAAACTGTGGAAAATAACTCGAAACTTATCCCTGCACAATGTGGCCAAGATAACTTCAATATGACTAGAAGGAGGAGGTTATGTAGAGGGTTTTTCTTACATAAAACATCTAGAAGCCTGCAAATGTACTGAGCACAGGAAGAGTCATTGGAAATGAAGACGTTATAAATAAATTGTCGTAACCTCAGCAGGACACGGTTCCATCCATGATGCAATAACATTTTTAGGAAACTCAACCTAGTGTACTGTTACTTAAAGCACCGGGTACTAGATATTCAATTAAATTATAGCTTCAGGCATTTAAATTATTTTTTATAATGCGACTGTCCTTTTTTCCCGGGTAATTAATCCTCCTTTTGTGGAGAAGAAAATATTTTCGTGATAAAGTAAAAAAAAAAAAAAGATTAAATGTGTGAGATATTTAAGTTCGGTACTGCTGAATAACAATAAACCAATGGTTCAAGGAGGTTTTTCAAGTGTTTTTATCAAACAGTCACCCTTTTCATTCACATTCATATTGAATGGGGTAAAGATCCGCATTGTGGGGTTTTACCCCATTTTGTGGGGCAAAACCCCGCAATTTTGTTTTCCCGCTAAATTCTAATTTTCTCAATTATTACTAATCAAACGTAGCTAAAATTTGGAAGGATTATAGGGAACAACCCACGCAATGACTCTAATTTGAAAAAATGGGAAAATATGCCATTTATTGACCATGGTGGTATAAAAACTGAAAATCGCGGGGCTTTACCCTCACCTACCCTATACGCGAAATTAGTCTTTAAAACTAAACCTACTCAGCTACGTTAGGTAGTAGTTCATAGGAAGCCCCGACTTCAAAAGGTTATTAAAAATTAAGAGATCGTATATAATTAGTTAGGTATTTAAAATAATTCTTTGTATAGTAATTTAAATCAGTGTCTTTTTTATAATTCGGTGTTTAGTTTAGTTGATTTTTGTACTGGAATTGTAAAATAAATTTGATTTATACTTTTGGGTAGGAAATAGAATGTAAGTATAATCAGTTATTTTTGAATTTTAGTTCTTGGGTATTTTTTGAAGGCGTTTTTTTTTTATTTAAAGGCAATTTATTTTTTGCTTTTTAGTGGTGTAAATAACACGGCGAGCGTCTCGGGGACTTCCGATGCCTATGAAGAAAGGCTTTTTCAAATGCGTAACTATGTACAAAAAAAATTGTCTTCATCATTTCTTCAACTTTATCAAAGTTTGCTTTCCGAAAGCAAATGCACGAGTCACTAAAAAAAAAAAAAAAAAACGAAATCGCTTTAAGTTTAAATTTGTAAATTTTAGAATTGTAATATCGTAAATTGTAATTTATGTTTCACAATTAGTGTCATGTAACTCTTGATAAAAAGTCACATGTTTCTTCACATGGCCGCACTATAGATGAAGATTAAAAATTCCACTAGAATTAATTTTATGTTTGCTTCAGAGAATCCTTAATTCAAAATTTTCATTATCATTACTCTTAATAATATATATTTTTAGTACTTTCTTTAACTACAGGTAAAGAAAATATAAACCTTTGTTTTATGGCCTTTGTTTATCAATGGGTTTTATATTTAATCGTTTGTGAGGGAAATTGCATGAAGTTTATTATTTTACCCTTAACTTTTCCCTAAAAAACAAATAGGGAAAATCAAAGATTTAGAACCTAAGTTAGACCACCGCTAAACAAAAAAAAAAAAAAAAAGAATCATAAAAACCGGTTCACTAAGTGAGACGATATACAAAGTTAATAAAGTACAAATCGATTTAAATGTGAGTATGATATTTGAAAAGTTCCCTCAATTTCATCAAACCTGAACTTGATTAACGTTAGACCGCCGAGGAACTATGTTGTTTCAAACAAAAAAAAAAAGACTTTTCCTTATCAGTACAGGAAGGGGCGTGCGCAGAAATTTTGGAGCCCATCACAAATTACTTTTGCGCGTCCCTCTCCATATAGTTTACCCCTATATTTCACCGTTAGTTACAAAAATATCGGGCCCCCTCCAGGCTCGGGCCCGGGTCAACAGGTGTCCCTCTCCCCTCTCTGTGAACGTACCCTGGGTACAAGTGTCTTCGAGTATTTATGGGACATTGTAGAAACATTGAAAAAACAAATCCGACGAGTTCAGAACCTCCTCCTTTTTTTGAAGCCTGCTAATTAATATAACCCTAATTTTAAATTGAACTGGCGGCATCGTGAAATAGTAAATCCAGAATATTGGTCAAACTTCAGAAATCATAAGCAGTTATAATGTATATTATTAAAGAATATAAATTAAATCGTGGGGGAGGGGTGTTCTGTATTCCATTCCCCCTCAATTGATCAATAAATATATTAAAAAATTGGAATATTAAATAAAGAACTTTATATTTTAGTGCCTAAATAAAGTTATTTATTAGTAAATAAAATATTAAGGTAATTGATTCAACTATTAAAGTAGCAAAATATATTTAATTTACTGCTTTGCTACGCAGTAATAAATACATTAGTAACACCTATAATAAAAAATTACCAAGCGGCGCAACGTTGAGAAAATTAATCATCCATGTGCCGCGAGAATTAAATATCGTTTAAGAGAAAGCCAAAAGCTTAGGTGTGAGAATACACCGATCACTGCAACACCACGTGACCATGACGTATGAAATTTAAAGTTTCTTGGATTTCTCCGGGACCCCTTATCAGATCCAGATCAAATTACAATGGGACCATCTGGGAAGTATACCCTTTCAAACAAAAAAAAAAATCAAATCGGTCCAGTAGTGTTGGAATAATTCAAAAACACACATAAAAAGCCGCAATACGAAATTATAACCTCCTTTTTTGAAGTCGGTTAAAAAGTGCTAATACCTTATTCTAACGCCATCTGTCAGAAAATTTGACATACTAGACATTTACACACATAGTAATAGATTAAATAAGGTATTGAATAATCTACAATTATAAGAAAAAAAGTTCAAAGTTCCTTTTTGATCAGTTTCATAAAAAAAGTTTTAACCTCGTACTTGTAACAAATTTTATTACCGCTGTGAAAAAACTGGCAAAAACAACTGTCGAAAGCTTTGGTTATTTATTTGAAACATTACGGTTTTAATTATTTTACCGATGCGTTTTAGTTCCTAAAAGAAATCATGAAATGCAAATTCATTCTGAAAATGCAAATTCATTCTGAAAGAATGGAATAGAAAATTTTAATCAGTGGCAACGAAATTTTATTTATAATCGCATTAATGGTATGGTAGTCAGATTTAACAAGTTCGCGATGAAGTTTTTATTTTCCTTTTCCTCTAAGCTACAATAAAAAAAAAGTTTTTACTCGCTAAATTCGATAAATGTTTGACAAGTTTAATCCTAAACATAAAGAAACATTTTTAAAAAAACTTAATATTTTGTCAAGGCAAAACTAAAATTTTCCCTCCACAAAAAATATAACTTTTTAAAAGATTAAACATCATATATCAAGAATTGCCTGTAAGATCTTTTGACTCATTGAAAAATTCCATATCCTCGAAAATCGACCTTTCTTTTCTTTCCTGACAATTGATGGAATTCAATAAAACAAAGTTTTATGTTATTAGTCCCATTTTTTAAATTAAAAGATTGATTTTTTTTCTCTTGAACTTTAAAAAATATCATTATAGAACTAAAATTGTTGAGTTTTAGACTTTTTGTCCACGCCTTATGAACAATACTGATTTTCTATTTTCATCATCTATGTATTTAATTTCAAAAAGAAAAAACTTTAATTTTCTGTTGAGCGTTTGATTTATCTTAAAAAATGAGGTAATTTCCAATTTTAATATATTATAAGTAATTAATTTTGATTTTTAACAAATGCGGCTCTTAAATATTGCTTCAATATATCTTATTATTTCATTATTGAGAGATCTTTTCAGAATTAAGGGGGTCCGGGACACAAAATCCTCAAATTTTGCAATTTTTTTTTTATAATTTGAAAAATTGCTCCGTTTTTTTCTGCTTAAGAGGACGTTTGAATCTTGTTTCTACCTTAAATATAACGAAAGTTATAGTTATTTTTGTTGCATGCATCTAACGAATGTGTACATAAGTTTAAAACTTTAAACGCGTTTTTCTCCATGATGCAATTTTTCCCGATTTCTTGCATTCAAACTCTTATAAATCAGGAACCGATAGAGATAAAGTAATGAAACTTGGAGCATATCTTTTTCAAGCAATTTACTTTAACTTTTATTCGGCGAATTTGAAAAAAACGTTTACTTCAAAAATTATGATTTTTAAAAAAAAAAGTATCTTCGAATTTTTCGAAATTTTTCTTCAAATATTTTTTATTTTTTATTGAATCAATATTTTTAAAATCGCCGAATAAAAATTAAAGCTTAGATATATGTGCATACTTTTTTGAAAAAAAATTGAAAATTGACCAACAATATTTTGAGTTATAGCAATTTAAAGCAACCCCATTTTTTTGAAAAAAACTAATTAAATTTAAAGAAAAAAATAATTTTTTTTCATATTTATGTTATGATTTTGTTTATTAAATAAATGATGAATCAGTTCAAAAAATTTCAAAACTCTAAAGTACATAATAAAAAAATTTTCAAAATGTGTCCCGGACCCCCTTAAGTGAACCAACAATGAAACTTTTAATGGGGTCGTTTCCAAAATTTTAAAAGAGTTTTTTTTTCTGAAAGAGCATGCTTAAAAACATAGGATCTGACCATTTCTTAAATAATTTATTTATGTTTAATATTTAAAAAAAAAATACTTAAATCGGTGCGCTTTCATTGTTTACGCTTCTGTCGTGTGACATTACAAAAGATGAAATGCCATTCAGTGTTGCCATTCAGAGCAAAATATTTAATTCGCATCTTTACTCACGTGTATTGGCAACGATATGGTTGATAGCAAAGGTAGAGCGCAACGTTTAATTCGCTTCTTGATTATCATAACGTGGAAACGCAGTAGAAAGATGCGCCAAAGTGCGCATTCCATTAAGATACCACATTTGCGTGTGAAACTGCCTTCTCTAAGCATAAATATTTAAAAAGTTGAATGCCGTTTTGGAGACAAATCTTTCTCTCTTAATTAGGATAGAAGTTGTTATCCAATTGTTATGTAAGTCATGCAGTTGCTTTCCTTCGCAACTGAGGCAATAGTTTTTCTTTCCAATCTAAAAATATTCTCTTCTTTCATATGACTTCATCTGATAGCGAAATCTCTTGTAAATTAGCAAATCTGGGATTATGGGGAAGCCATTGACTTAAGAATCGTCTCTTCTACTTCCTTCGTACGTATTGAGCGAGCATTGTTTTTTAACAACTTCGTATAGCATGTACGCGTATTTTTTAAATGCAAACATTCGCAACTCGAGACTAAATCAGTGAAACGAGTGCTGCCAAGCTTTCTGCACGGAACTAATCTCATCACTAGAAAAAAATAGTGTCATTCTGCTTGCATCGACTTTATTGTAGTATTCAAAAAAGGAAATAAAGTTTATTTTTCAAAAATTTGAAAAACATTTCATTATAAAGAAGCTCAATGAGTAGCCAGAAGTCGAAACAATCCTAATCAACTATGTATGGAATAGTGCAAGCATTTTAGATCTTAAAACAAGTTATCGGTATGATTACATGCGATACACACTACACAACACTCCAGGGTCCCCCATACCTACTACTACACGTGTTTTAACTGGTTGGCTGGGGCCCTAAAGTAGTAGTATCTATAGTAGTATTTCAATAGATCTATGTTATGACCCTGACCAGAAACCGAGCAACTTCTAATCCAACACCCGCAGAGGTATTGATTTGGAATAGAAACTTCGAGGACTTGGTGACCTCGAAGGTAATTAACGTGCCCCAGTCATCATCAATCCGCACGAAGTATCTTCGACCTGCTGACATCAAACTCGAGACCATGAAGTTACAAGTCCGATGCCTTACTGATCAGGACACCATGGCTTTTACGTGCATGTATCGTCGCCTCAGGGCAACAGTAATTCTTAGAAACTTGTGAGGTTATTTATTAAAGGATTAATTGATACTGTAAGAAAGTACTGAAAATTACAAGAGCACCATGTTAAAACAAATTGCAAAAATGTTGCGTGCGCGTATTTCAGAACTGGAAGAAACAATTTTTTCTAGTACTTATGATTGTAATATTGTTTGTTTTTAGCTTTTTCATATATTTTTTGCAATCAATGTTATTGATTTTAGCTATAACTTTTCTGTATGTGTGAGTTTTATTCCTATTTTTTAGCTTGAAATGTTTCAGTTTCTGGACGCCAAGCCACGTAATGACGCCAATATAGCTCGTTTTGCTCCCTCTCTAGTCAGTAAAACAACACTTGAAGTATTTTTATCCAAATTTGTAATAAATTGAAAAATAAAGATCTTTATCTCTATGCCGTTGTCGAGAAACCATAATCATTAGGAAAACGAATGAGCCGTTGCACAAATAATTAGCTTGACTCATAAAAAGGAGCATTATTTTTATCGAAAATTAGGTCGAATAGCCTGCAATTCTTTCCTTTACTCTAAATCTTTTGATTCCCGATGAATAAGCGTTTTATTCATTATGAAAGCCAATGAATTTTTTTCTTTTTTTTTTTGTATGTTCTTCCGAAAATGTTTCTCCAAAAAAGAAGCAACGGTATTTTTTCTACGGAAGTGGAATACTTGCTTCCTTACTGAGACATGTTTAAATTAAAACAAAATATTCATGTTAGAGTTGTTTATCTTTTAAGTTTATGAAATACGACAACGACAAGTAATTTTACTTTATTGAAATTTTAAGCAATGGAGCTTGATAATGTATTGCAAAATACTAAACATGGTTTACGTACTAAACACAATATTTATTAAAAATTTCGTGACAAAACGTTTAAAAGAAAAACCTATTTATCTACTGTAAAACCTCCTTAAAGGGACACCTCCGAATAAGGGACACTTCTATTTAAGAGACATTTTTTTCTTGTCCCAGTCCCTTTGAATTGCAACCCTTATGTATTTGACTCTGAATAAGGGACACTCTATTTAAGGGACAGTTACAGAGAATACTTACAAAAATTACTGTGTAAATGTATACAAAGTGTTGAATTTACAGGAATTTCAGTATCTCAAATTCAATAAGTAGTGAAATTTTTACGTGTAGTAATATGACGTATTGCAAATTTTTTGCAAAAATTTGCATGCGTCTTTTTTCCTCTCAGCAACTTATTCAACTAGGCTAACAGCCAATGGATAGTCATGACTCAAGAATATTTTTGTGTAAATAGCACTTCAAATGTGAGCACTGTTTGGAATTTGTATTGTACTGAATTATAAATAGCCTGAAATCAAACAAGTCCATGTAAGGAATTACTTCAAATAATTCATGTATGCTACAAAACTTTACCATTGTCAAATTTTTGATTCAAGTTTAATTATTAAAAAGTTGAATTTTGAAATTTGAATGATTTTGATTTGTATTCAGAAAATATTAATCATTTTTAGCATTTTATATTGAACGTTAAAAGCATTTGGTTTTTACGAAATCACTGAGTAAATGTACTGCATGCATCATTTCATAAACCTCCGAAGAAGGGACACATCTATTTAAGGGACAGTTTTTCTGGTCCCCTTAGTGTCTCCTATCGAGAGGTTCTACTGTATACAGAAGGTTAAAAATAAGGTTCTTCTTTTTTCTAAGAAAAAAAAGAAATATTTAGGACCAAATTTGAATGTGAATTTGTTTTCAGAAAGACAAATTTATAAGGATGATACTAAAGCAAGATTTTAGTTTCAGACATATGTAAAGTAATTCTACGTACATTTTTTCGTCGTTTTGATAAAACGAGCTCCAAAATATACTGTCAGTTGCTAATGTTCTTATCACCCTTTGCCCTCTTTTCTGCTTTGGTTAACCTGTCATTTTCTAACACATATTAAATGGTTGCCATGGAAACAGTAATTTGTAGACGATATATAACTGTTTTTATGGTTGTCGCATTTCGCTACAGATATCTAAAGCAAGAAATAGCATTCCATCATATTAGCCCCCGCTAAAGGTGGCTTTATATCATTGATGTCTGATTCAAATGGTAGAATATGAAAGAACTTTTTTTTCTCCAAATTTTTCCAGAACTCAACCCTTGATTAAAGATTCAGTTTGTTAGAAAATAGAAACAAAATCATTTTCAATACTTTATGTTTCACAAGTGTAGTTTTTGCTCAGCATTTCAATATTTAAATGGCAACAATATTAATTGTTTCTAAGTTTTCTTCTTCAGCAAAATGCAACTTCGTCTTGCGAGACGACCCTTGAACTTTAAAGTAAAAACTTTGTTGAATTTTAATTAGTTCCTTTAAATATTCTATGAGGTTGAAATTTAAAGCAATGATGACAATTGCTAAAATTGCAAAGAAGATAAATTTATTACTATCTTGTAACGTTTGAAAGAACCGATTTCACTGGAAACTGAAAAGCTCGTGCAAGCCAACAAAGTGATCATTATATTCTTATATCAAATTTGGATTTCATAACGATTTTTTCCTCAAACTTTTAACAGAAACTTTGATAACGCTAGAAAAGTAGACAGTAGGTCAATAAGGCCAGAGTTGGCCTTAACTAAGGACACTGGTGTCCTAATGAAAACACTGAAGAGTTGGGTGGAGGATATGATCTTGTGCAGCATATGCTGCACATATGTGCACGAACTATGCGTAGGAGCAATTAAAAAACAGAAAATAACCATCTATCAGTGCCCTGAATACGACGATTGAATTTTCTACTTTCCATTGTAGTAAGTATATAACTAAACTATCGATAATGTTTTTGATTTTATCAAATGTGATTTAACGTGTTTTTATATTAATGATAAAGAATTTTTAAGTTTTTCTGAGTTTGATAGTACAACCCAAATTTAAAATAATAGAATATCAGAACTGTTTGAACAAAACTTGTCCCTGAGTCGAATAAAATGAACGCATGCAAATTAAAATGACTATAATTCGTTATTCATGAATGGGTAAATCAATTTACACAATTTTTCATGTATGACTTTAACAATTTCTGGATCATTAACACATTGGAAAAATAGATAGATTTTTCATATGGGTCAAAAAATTAGAATAATTCATTAATTCAATGTGAATTTTGAAAGGTAGCTAAAATATTTGCATACTTGTTACCCTATAGTTTGTCACAAGTATGGAGTTTGGGGCCCGTATAGTTTTACGCTCTGACCATCTAAAAAGTAGTCGAAGTGAACGAGGTAGAAAAATTGTAACACCTGACAGAGATTGATTAACCCAAATCAAAGTAAAGTGTCCAAAATAATTTTTGAAAATGTCCGACTGGACGCAAGAAGCATTTTCAAAGTGTTAGACAGAATGTATAGTTATCTTATCCACGCCAGCTACACTAGGACGGTTGCATAAACTGCAGTTGAAATTGCGAAGTAATTCTACGAAGTAAGACCAAAGATAAACATGAAGCAGAAACGTGCATAACTCTCCTGGAGCAAAAAGTAGCTCTAACAGGGGCAACAAGGTTGGAAAAGTATAATCTTCAGTGATAAATCTTTTTTTTTTTTTAAATACCTGTGAACAAAAAAAAAGGTGAATTGTAAAAAAGCAGGCGAAAACTTTGTACTATGGAATGAGTAAAACGACAACAACGTGCATAAAATACAAATAAAGTAGTAAAATAGAGTTAAAAACTCAGCAAACAGCTGTTTCGGGACTGTCAAATGCAAGCCCCTTCATCAGTGCATAAAAGAAGAACGAAAAGTCCACACAATGTAGACCGAACGACAAATGAACAAAAATGGAAGGAGGCAAAGTAAATAGACATG
Source organism: Uloborus diversus (assembly GCF_026930045.1). Lineage (NCBI taxonomy): Eukaryota > Metazoa > Arthropoda > Arachnida > Araneae > Uloboridae > Uloborus > Uloborus diversus. The sequence continues at coordinate 130,727,096 of NC_072736.1, forward strand.
GAAACCGGAAACACATGCGTCACAGAACAGCAACAACACCTATAGTGTGGAAAAATGTCACAAACAGAAAAAAGTTTTTAAAGATAAGATTTCCAAATACCAAGGAAAAGGGAAGTACTCGACAAATCATTAACTATTGAAGCAGAATTTTTACAAATGTAATAGGATTCCCAAAAATCTAAATCATAAATCGAAGAACACCCATGAACAACCTTGGCAGAAGAAAAATCGAAAATATGATTGAAAGACCAACAGTGTTGTGCAATCGAGGAACGTTTTAAGTCATGCTTCTTGATACAATTTTCATGTTTCTTAATACAGATTGAGTTCAGGCATAATAAATTGAAAAACAGAAGGAATGCGAAGAATGAAAGCAAAAGAAAGAATTGTGAAAAACTTACGACAAAAGCCCGTTGAAGCTAGGTAAATTGTAAAAAAGCAGTGAAAAACTTTGTACTATGGAATGAGTAAAACGACAACAACGTGCATAAAGTACAAACAAAGTAATAAAATAGAGTTATAACTCAGCAAACAGTTGTTTCGGAGCTGTCAAAAAAAAGCAGTCGAAAACTTTGTACTATGGAAAGAGTAAAACGACAACAACGTGCATAAAGTACAAATAAAGTAGTAAAATAGAGTTAAAAACTCAGCAAACAGCTGTTTCGGGGCTGTCCGTATTAAGGAACATGAAAATTATGTTAAGAAGCAAGATTTAAAACGTTCCTCGATTGCACAACACTGTTGGTCTTTCAATCATATTTTCGATTTTTCTTTTGCCAAGGTTATTCATGGGTGTTCTTCGATTTATGATTTAGATTTTTGGGAATCCTATTACATTTGGAAAAATTCTGCTTCAATAGTTAATGATTTGTCGAGTACTCCCCCTTTCCCTGGTGTTTGGAAATCTTATCTTTAAAAACTTTTTTCTGTTTGTGAAGTTTTTTTTTGCACTATAGGTGTCGTTGCTGTTCTGTGACACATGTGTTTCCGGTTTCCATGTCTATGTACTTTGCTTCCTTCCATTTTTGTTCATTTGTCGTTCGGTCTACATTGTGTGGACTTATAGTTCTTCTTTTATGCACTGATGAAGGGGCTTGCATTTGACAGCCCCGAAACAGCTGTTAGCTGAGTTTTTATTTCTATTTTATTACTTTATTTGTACTTTATGCACGTTGTTGTCGTTTTACTCATTTACTCAAAAAAAAATGATGTTTGGGTTTGACGTTTAAAAAGAAAAGCGTCTGAGAAATCTCGTGTAAGACGTTCTCTCCACTTTGACACATCCTTCTTGGTTTGTGGGTGCATGAGGGCTGCTGGAATTGGGAAATTATATATATCTTAAAATAAAACAAAGCGCGACTTCCGCTGTTTATCAATAATATTGCATGATACTTCATACACATTTAGTGACACATTTTATCTTTCAGCAAGATTCTACCCCGTGTCACATCTCTAAAACGACTCATAGATTTTAAACAGAAAGAGGAATTTCAGTATTAAACTGGTCAAGCAACTCTACCAATCTCAATACGATCAAGAATTTGTGGTACCGTCAAATCTAAAGGAAGAGGCTCAAGACCTGGTGCCCGCCAACGAAGTTGAGCTCGATGCCGCATTTAAGAGGGTATGGAAACAGTGTCAGAAACGATTAATGTAAACAGGTGGTAGATTCCGTGTGAGAAAGGGTTAAAGCATTGAATCCAGCAAAAAATGAAGCATTCTAATATGGATATATATATATATTTTTTTTTTTTGAAAGTGGTTTTTCCCCCTTTAATTTGAATATTCTAATTTTTTGACTCAATGTAAATCTTCATCACTGTAAACTTTTGGATTATTCTGTCTGAGATTATTTTTAATTGAGTATATTTGAAATGAAATGCACACTTTAAGACACTTTAAGGTCTAAGAAAGGTGGCACGCTCTTTCGTATTTTTTATGAGTCGTTGAATCATACATGAACGAGATATTATTTCTTGGATTGTAAGTTGGACTTATTTGGCTCACTTGCTTTACCTATAATGTATATATACAAAATAAAAACTGCAATGGGAAAAAAATAACTTTTTTGGTGAGTTGAGGTTGATTATATTCTAAACAGAAGATAAAAAGACTGAATTCAACTTTAACTTCTCTGTTATGTTCAGTCACTTCCTCTTCAACATGAGAAAAAGGTATGCGAAACCAAAGCTCAATTTTGAAAAGTAAAATAACGATGTTTTTGAATTTAAATTTTGATGGGGTATAAGCTACCACACTCACAACTCACCAGTTAAGAGTTTTAAAAAAATAATTAATTAGTTTTATTTCATTTTTTTATTACAACTTTTGTACATACTTCGGCTATTAGTTCAGGGCTAGAACCTAGTTTCGCCTTAACATTTTCTGAAAAAATAAATAACAATTTGCTAAAAATTTAAGAACGTATTTTATTTTTTAAATATGCCCTTTCAAAGTAGGAAAATGTAATACAGCAGCTCCCAACCTTTTTGATTGTGCGGCCCACCAGTTTTGTTGAAAACAGGATTGAGGCCCACTAACTACTATGTATTACTTTGCACAGCCAAAATTTACCTTCTGGGGGGGGGGGAACATCTGCTCATAACTGTCCTTAAGTGTAAGTAATATACCGTATCAGGATTGAAAGTGAGTAAAAAGGAAGTGTTCTAGAGAAGTTAATCCCCTTATCCCTTCAGGCAGCACTACTGATGAAGATATACTGTACAAGAACAATTTTCAAAATAATTTTTAAGAAAGAAAATAACTTGATTGCATTCACTTAACTGTCATAGCTGTAAGGACTCTCAAAAATAAGTCTTCAAAGTTAAAGCTCCACGGGATTTTCGGCGTTGTTTTTCCTCTGGGAGAAAGTTGATATCTGGATTGAAACTGGATAGTTTTAGTCTCAAATGAATTGCAACATTTAATGCATTTCTACATTTTTTTTTACTGCACTAATAGGTAGGTTGTCGAAAAGCCCCTCAAGGTCTCAACTCACTAATAAGTCATGCCCGTTCAGCAAAGGAGGAGCATTTTAAACTTGAAGCTAGAAGCTAATACTTGTTTCTTTGGCAATTTTCATTAAAAAAGCTTCTGATTCATTAAATTTCATCTCTTCAATTAAAGGGGAGAATTCCTAAGAAAATTTCCTAATCCTAATGGATTAGTGACGGTGTATATCTAATAAGTGAATTTTCGCAAAAAACGGAAATTAAAACCCCAAGTTTTATCTCGGTTCAGATTCTCGACCAGTGTCCACAGCCCAGTATCACGCTGTTCGCGGCCCACTTGTGGGCCGCTGCCCATGGGTTGGGAACCGCTGATGTAATACATTTTCAATATAATTCAGTTACATAAAACATGCCCTATTCAATTCGACACTTATCACGTTTTCTCTTAATGCGAACAGTTACGTGTTAAATAGACGCCAAACTACTTTTTAAACGCATTATATGTAACAGTTGGCTATTACTGGCGTGGAAACCTTCAATAAACAAACTGGGCTGTGCAGCTCTTAAAGCGATGGTTAAACTTTCCTAAATGGAACGCTTTTCTTTAAGAACCACGGCAATTTAAATAAAGGCATGTATTTGGCAAAATTTCCCTTTTGTTAGTCATTGTTATATGAAATGGAAAATAGCCTTTATTTCGTTTACGAGTTTGGATGGCAAAATGTTTGTATTGGCTCTAGTTTCTGGAAAATTGTAGGGTCAATATTGAAAACAATACACTTTTAAAATAACTTGCAGTTTACTGAAAATCGTTCATAATAAGTAGGAATATAAGGAAACTCGCAAAAGGTATTTATTTATTTCTTATTTGTTTCACGTTACAGACATTTGAGATCTTTTTTCTAGACTAGTATAAAACTATGCGATCATTAGACAGTAAAACCTCGCTACAACGATATTTTAGGGACTAAGGAAATATCTTGTAGAAGAATATATTGTTATATCGAGGGCTTACATATTTTGGGAATAAATACAATAAGATTTTTTATTTTAATGTTATTGTACATGCACTACGTAGGTATAAATGTATTTGGGTGATTCTCCAAAATCCTAGCTATTATGTCACAGGAGCCTAACACAAGGGTTGTTTGGCCTAGTTTTTTTAAAAATAGTTTGAGATATTTTTCCTGATGTTATTCCATTCTTATTAAAACAATAACTCATTTATTTTTTCCTACAAAAATTTTTGAATAACTAGACAGTCACTCTTTTGTCGTGTTCCCATTCGTTTCTCAAATGCACTTAAATTATTTAAAAATATTGTGTCAACACTCCACAAATTTAATTTGTAGTACTAAATTAAGCATACTTAAAGGTGTAAAATAACTCCCTTGAACTAAATTTACTTATTTAAATAATTTAGGTACATCAGTTTAAAGTTTGTTCCCAGGTTTCCTGTTTTTCTCCTGTACTAGGAATGAGTTCAATTATAGATTAAAAAAGCAATATTTAATTTGTTGTATTGCAACCCTGCTTATTATCACCAGTTGGTTGGATTCCTTGAGCATTTTGTTAATAGGATTTGTCTGATGTTCTTACTAAAACTTTGAAGTTCAAAAATGGATATGTGACATTTTTAATAATTCTTACAGTGGTGAAAAGGAATAAGTACACAATACGCAGTAAGTCTTCTCTTGTCAAAAACGGGAAAAAGGGCAAGAGTTGATAAAAAGGATATTTTTCATTATTTGAAAGCCAAATTATCTTAATAAAAGGGTTAGAAATTTATAAAAAAAAATCGTTTTATAGGGGTTTATTGCTGTAGAGAATATTGTAATATTGAGAGGAAGATAACATTAGTTTCTACGTGAGTTCACATGGTCCACGAAATATTATCGTAGTAGAGGGATTATTGGATCGGATAGCGTTGTAGCGAGGTTTTACTGGACTAAATTTCGATTTTGCTTTTTCATGATGGAATAGAAAAGACGAGAACTTCCGTCGAGAACTAGACGAGCATACTTTGCCGTATACCAACGTTGGCTTTCTAGCATATAATCAATATTCTCTTAATTAGCTTTTTGCCGATTACGTCAAATATACTTTTTTTACATCTGATTTCTAAAAAAATGCCTCTCACTTAAAAAAAATCCGGTGAAGTTGATACGTTAAATATTAACAAACAGACAACTAATGAAGCAGCTAGTACCTTTAAACAATGCAAAGGCAGCTTATATATTACTTTTCAAAGGAAAAAAATCACTTTATCCTGTTGAAAAAAAAAATGGCGTACGTCTCACACTACTTCTTTTTACGTCTATTAAATAATCGATGTTTTTAATTGCTCAAAAGAATGTCCGAGAGTTAAAAGCAACACTTCTTAAATGAATAACATTTTAGGCATTTTCCTGCACGCATAAAATTATAGTAAACGTAAAGCATTGTACTTTCAAATGTAAAAAAAAGTGGTGTTCTTATGAGTGTCGTTTAGTTCTTTTGAAAATTTCAAAAGATGTAACGGAATTAAAAGATTTTCTCTCATTTATAGATAACATAAGGGTATACTGTCTATCAACCTAAGATTAACGCATGCACGCTCATCTGGACATAAATTTCAATCTTTCGTGATTAACGACGATAGTTTCCATGTGGACAATACTCCTGATATATGCTTCATACCACTCTAAGTGTAATCGTCCTGTATTGAAACATTTGTAAGGCAATGTTATTCACCATCCATAATTGCAACCAGATGCATTGTGTTCGCGTCTTCATATGAAATTTCAGTCGAAGGATTTATTTCATTGCAATGTTAAACGGAAGGAAAAATATTTTTTTAACTATTATTATTTACACACTCATTTGATATCAGTGCAGTAATACAGCCAATTCTGCCTACTTTAAAATCGGATATATCGGACGAAAGTTGTAGCGGAAATCAGTTTGCTGACTTTTTTCATTCCTCGAATAATGTTAAAAGTTTATCGTAAGTGAAAAAAAAAAAAAAAACACCCAAACATTGGACGTTGCCACGTCCAATTTTAAAAACATAAGCTAAGAACTCTCGTTTTTATAAAACAGAATCAGGTAACTAATAAGCAGTGAAGTACCTAGCATGGGTGACATCCGGGGCGGTAGTCTGTGGTGACCCCTCCCTCCACCCCTACAAACGTAAAAGAAAAACAAATTAAAATTTAATGCAAACATGAAATACATGCAATGTTTTGAAACAACTACATTTGTAACATGAAATATTCAACGTTGTTTAGTCCAAATTTTCTGTTATTCCTCGGTACAAAGGTATGTATTTATTGCTTAACTACAGTTGAGTTATAAAGACATTTTAAGTGGGATAATGTAGTTTTAAAAAATGTGGGAGGTCCGGGGGTTGATCCTCCGAATTTCTTTTTAATTTGTAGAATTAAAAGTGCATTTTAGTTTCACATTAAAAAAAAAAAAACTTGCATTTCCACTTTGGGTGTCATCCCCCAAACGGGCGACATCCGGGGTGAAAAGCCCCCTCTCCGTAGCAACGCCACTGCTAATAAGTATGTTCGTTCAAAACAGATGAGGAGAAAACTGCTCGGAAAAGCATATTGTATTCTGCAGAGGAAAGAAATGAAATTACTCAAGTTTATCATTATGCTAAATAAAAGATCTTTTCCCCGCTAAAACTACATCTTGCATAGGTCACCCCATATTGGCACAAGTGATTTAATTTTAAGAAACCCTTTTTATCGTCACTGTGTTATCTCTACATTCACTAATACGATGTTATTTTGGCTTGATCTTTGGTATTTTCTCTGATGTTTGGCCTTTCTTAGCTTGAAGAATTTTTTTTCCATTAAGTTAAATATAAAAGAAAGTAAAAAACGGTATTATTTTCGTTTTACTTTTGAAGAATTGTGCATAAGGACAGAATGGCTTATATTTACCGCTAATGTGCTGTAAATATTGCAAGTTCGTATGGTCGAGTTTGAAAACAACTTTGAACACGAATATAGTGGGGGAAAAAACATTTCCAAAACGCTTTTAAACTGATGACTTGACTTGAATCAAAGAAAGCTTTGAGCATTATTTGAAAGGTTTCAGATACCAAAAATCCACAACTATATGTGGTTGCTTCACTTGCCATATCGATTAACTCCATGAAACTAAAAGTCGAGAAAAGTGATGAAGAAGATAGCGTTTTACATAGAAGTGAATGAGCCCTAGTGTTGCATTTTCTGCCATCGCAGGATCAGAAATGTACTGAACCAAAAGTTTAATGTTCAGTAAATAACCGCCCATTAGCCAGGGCTAAAGCAGAAATACGTGAAGGAAAGTGAGCACTCTTGGCTTCCTTAAGAGGTTTTCCATCTCCAGCTCAGTCACTTTCCTATGCCGGGCTGATGAGTGCTAATAAGCACGAAACTGCAGTCCTCGGCTGGAAATGACTGAGCTGGCGGTGTATTTCATGTATTTCTGCCTTAGCCCTGGCTAATGGGCGGTTATTTACTGAATATACCTTGCCTCGCGTTAAATCTTCGAGTTGAACCGAACCATTGCTTCGGTTACTCGTCTGGTCTGCTAATTCTATATTAGCTACCAGTTTGTTTCGCACTCTTGGCTTCCTAAAGAGGTTTTCCATTTCCAGCTCAGTCACTTTCCTATGCCGGGCTGATGAGTGCTAATAAGCACGAAACTGCAGTCCTCGGCTGGAAATGACTGAGCTGGCGATGTATTTCACAAAAGTTTAATTAAAATTCACATTCTAAGCATTGATTAAGCACTATTAAAGCAGAAACGAGGATTTTTTTTTTAAAAAGTGGAGTTAATCGATTTGACAACTGAGGCATACATGTATTCTTAAGATCAGCCTTGAAGTTAATTTGTAAACTTATTGAACAACACTACTTTATAACTACAATCATTCATTTTCTTTCTCGCATGAGTTAAAAAGCGGAATGGGCTGAATTCAGAACACAGAAAGTAACTTAAGAAATAGTCTTTAGCCAAAAAAAAACATGTATCTGGTTATTATGATTTTGTTAAATTTAAAATCGAAATTAATGTGTCCAGTAGTGTCCCAGTTGGGAGGTGGAGGGATGGTCTACTCTAGGTTACACTCTACTGGGAGGAGGGGGGATACCCAAAATGAATTTAAGAGTTTGTAAAGGATTTAATACAATTTTGAAAATTTCTTTAAATGCATCTTAAACTACATTTATCTATGACATTTAAATAAAAATGGAGCACAATATTATAAAGTAGGGGCAGTTCCCGTCTAGGGCAAAATTTATATGTAATGAATTCATAGTTTATGCTTGTCTTTTAATGAAAACTTTCGTTAAACCACAAAACAAAAATGTGTTTCTGAAAATTGTAAGAACGTTATGTTTACGCAAATCATTAAAGTTTTGTGGGGGGGGGGGGGGGGCTGACACCACAAATTACCATCCTGAATGATACCTGAGCTAGAAACGTCGTTGAATGTTCCCTAAAACTTTCTTTTAAGAGCATAAAGAAGTTGGTTGTGACTGGATGACTGACAGAGTGTAATGTGAAGAAGATAGAGAGTGCTACATCATTGTGGATGAATGTCATCTTAGTGTCACATGGTCATCTAAAACTAAACCACTGTCTGTTGAGATATAATCTGTGTTATAAGTTCCTGTTTAATAACATTTTGAGAAACTACAATTTCCTTTTACTTTTTGTTTTTGGTAAAAATGGTTGATAATTTCTTTTTAAACATTAGTTTCTTTTTAATTCAATTTCTTTTTAAATATTACTTTTATTTTAAATCACATTTTAAGTCATACATAACTAATTAGGGATTCAGAAAAAAAAACGATATAAATTGGTGGTAATAATTAGAATCGATTACAAAAATTAATAAGTGTTGGGTATGGTCTGGACTTATTTCGTGAGAATCATACCATATCTCTCGTAATCTTTCTTTACTAATAATAAAGCTGAAAGTCTGTGTCTCTGGATCTCTGGATGTCTGCTACGCATATAGCGCCTAGACCGTTCAGCCTATTTTCATGAAATTTTGCACGAAATTAGTTCGTAGCATAGGGGTGAGCACCTCGAAGCGATTTTTTGAAAATTCATTTTTTTTTTTCTTTTTCTATGATTTAATTTTTACCACCATTGGTGTGTTTCATTCCTCTGCACCGAGCGAATTACCATAACATGGACGAGCAAAATTGGCGAGAAATTCATTACCCATTATTTGAAAATATACAGGCGAACTAAATGACTCTTCAATTTTCTACTACGGGCAAAGCCATGCGGCTACCTCTAGTCAAAAATAAGCGAAATGTTATAGCAATATTTGTTACTTTATACATTGCAATAATGTTAAATTTTCACAATTTAACTACGTCAAGGCGTGCGGAGATGTAGGCAAGAGATTTTCACTTATTGAGAAGCAATAAGAAGGAACTTAGATGCGAAAAAGAAACCGCTAAGCCGGAACAACGCTATTCTTCAAACAAAATGTAGAAGCTGTGTGCTATTCCATGCTTCTGGGACAGCTTCTGGGTCCACCATTCCGAAGAAAGAGACACTACTTGTTGCTTTCGAAACCTATCACCTTCCATGTGTGTGGGCGTTCTAATAACGCTGTCAACGATCCCTTGCAACATTTTCTCTAACGACTATGATGTATATCTATACTATAAAAGTACGAGAGTTTCATTTTAACATACAAAATGATGCTCTAAGGTAACAATGAACAACAGGTCGGTTAAACTGGCATTTCATTTTATCATTATACTTTTGGATACACCCAAACCTGTTTTTATGCGGTGGATAGGGACATCATAAAAAAATCGCATAAAAAACCGCTCGAAACTTCACGAGTAGCTATGAAAAATAGTTTTTGCAACACAGTTTTTTAAAAAATTTTATGCGGTGGATAGGGATCGCATAAAAAACGTCTCACGTAGAAAATAACCTAAAAACTTACAAAATAACTTGGAACTGCTTTTTTAAATGAAATCAAAATAAACCGAGTGATGATAATTTTGCCGAATAGTCAGACAAAATCACAGTGACTTTTCATCAGTAAGCCCCTGTCGTCACTTAAAGATATACCTCGCACTCGTTTTATAAATAATTTTGTCAATTGAGTCCCAATCTGATTGAAATTTTCATATACCGCACAAAAATATAAATTCGCACAAAAAAAAAAAAAAAAAAAAATCGCAGGAAAAAAAAAAAAAGAAAGAAAAGACCGAACAAAAACAGGTTTGAGTGTATTTGAGTGTAAAGTACATATGTTATTTTTTGTGTTCCAGTCCAATGTTGCCAGATGGTTTTTAACACGCTTTTATTAGCTTCACTTGTATGTTTGTGAGTAACTCTCCTTTGGACTAAGAGCTAGTGGCTTGTTACTTTTAGTACATTCCATCACTTTATGAGCGTTCGTGGCCGAGCGGTCTAAGGTGCGGGTCTTCGCTTTTATTGGCTTAACTTGTATGTTTGTGGGTGCAACTTTCCTTTGGACAAATAGCCAGTGGCTTATTAAAATTACTTACAACGTACAAATCAGAGCTGCGGAGTGTAACAATGTTTGCACATGAATTTACCAGAAAGCATTCAAAATGTTTGATACAAATAATGCAACAGAATACTAAGATACATTCCATTATAATTAAAAAAATTATAAAAAACACGCTTTTGTAGCAAAATGTACTAAAAAGTAAAAAATAAAATAATTCTTTAAAAATCTAAAAAAAACACATTTTAGTTGCAAATTGAACTAAAACGCTAAAAATAATCTTTGGATAACAAGTATATAAAGTAATGGACTAACATTTAATTTTACTGTAATAGAAAAAAAGCGTGGGGGGGTTCATCAGTTGTCTTAAATTTCTTCCACTTGTTTTCCATGCAAAAATGTAAATAGGCAGCCCCCCCCCCACGCTCTTTTTTAGCCTACTTTCCCAGTAAAAGTCAGAGAAAGAAGAAAAAAACATGAAAGAAGGCTTAATGCATCTTAAAAATATCGCGAAAAACAAAAAAAAAGTCAAAAATAAATAAAATAATTAAATGAATATCGAAAATTTAAAAATTGGAAAGTAGGGTATTGAGATGGAGAAAAATGTCTGTCGGTCTGTCTGTCTGTCGATCTGTCTGTCCCCCCCCCCTAATAACTTTTGAATGAATAGTCTGATAAGAACGAACTTTTTTTTGTTCGAAAGATCTCGGCGAGGACACCTCATTCCCATATTTCACTTTTTGATTTGAACTATTTTTGTTCAATTTTGAACAGTTCAAAAAAAACTTAACATTAGCGCCTACGGGGAAATTGAAGGCAATTCCGAACTGTGAGGCGAATTTGCTTCAAACAAACTTTGTAGGAAAAAACTTTTGATGAAAAACTGGTATGTAAAATATCTTTTTGATTTGAACAATTTTCCGTTCGATTTTGAACAGTTTAAATCATTTAACATTAGCGCCTACGTGGAAACTGAAAGTCAATGTAGATTCTGTACTTAAAGGCGGATTTACTTCAAATAAATTTTGTTGGAAATAGCTCTTGACGCCAAACTTCAGACTCCGATTCCGAGAATTTAGGGGCACCTGACTCCGAATCCGACTCCTGTGCCCGACAATTAATCGGACTCCGACTCCACGACTTCGAGTCTGACTTCTTAGCTTTGGCAAAAATTTATACACGGAGGACAGATGACTGACTCCGATTCTTGGATATTCGACCCCGACTCCTTTATCCCAAAATGAGATTGACTCCGACTCCGACTCCGCAGCTATGGTTTTAACTGTGAAATAATTATTGTTGGTATGACTTGTTTTTATTTTCACGCTAAAATTTTAATTTAGGCATTTAGTTTTCGGCGAATAAACTCGAAGTCATTCATGTTTCTACATAAAGATATGCGCAGACGATTTTTTTTTTTGTTTTTTGACAATGAAAATTATTTCTTTAAGTTGACATTTTATTGTTTTTATTTATTTTGGTAATTGCATTAATTCATTTAAGAAATTACTTTTGGCAACAGGGGAAAAAGAAACAATTTTTTTTTGATATGATGTATTTATTTTAATAAACTTAATAATTTTAATTATTATTTTTTTCGTTTTGAAAGCTGTTAAAGAATTTTTTTAATGGAAAAAAGTGTATAAGCTGCTTTGTTTAAAAGGTGCTGCTATTTTTTTTTTTTAAAGATGAGTGAGAAATGTTTTATTCCTAGAAATCAGCTTAAAATATTTAAAAAAATATTTTTGAAAGAATTTGCGATTTTAGCTATTTTTAAGAAAATTGATCAGGTACTAGAAAATAGTATGGATATATGGGAAAGTAGGCTCGTTTAGTTCTAGACAGAACTTCTTGTTCTATTACAGTAAAATAAAGTGTTTGATCAATTACTTTATCTACTTGTCATCCAAAGATTATTTTTAACTTTTTAGTTCATTTTGCTACTAAAGCGTGTTTTTTTAGTTTTTTAAACTATTATTTTATTTTTAATCATAGATATTTTTTAAACATTTTTGCCTTGATTTAAAAAATAAATAAAAAGATAAAGAGAATTTTTAATATATTTTTTAAAACTCAGGTATTTAGGGGTAAAATATTTTAATTTTCTCAAACTTAAGATGTATATCTTTACTTTTATAGGAAACAGTAGAACGCTTGCTCAAAAGGGAAATATTTCTTCCGATTCACAGAAATAGCGCAAACTTCACTTGCGAAGAGATATTTATTGTAGCCATTTGGCTTTATGCTAAAACATTTATTACATATATAAGGTTCTTCTGTTGTAGATAAATGTAAGTCACCTCCGTTTGGTACCTGAAAAGGCAGTTCAAATCTAACTGCAGGTGGAAATGTTCTCTGTTGCAGTAAAATATTCAGTAGAGCATTACGGAGAATCTATTGCGTACTTTGAAAAATATTGTTCCATTTCTGCGTTCTGAAGCTCTATTTATAAATATATAAAAATGAGAGGAAACAATAATTGAGTACCTCGTCGTTTAAAAAAGAATTTGTTCCAAAAAAAAATCAAAAAATCAACTTAGATTATTCTTTGGTGAGTAAAGAATCAGACTATAAAGTAGTTTCAGAGGAGAAAAACAATCCACTTAAAGTTGTACAGAGAAAATATGTTTTGTTCGCAAAAAAAAAAAAATATATATATATATATATATTACGTAACAAAACCTGTCTTACAGTATAAAAGTTGATTAAAACAGTATCCCAACTACAAGCGTAGTTATAAAGTCAAACAACAAAGAAGTATTATGAAAGGATTCCGGGCTGTTGTGCCGTGGTCTGAGTGTATATTCTCCAAACGTTTCGGCTGCATCTGCGGCAGCCATCCTCAGTGGTTCCGAGTTCGTAACTTCCAGGGAAGAGACTTCTTGGCAACTGATGCAAGTGTCGAAGTGCTGTCAACATTTATAGGGCATGGGTCCTCTTGGTTACCCTGGAAGTTACGAACTCGGAACCACTGAGGATGGCTGCCGCAGATGCAGCCGAAACGTTTGGAGAATATACACTCAGACCACGGCACAACAGCCCGGAATCCTTTCACCAAGAGGACCCATGCCCTATAAATGTTGACAGCACTTCGACACTTGCATCAGTTGCCAAGAAGTCTCTTCCCTGGAAGTTACGAACTCTGAACCACTGAGGATGGCTGCCGCAGATGCAGCCGAAACGTTTGGAGAATATACACTCAGACCACGGCACAACAGCCCGGAATCCTTTCATAATATTGACACCGGCCGTGAAAGCCTTCACTCTTACATACAAAGAAGTACTTTATGAAATGAAAATATTTTCACAGTACCATACCAATTAACGTAATATTTCAAATATGCAATAATTATTTTTAGTCAAACAATTTCAAGACTTAATGACAGCGCTATACGTTTTTTTAAAACTTTTTTTCCGAACTGTTCCGCCTAATCAGTCAAATCACTTTTTGTTTTTCGTCATATTTATATTTAACTATGACTATTGATATGAACGGCAACATTCCAGAGGGAAAAGTATAGTTTAGTCAAAATCAATGTATTAATTGGACTCGCAGGGTCTTCAGACACGCATTACATTTTAAGGTCATTAATTTATTTTTTGAAATTTTCGATTGGCAGATGATTTTTTAATTGTCGTTTCTTATCGTTCGAAAATTTTTCTTAAAAGAAAAATATTTGGTAAAGGTAATTTATTAAAGTAACCAAAAAATATCGCAGCACAATATTCTCAAGCAATCTTAAAAACGAGCACCACTCCGTGGTCATAGGGTATATGACTAGTTATGGGCATGGTAATAGTTTTTTTCTTTTTTTAAAATTTAGATTGTTACTAAACTGCGCTGTTGCAGTTCTAGTTCATGAAAAACTAATTCTCACTGTGTTAGAACTCAGAAATTGCACTTTTATAGCTATGAATTTTCATTGATTTCCAAATATGATTTATACATATACACTCTGTCGCAAAAAAATATATGCACCTGGAAGAATTAGAGCCACAATCATGAAACTCGGCACAAATGCAGTTTCGTAGCCGATATGCAAATGATTAAAATTTCAGCGCCAATGAAACAAGGCTAAGAGCGCTATGAGCATGTGAGTTGCACAGGTGGGAGAGTTTAAAAGCATGAGTACTTGTGCCGTAGGGGTATTCAATCGAATCAGTTGACTTCGGTAGACTGTTTCGTGACTTGAGATGCCTCTAAGACGTAACCGGCGGCAGTTCGAATAGCTGACGGAGTTTGATAGGGACCGTCTAATAGGCTTCAGAGAAGCAGGTTGGTCAAACAGGAGTATCGGCCGCCACTTCGGTCGAAGTGATATGGTAGTTGCTCGGTATTGGCAACAGTGGATCACGGAAGGGAGAGTCTACCGTCGCGGAAGGTCAGGGCGTCCCAAGGACACAAATGAACTTAAGCATCGCGCAATCAGAAGAGCGGCCACGTCGGCACTGACAACGTCACTAGCATCGATTCAACGCGACTTACCTCCTTCCAAGCATCCGGTGGTATCAAGGGAAACCATCACGAGACGACTGGCCGACTGGCCGACCCAACGTCCATTAAGACGCTTGCCACTGACCCCACATCACAGGCAGTCGACTGGATTTTTTCCGACCACGGGCAGCTTGGAGTGTGACAGACTGGAGGCATGTGATCTTCAGCGAGGAATCCCGATTCAGTCTCAGTGCTGATGATCACCGTACACGTGTGTGGAGCCGCACCGGCCAACGCTCCGATCCGGCATTTGTTGTCGAGCGTCATACAGCCATTTCACAAGGTGTGACAGTGTAAGGAGCGATTTCTTGGGACACACGATCACGTCTAGTTGTTCTCCAAGACACTTTGACAGCTTGCAGATGCGTGGACAACGTTTTAACGCCGATTGTTCTGCCTATGCTATCAAGTCACCCAGGTGCTATTTATCAGCAGGACAACACTCGTCTACATACTGCGCGACTCTCTCAACATTGTTTTCAGGGTATGACGTACTCCCATGGCCTGCCAGGTCACCAGACCTTTCGCCAATAGAGCATGTCTGCGACGTGCTGGGAAGGCAACTGCAGCCATCCTAGGATACAGGGGAATTAACGACGCAGTTTCAAAGATTATGACATGGTCTTCCTCAGGGGGTCATAAGTGACCTAATTGATTCGATGCCACGTCGTATTTAGGCTTGTATAGCTGTCAGAGGTGGCTTTACTACTTACTGATTTGTAACATTTTGCATGCTGTAACTGCTTAATAAAATTATCTTTTATTCTGAATTTTTAATCATCTTCTTATCTCCTTATACACTACATGCCTGCCAAGTTTCATGAGTGTAGCTCAATTTCTTCTGGGTGCATATATTTTTTGCGACAGAGTGTATTTTGACATAAATTAAAATACAATGGTTTGACCAGTTATGGTCACATTCGCTTAGTTATAGGCATACCAAAAACTACTAACCGAATTCAAATATTTTCAGTAAATACCCTAAAAAAGTATTTAATTACATTAAAACAGTTTATTTTTCTTGCAATGTAATAAAATCTCAACTTACTAGTTCGAGCAAATTAAAATTGAAAGATCGATAACTGACCAATTCGAAAGGTTCATCTAAACAACAACAACAAAAGTTAAAAATTAATAAAATAAGTATAACTACTCTACGGCTGCATTTTTTATCCTCAATCAAATTTAGCTTCTAATTTATCATCAATTCTGAATAACAATTTTGAGTAAGAATGGCTAAAAAATCAGTTGCTGTCGTATTAGCCCGTAAGTAAAATACGTAATTTTACTTGACCAGTTTACTTGATTTATTTTGAACATATGTATATGATCGCATACACATATTGTATATAATGGATTATTAGGAGTGTACCTTCAGAAAAATTGATGGGAACATCACTGTGAGTATCTCTACATAGTATAAAATGAAGTCTCCAAAAAGCGTCCGTGTGTTTGGACCATAGATCTTAAAAAGGGATAGATATGCCTTTCCCTCCTACAGCGCAGCGTATTTCGCCCGTAGAAAGTGGGGTCATCATGATTCTTCCGAGAAACACGTGCTCAAGGGACATCGTGTCTCTCAGGCAGCAGTGATATAACAATGCGAAGCGTCATTAAAAGTCTAGGATTGTCTGAAGATTTTCATTATACTTATGTGAGAAATCTCTATATGTGTGAATCTGAGATTTTCTAGCGAAAGAGGGTTTGATGAATGCAATGCTAGTGCCAATTTTATTAAAAAATAAAGACATAGTGAGTAGCAGAAATCTTTCTTTCTGCTAAAGGCGAAAAAAGTCCCCATGCAGAATCGAAATTAAGAATATTTTAAAGAATTTACTGTAGATGCCGAGCATTATATTAAATCACTAAAAACTAGCGATGGAAAATTAGTTTTAGTATGTCCGCGAAAAACT
Source organism: Uloborus diversus (assembly GCF_026930045.1). Taxonomy (NCBI): domain Eukaryota; kingdom Metazoa; phylum Arthropoda; class Arachnida; order Araneae; family Uloboridae; genus Uloborus; species Uloborus diversus. The sequence continues at coordinate 130,743,947 of NC_072736.1, forward strand.
GGATTTTTAGGTTCCCTAATTTCTATGAAAAGTGTGTTGGGAACATATGAAAAGTATGTAGGTGCCCGAATTCCAGTTCTAAACTGCGTAATGACTTATAAGCTTACTCAGGATCACCTTGAAACTTTTTCAGTGCGATCAGGTTGTGAGGGGGGATTCAACAATAACCGTCGGACAATTTCGAAGTGCGAAAAAAAGATTATTCATTCATACGGAAATTAAAAAGTCGCTTTTGATCATAAATATGCTCTGGAGCAATGGCGGATACAAAGGGGGTTGGGGTCATGGGGGGGTCATGACCATAGATCTTAAAAAGGGATAGGTAGGCCTTGATCGATCCCAGGTCTTCAAATTGCGCTGATTTTGACAACCTTCAAATGCTAAGATTAAATTTGAAGCGTAACAAAAATGCTTTGAAACAAAGCCTTATCTTCCGATTCCTTTGACGACGATTTGGAAAATTCAGAAATCATCTCAATTAACATGACGCAGTATATTAATGATGTTTCCGACTACGCTGGATTTTTTGTCCGGCAAGTGCACTCTGTTGTGAACTGTGACGACTTCAACGCAATCTCAACTACAACAAACCAAAAAAATAGGCCTAATGAAATTTAAGAATTTTGGGACACATTCAAGTATGATAACTTATTGCAACATTGCAGCCATTGAAATATGTACATTCGTAAAGAACAACTGAGAGAGAATGTGAAAAAGTTTTGGGAGTAAAACACAAAAATATAATGTTACTCATGAGACCACAAGACATATGAGAAAAATTTCGAATTCCGTTGTTCTAAGTTTAACTAAGCATATGTTGGAAACAGAAGCAGCAGATTTTCTCGTTAACAAGTTTATAAAATCAATCGTTACTAAATATTTAAGCGTTAGAATGTATCGCGCAGTCAATTCAAACAATGAAAATAATTCACAAAGACCAATAAGTAGGAAAGTAACAAAATTAATATTGTTAAGGGACAATAATCACTAGTTTTCTTCACCTTCGAGTTTAAATTGTCAAAATTATCATATTCTACGGAACGAAAAATAAAAGAAAAGAAAAATTGGTTAGGGGGCGGAAGTCAAATGACCATTCATGAAGTTTATAATTGCAAATGAATTTATTTTCTGAGTACTTCAAAAAAAAAAAAACACTGAAGTTGCTTAAAAATTAGGAACAAACCAAAGTTATTTGTTTGGCTAATGTAGTGTTGGTGCGAAACGCATGCGAATATTAGAATATTATTTAATTGAGTTAATTGATATTCGATACTATTTACATTTGTATTTCTAATTGTGGTTTATGGTTTTAGATAGGGTTTTATGTTAAATTGTTGCACTGACTTCAAAAGTTGTGGGAAAAAGCACACGCTTTGAAACTATTTATCTGTATTTGAAAAATTTGATTGAACTAAAAGAAAATTTATAAGGTCAATTTTTGTTTAAGATTTTTGAAGACGTCTATTTCTACTCAGTATTTAAAGCACTTGAAAAAAAGTTTAAATAGCTTGTGTGCCTGCTTCAAAAAATATGATGGGAAAATATCTAATGGACTATTCCATGAAAAAGCTGTCATTTTGTCCCGCATCTCATTAAAAAGTAATAACTTAAAAAGGTAACAAAGAACATTTTTTGCAAAAGTACAACAAATACATTTGCAATTTCTTAATTAAAAAAAAAAAGTTACCTTTTTTAATTATTACTTTTAGTGAAAAATATGAGGTGTTACGTGAGGGACAGAGTGTTCCGTTTTTCTTTAATAATGGGTAAAATAATTTAATTTAACCCATGCTTAAAGCATTTAACCCATGGGTTAAATGCTTTAATTTTCCTTAATTGTGCAAATGATCGCAGCGCAAAGTGAGTCTCTTCGATAAGGGAAACAGTTTCTTGTGCGGGGTGTCCCTTGATCACGTGATGTCCAACGGGGGATGTTGGCGCGAGCTCTGAGGAGAAAAGTGGGGAGAAGGCACATCTAAGATCTATGGTTTGAACGCGCAAAACTCGAGAACTACTACCCGGTCGATTTCGCTGAAATTTTCAGTTGGTTTCTTTAAGTCCGGAAAAGGTTTGCACACCGGTTCGAAAAAAATCCAATGAATAGTTCTTTTTTTATTCCATTTAGGCTCAATTTTTACATGAATTCCCGATTATGGAGGTGTAAAATAAGTGGCACATATTAATATTACTTATCGTTGGAAAGGGTAGAATTTTCCACGTTCTACGCAATTTGTTTCAATGCTCTAGCTCAGCGTTTCTTAAATTGCGTTCCGGCAGAGCCGGCCTTAAGCCGATTAGAGTAAAAGATCCCAATGGGGCCCCGCGCCAGCAGGGGCCCCGCTCTAAAAAAATATTTTTTCCTCACAAAAGAAAATAAAGGATATATAAGGTTCAAATGAACTTAACTGATATTAATCATAATATGCTTAACTGATATTTAATCTGGCGGGTATGGAGCTACATTCAGTGCAATTGAGGTAGTATAGGGGGAATTTCCTGAGGCTTTTAGCATCCCTATTAAGTCCAAAACTACTAGTCTCAAATAAATTTCCTGAAGAAAAAAATAAAACATATAGCCAGCTAAAAATTTTTAAATCCATATCTAAGGTGATACCTGCTGTATCCTATAATTTCCGATCAAGAGAAAGGAACTAGGTAGTGGGGAACCAAAGTACAAATTTTTAATGATTATTAGCAGTCCGCAATAACGCAAGGATCAAGGACCCCTATCGCAGGATCTACTCGTATTACATGGGCAATGCGGAAATTTACATGAAACTCCGAAGTTTCAGGAATTTCCAAAGCTATCTTTTTAATTTCATTTATATATTTACTTTTATTATTTTTTTACTTTCTTTATTAGTATTGATAAAAAAAATCTTAAAACTTAGCAGCAATGCCAATTTTTTTACTACACAATTAACACCAACGTAAGTGCAATTCTGAAAAATAAATAAATAAATGATAAACTTCAAATACTGCGTATTTAATACGCGGAAAACATCTCCATAACAAGTCTAAAGAAAGCAAATTGCCATTCTTCTTCTAACGTTTATACATATAGAATGGAATTTGGTTTTTAAATCTTAAAGGTCAAAAAATTACTTGGAGCCAACCAAACCCTGACATCTCTCTTAACGTGACTGAAGATGCGTGTTTAAGACCTTTATTTCAAAAAGTTCAGGAGAAGGATAATCAAACGCTCACCCTTACCTCAACGTTATCACAAAAAACGGACTAAAATTACATCATTCAGTTTCAAATTTTAAAGGATTTTCAAGGAAGGAAGAGATTCATAAATTTCCTTCTTCTCTTCTATCGTCTCTAAAGGTAACCTAAAATAGTGTTTTTAAGATTCAAATTTCGAAATATTTCATGAGGAAGGTCTCTGAAACATTTTTACTATATAATGACCCCTTTCTTTAGCATCAGCACAATAGCTTAAAATTTCCCTATTAGAAAATAGTACCACAAGAAAACACTCGAACCCTTCCTTCAAATGGATAGCATAAAATTCATTTCAGTATCGAAAAAAATTCCGGGAGGAAACTCCTCCCGTTTCCCCTATCATTACCAAACAGGGTATAAAACTGAGTTTTTTTGCGCCATAAAACCCTCTATTTTGAAAGTTTTCCGTAGGAGATCACTAAATTCCTTTCTTTTCCATTTTCATCAAACATCATCTAATGGGGACAAAAATTTCTGAGAGGAGCCCCCAATTCCCTATCGTTACCAAAATTAATCTGAACTTATCTGAAATTTTAAAATAAAATTTGGTAGGCGGGGAACCTCCGCCTCTCCCCCTTTCCCTTCAGTTTATATAAAATTGTCCAAAGTTGCGATTTTAGACGTCAGCTTTAAAGACTCTTCCAGGGACTGTGGGTGTTTTATCTGACCTCTAACGCCCCTCTTCTCTCCCCCCCCTCCCCCTCAAACCTCATCTCCGTACCAAAACTGCCTTTTTAAACTTCAATTTCGAAAAATTTCCAAGGAGAACTCCCCCGTTCCCTGCAATTCCGTTCCACTTCTGACACCCCAAAGACGTCTGGTCCTTTGCTTGTGGTCTAAAATTACTTTTTTTAGGACAGATACATTTTGGTGCATTTTCCTTTTCTGTTCTAAGTTATAAATTGCGCTACCCGCTTACTTCCAATGGTGAAGGGGTTCTCACTTCTCAAAGTTGCACAATAATGATCGATAGAAAAATGATTTTTTACTGGGTGGGTTGATTTATTCCATGAAAATAAAAATTAAAAACTCCAACTGAATGGACTTTTATCAAGTTCTTTCACAATAAGCGAACTAAGAATTGGAAGAGAGAAGTCTACGGTGACCATCCGTCCCGATTTTGGAGACAATATTCCACATTTTTTGGAGGTTATTTAATCAATAATGTTAAATTCCCATAATATCGTCCAATTTTACAAAAAAAAAGGAAGAAAAAAACAGCATCTGGGAAGCCATTCCCTCAGTCCCACACCTCTTTTGACACCCCAATTTTCTCGTGCACCAACCGCATGTGATTGTGCATAAAGATTCTCAGAGCTACTTTTCTTACGTTTTTAAAATGTACACTTATTTTTGTGGCCATTCATTCATTCGTTTCTTAAGAAATAAAAAAAGTAAAAGTCGAACGTGATATAGAAATTTGAAGGAAGACGGATAATTGCGGCAGTTTCGAATCCTTGCTTGAATTTAAAAAAAAAAATCGGTCAGCACTTCCCGAATTTGTACGATCAATCTGTAAGGGGCCCCGCCAGATTTCTCTAATCGGGCCCCGCATGTGCTAAGGCCGGCTCTGCGTTCCGCGGAACCCCAGAGTTCAACGGAGATCACTCAAGGGTTCCACGAAACTTGCAGTACCTTTTTTTTTTTTTTTTTTCAAAATGTTTAAATTAGTCACTTAAAAATAAGGTTTGGGTGAAGCGTTTAATAAATATGTTCCGAATGAACACAGAAAAAATATTAATTTATTTAATTAAAAGAACAAATATTGCCAATGTATGGCCTACAATTATGTACAATTATGTCACTTCTATAACATGACTCTTATTGAAATACCATATGATCTTTACTTGCACCAGAAATTTAAATTAATGCCATTCATTGAAACTATGGAAAATTTAAAAGGTAAACGTTCTCAATTGTCACGATATTTCATGTTGGTACTTTTATTACTTGCAACGTACATGTAAGGAATGTTCTCAAAGTATATAAGTAAAAAAAAACTGAGGGTGCAACTTTTATCCATAAACCTTGTAAGGATATTGCTGACATAATAAAAATATGTACCAGTCATATCACTAAAAGAAAAACTTTAAAAATTCGTTTGAAACGAGTTGGTTTGCAGGTGTTTAAAGAAACTTTGTCCTAAGTTTGTTTAAAATAAGTCAATAAATATTATTTTTGAAAAAATCAAATAGGACCTTTTATTGTGAATAAACCATTCCTAGAATACTTAAAATACACCGCCAGCTCAGTTATTCCATCCGAGGACTGCAGTTTCGTGCTTTTTAACACTCATCAGCCCGGAATAGGAACGTTGCACTAAAACTGTATTGTTGAGGAAAAGGGGGTTCAACGAAAAAAGTTGACACACAAAAGAGTTCCACGTGTCAAAGTAATTAAGAAATGCTGCTCTAGCTTATTTGCAGCGGAAGTTATTTACGTTTTTAGCTCGAACTTTTTTAGGCTTAGCTGAAATTTAGGCACTACTTTTTTCATTAAATCTATCAATAAAAAGGGAAGGAATTGTCCCACATTTTTTTTTTTTTTTTTTTTGACACCATTGAAAAAAGCGACATTTTTTACTCCAGAAATATCTCGACCTATGGTCGAAAAACTAAGCTTCTATCTCCAAAGGAAAATAAGTTACAAGCCTTTTTAAATCAAATTCGAAAAATCGCATCTCCATTCAAGTTGTTAACCATTTTATTTTCGCGTTTTCATAGTTTCGCTCTTTGAATTCAGTGTTCCTTGCCATCTCATCTCATTTTAATTTCTTAAACCTTTTTTGTGTTTTTATGGTTACGCTTTTTAAATCCATGTTTCTCATTTCACTTTCTTAAAAGTATTTTAGTATCTGTCGTCATTGTTTGGAAGGGAAATTTTGCATGATGTTCTTTTTTTCTTTTATTTAAGCTTGGTTGTTGAATACACGTTACTTGATACAATTTTTATTTTCAAGGTAGACCGGGCAAAGCCGGGCAACGCAGCTAGTGTACCAATAAAACTGCGATCTGATAAGAAACAGCATTGTCACTCCTTAAGAAAAAAACCTTTCAAAAACTTATATGCAAAGAAAATTGCATTTTTTCCAAACGTAGAAAAAAACTAATGTTTGGAAAAAATGCGATTGGGGAGTGTTCTTGAAAGACGCTATTTTGAGAGTCCACTGATGGTGTTCCTGGAATATCGATAACAAACTTGATATTGACAATACAAGAAACACTTGTCCATAACTAGTTGGGTGCCCATAACTAGTCATTTACCCAAAATTAATTCATCCCGTTTCTTCGTAAAGTTGGTTTATTTATGAATGTATATGAGTTGCTAAGACCTAATACAGTCAACTCCCGCTACAACGCGATTCGACTTACTCGAAATGGCTATAACGTGAGTTTTTCCGAAGAAAGAATTTTAGAGCTAAAGCGAATTTTTCGCTCTCAACTCGAAAATATTTGGAAAGGAATTGTGATGCTAAGTTTCGGTTTTGTTATTGACTACTAAACACTAATTCGTGAATGTACTTTCATCCTTTCAGCATCACTGACAGCGCAAGTTCCCACATACCGCACTATAAACATAGCACTGTTAGAGTGTATTTATCACCACTCCTCAATTTTTATTTATTAATTTTAAATATGAAAGGTGATAAAATATTGTGGCACCTAGGCACGCTGTTTCCATGTAAAGTTTGAAGACGGAAACAAAAACCAAAAGTTTGCGACAATTTAAGAAAAGGTAAAGCTTCTTGATAAGCTTGAACAACTAGAAAGTGGGTCGAAGGTAGCACGTCAATTAGGTAGATCGGTGAATCTTTCATACGTATAATTAAAAGTCAAGAGAAGGCAATCTGTGTAAGTCCAGGGGGTCCCAGATTGGTATTACCATAGATGTAAATGTTATAAAAGAAATTGCGAAGCTAAATTATTTAAAAATATATTAGAATGACGATCAGATTGCGCAGGATAAATCATCATCTTCAATTTTTAAGTTATAAATGTAACTTATTGTATCTACTGTATAGTACTATTGCAGTGCAGTGCTTTATTATTACTACATGCTGTACGTTCCGTACTGTTTTATTCTTATACAGTCTGAGTAAAAACTTTAAGGCCAATAAACTTTTTTGAGAAATTGGCCACATCTTAAACTTTAGGATCAAAAAATAATTTTAGTGATAATCATTAACCTTAAACACAAGTTAAAAAGGCAAAAAAAAAAAAAAAAAAAAAAAATATTTGAGTGTATTTCTTTATCAGAAAATACTACAGATCAATATTTAATCCTGAGTAAAATCTTTAAGGCCAACATAGAAAAAAGCAAATGAAGACAAAGATAAAAATATTTATGAGCTTGTGTAGGAGTCATTTCTTCAAATTGTTTCTAATATTCTTGTTTTCATGGATAAAACTAGTTTTTGACAGCGTTAGGGATATATTTTTCGCCATTCATCTTCGATATTAAATTTCAACTGTGTTTGATGAAGTTAAATGTCCCTCATTTGCATAAACTCGTCTTGCTAAGTCAACCCATAAGTTCTATATTAGGCTAAGATCTGGAGACTTAGTTGATCATTTCAAAGTTTTAACATTGTTGACTTGGAACCACTTTTTTGTACTGTTACTCGAATGCATAAATGCACTGTCATGCTGATATTTTCAATTTTCTCCAGCAATACATTCAGCATCGGGTAAAACGATGGCTTGGTGGGACATTTTATAAGCTTGTGAATTCATTTTACTTGAAACAAACATACCGGAGTCCACACCATTATAAGCAAAGTACTCTTAAGTCATGCTAAAGCCTCCATCTAATTGGCGTTTGGAGAGTAATTCTTTTTCTTTTCGTAAAGAATGCCAATTGTGTTTCCATCTGTCTGGTTCATCCAAATTCCACTTCTTTTCGTCAGAAAAAATATTTGCATCCACTGGTTACCCAGGTCAAGATTTTCTGGCTAAAGTTCAAATGCCCAATGTTGTGCTTAGTTAGTAACTAAAACTTAGGCAATTTTGCTGCATAAATAAAACCGCCACACCTTCTATTTGTGATATACATAGTTTTGGACAAACATTTAAACCTATCGTTAAAATAAGGTTCCTAATTGAGTAATTTTCAGGTGATGTAAGTTTGCAAACTCTTTCTCCATCCCGTGAAGACAAAGCTTTGGGTCTTTCTTAAGTGCTCTTTTTACCATAACTATGTTTCAATTGAAAAAAGGGGTTGACTTAGACCTACAATCTTCCATTTTTTTCCCCATAATACTATGCCTAATTATCCCCGTTGAAGAAAAAACTTCAATCTGCCTTCTTTCATGAACAGTCATTTTCTTACCTTTAAATATCTTCACAAAGAGAACCAAAACTTTGATGAAATTAATGACAAAAATAAAAGTTGAAATGTTTCCATAATATTTTTAACTGAAGTGATAGTTATACCAGTATATATACCTGTAGTTTTAAAAATACACTAGTGTCCTTAAAGTTTTTACTCAGACTGAAATACTAACTATGAATACACCAATGTTTTTCTGGCAATTTCATACTTTACAAATCCTGTCTTTTGCGTTATTTCTTACGTAGGAACATCAATAGTTAATAATACAATAGTATTAAAATCCCCTTAATTTTATTTTCTAGTTTTCACGAAAAAATTTACTGGCCTTAAAGTTTTTACTCAGGCTGTATATCTCTCTCCCATTGATCATTGATTTTGTGCATCGTAACAGTATTTTATGTTGAATAATGCAACTTTTTAAAAAATACGGTAAAAATTCAGCTCTTTATGTAAGAAGTGGTAATATATAGTTAACAAATGGTGAAAAAGAGTTTAAAACGTGTTTAAATGTTTAAAATGGTTGGATATGTTAATAAAAAAATCATATGGACACAACACTTTTCCACAACGCGAAATTTCGACTTACGCGAGGAGTCTTGGAACGCATCCCTCGCGTAAGTCGGGATTCGACTACAGCTTTACTGATTGAAGGGTTTTTTCCCTCTAGGTAAAGGAAAATTAATAACTTCTACTTTTCATTAGTATAGTACAACAGGTAGCTTGTTCGTTCATCAAATCATCAATTCAATTAACGAATTAATCTCTCTCGAACACCACAGCTTATGTTTTCTTTCCTTAACAAGTTTAAGTTTGCTTTCTGCTTCACGCTGTCTTAAAACCTTTTAAGTATAGTGAGTCAGTAACATTTGAACAAGATTCATTCATTACAAAGATTGTCGAGTGACAACCGAAGGGAGACATTTTAATTGATTCGTAAGTGTTAACTTCAAAAAAGACTTTTTTTCGCACTCTGTGCGTACCTTATTGTGTTTGCTGAGGTCTTGAAATACTTTCGGGAAAATTTAAGACCTTGTCATTTTTCGAAATTAAGAGTCTACATTTTTAATGGTGGTTTCCCAATATTTCTTACTAAAATCTTACTTGAATCCATTAAATGATGAGATATTACATAATTGCTGAAGAAACTACCGTACATACTATGAGGTTTAGAGATACAGAAAATGTGTAAAACGAACAATATATTTATGAAATTATGAACAAAGAAGTGTGATAATTTAAAATATATATTCAAAATTGGATGTTTGTAAAGAAACCTTTAAAAGTTTTTCGTTTCCATACAAGGGAAAAGTGAGGAAACTATTATAAACAGGCATATACTTTTGAAAATTTTGAACTGAAAAAAATTAAAACTGCAGGGTGCATTCATATGACACCTTTTAGGATGAAACATTGTAGCACCAGCGGCACCCCTTAAGGGCACCATTTGACTTCCTATGATACCCCAATAATATCCTTAAAGGTGCCATTTGGTTCCGCATGGCACCCTGTGGCTCATCAAAGGATGCCATTTGGCTCCCTCTGGCACCCTTAAGCGCGGTTATAGGTGACAAAATGATAACCTTAAAAGAGTAACCCCTGGTGCTACAACGTTTCACTCTAAAAGGTGCCATATACAACCCCCAGTTTTAATAGTGTAGCAGAATTTCTAATGAGCGATTCTGTAATGTTTTAGCTAAGTAATGACGCAAAAATTGTGTCCAGTAACATTAATAGCTCCATTATGTACCATGTGCCCAGATTTTTTCCAAATTTGCTTTTAAAAAATGAATAGGGGGAAAGTACTGTATGCCTAATGTATCTATGGAATACGCAGACGACCAGTTGAGATGCTTTAATCTGAATGAGAAGGGTAAGGGCGAATTTGATGCCAGTGCTTCGTTCATTTCAATGTGACTCTACTTAGTTTAAAGGCTAACACACATCTGCAAAAGCTGGCAACTCTGAAAACTAATAGATGTGTTCTTTCTGCCTGCAAACCATATGTTCGCCTTTCCATTTCATTGATGGTAAGACACTAACCCTACAGGATATAATGTCACACAATAACTATTTATCTTAATGTAGATCCTTCTGTTAATAGCCTGTAAAAACTTGTATTGAATAAAGTTTAGCGAGGGTAGTTTAATAACATTCAAATTTAATCCTTCAATTTTTTTAAAATCATGAAAAAACCTTAATATCTTGAGTATTTTTCAATATTAAAATAAAAAAACTACATTGCAGTTATCTACTTATAGTTTTCACTCTACGATATGTGGGATATATAAATTTATCTCTCTTGGTGTTGATCCTTCTTTGGTAACCTCTAAAAACTAGTGAATTCGTTTGTTTTTACTTGAGAAAAGTTTAAAACTTATTTTATGCAGTGTATTACGGGGCAATTTGCACAAACATTATTTCAATCAAGCACATTGTCCTCAAAATCAGGGGCTTGCGCAGAAATTTTGGGGCCCGTCACAAATGACTCTTACGGACCCCCCATCATATTGTTTACCACTACGTCCCTACATATATTTTATCCCTCATTTTTAAAATCTCGGTCCCACTTCAGGCTCGGACCTGGGCCAACAGATGTCCCTTCTCCCTCTCTGCGCACGTCCCTGGTCACAATATCTAAGAATGCTCTCAGTTGAAGAAAAGAAACTCACTTCACACAGGAAAATTAATAAGTTTCCTTTGGTAGAAAAAAGTACTAGCGCCTTTGAACTTTGCTTCTTTTGTAAATAATTTCGTTTCCATACTTCATATAAACTCGCAGTAATTATTTTCCTCCTCATATAGAGAAACCTTTCTTATGAAACATTACCAGCTGCAGTTTCTCTCAACGCTTATTCTTTTAAAAAATGTATAACAGGTTTTCTTCCTTTTACTATTCCTTGGAACCTTGTTGTTCGTAATCTACTAAATGATAAACTATTGCGTCTGGTTGAATTGAGGCGTTGTAAAATATGCAGTTTCAAAAACAAAACTCTGGCAAATGCGCTGGTTTTCTTATTTATTTAGTAATTTATTTTTACGTTAAAATGACGATTTTATGTTTAATTTTAATATAGTGTTGTCCAAGCTTTGATTAAATGTACTTAAGCAGAGATATTTTGGGTTTGCTTTTTTAACAGAGGGACCCAAATAATGTGCTATCAAAAATTCTGCTTCATTTCGCGGCGGAGCTAAGAAATGAGTTTACAAAAAAAATTCTACCATTATTTGTTAAAAAATAAGGAGAAAATTGGCAACAAATAATCATCATAACAAGGACATCTATATGGTCTAAAAAGAATGGGGTTGTTTCCTTCAGTCAAAAGTAGTACTTTTAGTCACTGAAATTGATAGAATAAGCAAAAAAAAAAAAAAAAAAAAAAACATGGAGCCAGAAAAAAAAACTTTTATTTTCCCAATAATTATTTTTTATGTACATTTTTTGAATGTCCAATTTTGGAAATCAGGCGTGGTCTTTATGACGTCACAAGTGATGTACTTTGGCGCGTTACCCCCTTGCTAAAATATTTTCGCTTTTCTGCCAATCGCGTTGCCAGGTCATGATAATTTGCGCTCTGCGCTAATGGCATCAGTGAACGGCATTTCATCACTTGTGATGTCATGTGCATCAGCATAAAAAATGAACTTCAATCTGCGCACAGATAAAAATAATTGTTAAAAAATTAAACTTGCTCAAATGATTTTAAAAAATGGTTAAATCCTATATTTTTAAGCATGCTCTTTCAGAAAAATACTTTTAAAATTCCAAAAACAACCCTACTGTGTATAGTTAATATAATTTAAAGTCTTTTCTCATTTGTTTTTGTGAGTTAATTTAACTAATGCCGAAAACTACAATTGGGTTAAAGACGAAATATTTTTGATAAAAGTTGTTATTTAACAAAGATATTTCGCTTTTTAGATGATTTTCAAATTTAAGGAGTGAAAATAGTAAACGTTATCCAGTTAATAATGAAAAGGAAGATGAAATCTATCAATGTTTTCTAATTTAAAAATATTTTACTTTTTTTTCACTGCAAACTCAAAATATTATCCAGATGTTACGAATGCATTAAACAAACTCCGAAGAGAACTTTTGTTAAAAGAAAGAACATATCAGCCATGTTAATCTCAAAGAACTTTTAAAATGTCTCTCCATAAAACGGAGTGATTTCTCCCTGAGCGACATTATAATATTCTTGCATATTCGGCTTCGGCTATTGCTAGAGCGCTAAAACGAAGCGCAAAAGCAAATAAAACTTAAGTGCGCAGACCTGTGACTTGAAGGGGAGTTGAGGGGGACTTTTTCCAGAAATATATTTTGTTATCCAAGATGTTTTTCTCCTGGAATTCAGTAACAGTAAAGAATAAAAGGGTTCTTTTCCCATTGTTATTCAAGAAAAGACAAAACAAGTTCTGTATTGTAAAACACCACGATGTACTGATTTTCAACTTTACCTACTTTCTAGTAAAAGTGAAAAAAAGAAAAAAATGTCATTGAAAAAATCTTTAAGTTCAAGTTTTCTTCCAAATTTCAAGAAAGGTACTTTAGATAGATCCTTAAGGCAAATATATCATTTCGTGTTTTTCACATCGCATGCTATGTTTTAATATATTTTTATGTATTTTTTATTTTATTTTATTTACAGTGGACTCGCTCTAAAACTCAATTCGCCTTACCCAAAGTGGCTATAACGCGAGTTTCCCACGAGTAACGAATTTTGGAGATAATTCGAGTTCCTCGCTCGCAGCACGAAAATTTTCGGAAGGAAATCGAAAGGCTTAGGTAAAACCTTCTTTATTGGCTACTAAATATTAGTTTCGTGAATGGACTTTTCCTTTAGAATCACTGAAGGCAGAATTTTTCCACGTCATACTAGTCCAAATATCGCTTTCTTAGGTAACAAATAACCACTCCGAATCTTTTATTTGTTTGATTCATTCCAAATATGAAGTTGATGAAGTGTAATTTCACCTAATCACGCTGCTTATCTAAAGGCTGGAATTGGAAAGAAAAATAGAAAGTTTCTGCCAGTTAAATAAAAGGTCAAATCTTCGATATGATTGATCAACTGAACAGTGCGTCAAATGTAATTACTGTATCTGCTGTACAGTACTATTATAGTGCTGCATTTTGTTATTCCTACATATTGCATTCCGTACTGTTTTATTTTACGCCTTTCTCTCACAATGATTTTGTGCATCGTAACAGTATTTTATGCTGAATAACACACACACACACACACACACACACACATACGCGAAATGACTATAACGCGATTTTTTCACCAGTGTATAATTTTAGATCAAACGCGAATTAATTGCCAGCAACAGGAGCATTTTCGAAAGGGAAACGCAGTGCGTAAGTATCGACTTTGTTATTGATTGCTAAAACCATTTTTCCTCTCCTTTAGCATCACTGACAGCGGAAGTTTCCACAGCATACTAGCCTGATCATCGTTTTGTTAATGCATACAAGTTAAAAAAAAGGAAATCTGTAAAATTTCGCAGAGTAGTGTCTAAGCAAAACGCAAAAATGATGAAAACGGAAGGTGTCCGTTGTATTGTGAATTAAAGAAACCAGTAAGAGAGGTATTGGCAAAGATGGAAACGTTATATATAAAAAAAACTAGCGAAGACACTGTATTTAAAAATATATTAGAATAACGGTTTGATCACGTAGCATAAATCATCATCATCTTCTTCATTTTTAAAGAAAAGTTACAAATATTATTACTGGATCTACAGTTGAGTACAGTTATAGTACATTATTTTATTAGTATACTGTACGCAACGTACAAGTTTATTTCATGTCCCTCTTTCTCATTGATCATTGATTTTGTATCGTAACAGTATTTTACGTGGAATAAAACAGCTTTTTTTTAAAAAAATGCAAATGAAAATTCCATTTTTGATTCAAGAAATGGTAATGTATAGTTAAGGAATGATTTAAAATAGTTTGAGGTGGTGTTTATAAGAGCCTAAAATAATTGCGTATGTTTATAAAAAGCTTTTACACATACCCTTTTCCACAAAGCAAAATTTCGACTTACGTGAGGGGTCTTGGAACGCATCCCTCGCGTAAGTCGGGACTCGACTGTATATATATATATATATATATATATATATATATATATATATATATATATATATATATATATATATATATATATATTATATATATATATATATATATATATATATATATATATATATATATATATATATATTGAAATATAGTAAAAATTTAGTTCTTTATGAAAAATATGGTAGTATAAAGTAGATAAATGGATTAAAACAGTTCGAGGCGTGTTTAAAACTGTTTAAAATAATTGGATATGTTTATAAAAGAAATTATTAAATGAAAACAAAAAACCCGACTCCGTAAAAAACAAAAAAAACTAAAAAGGAAAATGTATAAGCCCAGTAGTTTAGAATGTATTAAGTACTATTGAATAACTACTCCGTTGAAATAGTTTTATAACCGTACACAGGTAAGATAATTCATAAATTCAAAAGCAGAATAGAAGGATCAACAGTCCGGGCTCATTCCTTTCTGATTCAAGGAACCCCGTAAAATTTGAATGGGCCCCGACTGTTGATTCCTTCTATACTGCTTTTGAATTTATGAATTTTCTTATCTGTGCACGGTTATAAAACTATTTCAACGGAGTAGTTATTCAGTAGTACTTAATACATTCTAAATTACTGGGCTTACACATTTTCGTTTTAGTTCTTTTTTTTTTTTTTTGGTTTTTACGCAGTCGTGTTTTTTGTTTTTATTTAATAATTTTTTATTTTACATTTTTTAGTTAACTTTCATTGACTTAGTTATTATGATTATAAGACGATACATTTCGCAACCTTGTCATTTCATTGAGAGAGTTTGTTTGTATCGTGAGGTTTATTAAGTAACTTGCGGTGGTCTAAACTACTGATAATTAGTCCCCCTAGGGACCTAACTCGGCTTAAAGCTACATATGCTTGACCTTCGGCAAAAATGCGCGAACTTAAGTCAACCACAGCACAGCTATATAAACAGCCTGTATAACTCATGATGACGCGAAATCGGAAACGTCCCCCCACCCCCCCGGTCAGTAAAAACTTTCTCGCAAAACTAAAAAAACCTCTCAAGAAAGTACACGTCGCGAAACTCAGTCCCTTGAATCAAAGCAAAAACAATTGCAACATGTTAGAGATGAAAATCGAATTAGTAGATTTTCTTTCCTTCGGTGCTTATTGCACAGGATTATTTTGATGAGGACTACAATCTGAGTGTCTCGCCTTCGTTACGCATGATATATTTTTATTACAGTACAGAATACATATAAAGAACATATGAAAGAATTTACATCAGAAAGAGGGGAAATCCGGAGCGAGGGTGTCTTGACCCACCGCCTCAAGTGGGAGAAGCAGTCGATTAGACCACTCGGCCATTGAGACCTCTATAAGTAGACTTAGTAAACAAAAAATTCAGGCAGCGAAAACTACCTGCATTTGTCACACGCAGGTAGAGTGCGACACAGTGTGCAACACCCAATGTGCGCCGATCCCGAACATACAAAATGGCAACCGGTTTTTGAAATGGTACTTTTGATTACTGTCATGTGTTAAGTGACACTCCCAAGGTTAAGACAAATAGATTGACGTTAGAATTACCAAAATTGGCCAAGGCGTTTAGCCTGTAGAACGCCACATAGAAAAGGACATACATACATAGACTGATAAACACATTACCCTCCTTTGCGTCTCGCACGCGCAGTCGGGTAAAAATTGTATACATATAGTTTTCTACTACGCGAAAGTTCGACTTACGTGAGAGGTCTTGGAACGCCTCCCTCACGTAAATTGAGACGCTATTGTTTTTTTATACACTACAGAACTCCTCTCCCTGGGCTCTAACGCTCTCCAACCTTCAAATATTGCTTCGCAATCGTCCCTAATTTGGTAAGAGATTAATAAGTGAAGAGTTTTCTAGGAAGTTTATGAGAGTGGAGAATTTCAAGCGTGGATAGAATTGTGCCCGTAGTTTTCGTTAAATTATAAACAGCTATACCTCCTGTTCTAATTAACTTAGGAACTTGAAATATACCTTATTTTTTTCTGAAAAAAAGTCCCTTTCAAACGATATGTAATGACGAGGAAGATAATTCTATCACCTTTTATTGGCAATTTATTTGAATAGTTTCAGAACTTAAGTACAAAGAAAGTAATTCTAAACTCGAAAAAAATGACTACGAGGTGCATGCTCCCACAGTAAAATGTAATTTTGTATAAAATTTGAAGTTCATAAATAATATAGTTTCGTCTGGATATCGTGCAGCCACACACCACACTCATAAATTTCTTAGTAGAACTTTTTAAATCTGTGTTGTTGACGTGTCGTATTAAGCACTATGGAAAGATAGGGGACCATTGCCTATAGAGGTTGAACACATTTATTTATTACCCCCACAGAGCAACACAAGAAAGATTTACTGCCCCAAGAGTAGGAATAAACACCCAGGGTACCGGTGGGAGTCGAACCCACGCCCTCCGTCGTGCAGAAGCGCAGTTTCTACCACAGAGCCACGGAATGATATGAAAATAAAGTGGACAATTTTAAGCTCTAATAGTGAAACGTAACCAATTATCTCAATTTTCTCCGGCACTTCATATTTTGTACAATCTTTAAGCATTGTAACAAAAAAAAAAAAAAAAAAAAAAAAAAAAAAATATATATATATATATATATATATATATATATATATATATATATATATATATAATCATTTTATAAAGGTGAGTGTGCGAAATAAGCTCATGTGGACCAATAAGGTCAACGCCCACCCACATTTTTTATGCACAATAGAATAGTAAAAATTTGCTTGGTCGTGATTTTATCTTCATCAGAATGCCTAACTAATGATAAAGCGTTCTACAATCTTCAAGCATTGTAAAAAAAAATAATCTTTTTATAAAGGTGAGTGTGCGAAATAAGGTCATGTGGACCAATGAGGACAACACCCACCCACTTTTCTTGATGCACAATAGGATGGTAAAAATTTGCTTAAACGTAATTTTATCTTCATCAGAAAGCCTAACTAATGATAAAGCGTTATCAGCAAGCAGTTTGTTACCAACACGCAAAAGGGAAGCAACAATTATTGCAAAAGAGTCTCGTCAAAATTACCTAATCTTATTTTACAGTAAATTTTGTTTCTTCATGTTTCACTGTAGTTTACTCTACTGTAAAAAGAGTTGTTAATGTTTTAGAAAGTTTTGTAGTTGATGAACTCAAAAAGAAAAATGGGGCATTGTGTATTTTTCTCCTGTGATTTAATAACCAAGTAGTAATAAGATCATAGTTGTCCTTTCTAGGATTCTGGCATCCTTAATAAGATACCGAAGGATCGGGCGGAGGACACGATCCTGTGCTTCATATGCTTGGTGTTCATACGTTAAGGATCTCTTGGACTCAATTATATTTATTTTACTTTATTTATTTAATTATTTATTTTTCTGTTCATCTCTCATACGTTTAAGCTCATTAAGGTTTACATTTTTACACAGTACATCGGTTTACTTCTTACATGAAGTCAAACATTTGGAAAATCAAATGAAAATCAAAAAACCAAAAAGGAACAAAATATTTGCTTCATTTTTGAAAAGTAACAATCGCTCATTTATTTGTTCAAAGTGCTCGCTAGAACATTTTACTTTAATAACTTGGCCAAGACAAGTCTACTTCAGTTATTTAGAATTAATGGTATGATATGACTACGATAAGAATAACAATTATAAAAACTAACATATACAAAAAAAAAACTGAATGACGCAAGTGTAACATTAAAAATATCACTTAGCTGAACACAAAATGAAAAAAAATTTATACACACAGAAATAAAAAGGTTATCATTGCCTGTTGAGGTAAGTGCGTTTTTTAATGTAAGTAACAAACATTTTTGCAATAAAGAAGAGAATCTGAAATGTTAAAATGTCAAGGCAAATAACAGCACATTAAATATAACTTAAAAAGAAACATTTCTGAAAAAAAATTTGACGTTTTTTATCGAGTATGACTGGAGTTGCAATTTCGGGTAATTATTTCAGGCGTATTGAACTTTATTGCAAATTCACCTCAGGATGTCAGCTTTTTATCAATAAAAGATTTAAATTGAAGACATTGAATAACACACTAAATGGGGAGCACTTGAAAAGAATGAAAATAATAAAATTTCTTTTGTGTCAAAGATATATTTAGTCATATAAAAAGATGAAACGGTATTTAAATTTTTAATGTCTTGATTTTTTATCCTAAAAAATGCAAAAGTAGACGATTTGAAAAAACCCTCTTTTTCATAACATGAACATTGCATGAGGGTTAGTGCTTTACTAATCGAGTCAGCATCTTTTGAATATTATCAATTTTCGGTAATAATTGACTATATTTTTTGAATTAAAGTGGTTGCATTTTCTTAACCATTGTTGCAGCATATTTCCGTGGTATCCATTGCAAATTTGAAATGCGTTGAGTTATTTTTTCCCGGCAATGATTTTCTTTAAATACATTAATTGTAATATTAATTATTTTTATTTAATAATAGGGTAAAGTTTTTCAAAGCGGATACAATAGCATATTTCGACCTGACGGAAGAAATATTTTGAAGAAATTTCAAACTATATTTTGTTTCTGGCGTAAGTGCTGGTCTATTAGAACATAAGGCTGTTAGGCCATAGAATGAGGTAGAAAGTTTTTCTGAAAGCAAAAAGAAAAGCAAAATCCCCGTTTGACAACCGGTTTGGTAAAATGGGTTACTCATATGAAAAAAACGTACATTTGACGTTCAATTAAAAAACTTGTCAAGAACACTTATTTGGTGAAAAAGGAAAAGTTTAATTGTAAAAAAAAAACTAGTATCCACTGCTGTTGAAATGGTGCGATTTATTTTGCGTTTCTCCATTCCAGTCCCGTTGTCAAAGCAATCAAAAACTGAATTCTCCGGTTTACGTTCTCCAGTTTTAGCAAGATTATAGTATGTCAATCCAATCCGGAGTGTTACGTTCATGGTCTATGAAGATTTTGAATTCAACGCCTGTTAAAATTCGTAAAAATAAGTGAGGTACAGGTATCCCTCGTATAACACGGTTAATTCGTTCCGTCTTATATCGAAACCGTGTTATACGAGACCTGGAAATAATGTAAATCAAGAAATGTGTACCGTGTTATATCGAAACCAAGTCATAAGGTGCAAATTTTATATTAGCTGAAATTTTGGCTCAATAGAACATACAAACGAAAACTGGCTACCAGAACATACAAAGACTCACAGATTTAAAAATGAGAGTTGTTACAAAAGATAAAACTTAATTATTTTACATACCTCAAATTAAAACTGTTCTGCACAAAAAAAAACTTTATCAACTTTCTTTACTAAGAACAGAACGCATTCTATACGAAAAAAAAAATATGAGCTTTTCTAGAGCAATAAAGTTCGTCTGAGCAACAACAACAAAACGAAATCTATACATATAATAAAATAAGATGTTTGTGTGTGTGTGTGTGTGGCGCGCATCCCGGGAAAACGGTAAGGCCTAGAAAGATGAAATTTTATATACAGGTGTAGTTTTTGCTGAAGTTGTGCACCTCGGGCTTCGATTCTTGATATTTTAATTAGAAAAAAAGTTATTCAATGTTTTATGTGATTTTTAGCACTTTTTAGTATTTTTAACCTCACAGACCCCGAACCAATCGCGCCAGACAAATATTTTTTGTATTTTAGGGTCGGAAATTTAATTTTAAATATGATGAACAAAAAAATTTTTAAAATAGAGCAATTTTTGTATTTTTTATAAATTTTTGAAAAAACCTGTATTTTGCATTTTTTTCTGGGTTTTATATTTTTCTAATATCATCCTGCGAGAAGTATCAAAGCCTCATTTCTAAAATTTAAGTTGGTAATAGTAAAAACATTTCGCTCTCTTCAGAAGAAAAAAGTTCTTAAAAATATGCAATAGTTTTTTTTTTTACAATATTTTTAATACTGAACACATCATGTCTTTCCACGCATCAGTCGAAAAAAGCATTCTTCAATCTTCTATGGCTCTGACGTCACTACTTGGATTTCGATTCGATATTCACGACGGAATCTTAATCGCAAACAATGTTAATCTTTTTTTTTTACTATATAGCTTACTTCTAATTTAATGACGTGATGACCACGTGTTTTTCCGGCAGCGCTTGCTTTTTTTCTTTCTTTTTTTTTTTTTTTTTTGTTTTATTTAGGGATTGCATTTATTTCTTTTTTCATTCTCCCCCCCCCCCCCCAACTGGACATTTTGTTGTATCTATATTACGTTACATTTCATAGTTGTGCGCATTTAAGTCACCAAAAACAGCGAGATTTTTTTTTCTTTGTCACTTACTTTACTTTGTTACTTTTGGCACACTACGGGGAATTTTGGAGATAACTTTTTTTTTTGCTCTACTTAAATAAAAAAAAGCGGTTTTTTGCGTGATCTTTGTTTTTATTAGGAAATGAGCTGGGAGGTAAAAATAAATAGAGATGGATAAGAAATTTTAGAGATAGATCGTGAAGGTAGATAGCCGCCGAGAGAAGGCGTCAATCTTGGCGTAAAAATGTGAATGACACAAAAAAAGATAGAGATCGATTGATTAATACTGCTGCCAAATTTATTTAAATAGCCGCCGAAGGCGGCAAACTTAAATTAAAATGGTAAATGACAAGTTAGCCAAACAGCCGCCGTAGGTGGCTGCTTGCATAGAAAGGTGAATGGCGTAAGAAGGCGAACCAGCTGGTCGCCGCAGGCGGCTAGTGTAAAATAAAATAAATAGAATTATTCTACTTTTTTTTAATCGTTTGCCAAATTTAGCTTATGTTTAATCCTAATTCGCAACTAAAGCGCTCGAATACGCTACCTTGCGGTGATTTATAAAACTGCCGATGGAACTAAAACATTGCCACGTTGCGTTCCACGTGTATCTGTTGACGTAAACACAGGCAGTTTTTTCTGAGTATTTATTAACGCAATCTATGTGTCTTAGATTGCTTTCAGCTACAGAAATTATTTCGTCCCTTAGCTCGAGCTTCTCAAAATAATGTTAGTTTTCCTTATTTCCTTCAAAAAAGTGTTAAATGGTGAAAGCGTAAACAAGAAAACTCTGGATTAACAAACTTGGATAACGTTATACCAGGGAATTTATTTATTGTTTTGTGTGAATTTGTAAGAATATGGAATTTTTTTTTTATCTTAAATTATATTAACTAACCATATTTTACAGCAGCATTTAGTTGGAATGGACAGTATGTAAAATTATCGTAGAACGAAATGAAAAATATTTAACCGAGAAAGAATTTACTTTATTGATTACATTCTCAGCTAAAAGGTTTCGCCAAATTTGTTCAGGGTTATAGTTTTAGTATTGTGCGCGCAAAGAAGCCTTGACGAGATTTCATATGTCAGTTAAACTATTTTTAATTTTTATCATGAGTGGAATAAAATGGTATAGAAAGATTACAGAATTCGATAAGTAAAAAGAAAGAATTGTAGACCAACTGAAAAGAAAACTACCACCATACATCCGCACAAACTTTGTTGATAATTTGCATAGCATGACATAATTAAATCATAACTCAGAAATTAGAAACATCGAAACAAAAAATTTTTAAATTAACCGATTCGGCAATTTTAGAAAAATAACTCAGATACAAATGCAAAACAATAAGCGCTAGCCAAACAACGCAAAGAAGTATCATCTTCTTTTGACAATAATTCGTAATGTCATATAATTAAATTTTCTAGCATTAATTGTTATTCTTGTCAGGCCACAATTATTATTTAGTTTTATCAAGAATTGATAAATATCGAATTCAACATCGTGGAACTGCCTGCTTTGAACTACGAACTACGTAATTTGCATTAATTTCTAACGTTTATTAATGCTTCTTGAATTCTCATTCTTTCTACGTGGGCCAGAAAATCAATAAGACTTTGAAAACTAACTTAAAAAGAATAAAGCGAAAAAATCATGCATACGAACAAAATTTACTAGGCTTATTAGCATTTTCTTCGTTACCACGTGCGTTTGTTTTACCTTTTTCATCCGCCATTAGAAAGTTTCTACAGTGCCCCCTATAGTTCGTTGGAGTTGCGAATGTTATTTTCTTACAATGCATTGAAAACAAAGTAATAATTATATTTTGTTTTTAAAACACTGATAAGAAAAATAAAATATGAATTAAAATTTATTGTTGTACGGGGAAGCCGAACTTTTAAGCCGAAGACATACATTTTTTCGTAAAAGTTTCATAAAAACAAAGTAAAAACTTATTACAGTTGTTATCATACATTTTTTAACAATTATTGAACAAAAATGAAATTCCTTCTTTTAAAATTCGTGTTGCATCAAAACTGTGCAGTATTTAAAATCAAGTTTTGCACCGTGTAATATCGAAACCGTGTTGTGGAAGTAACGTGCTATACTAGGGACGCCTGTACATTCATATTTTTGTTTTCCCAAGAAACATTTCTGGCCAGAAGATACAGTCAGCCGAAGATGGTAAACTGGGGGTTATTTCTCACTTGTGACAAAGCTTCAAACTGCATTATCTCTGGAACGAAGGACGATATTCTGTTGCATTTTATTTGAATTTGAAAACTAATTATTTTCTCTTTAACACGATTTGCACCATTTGGAAATCTGTTTAATTTTTCTTTCTACAGTCAGGCCCCTTCTCATTGACCCCCCCCCCTGACTTTGAGAGCGTGGTATTGGTTGATTCTCGGTGTAATTTGCAATGAGTACGCACCCTTTGAAACCCCCCCCCCCCGGAAAATATCGAAATGACGGACCTTTCTAAAATGTTTAAAAATATGTTTTTAAATCACTTTTTGATTTTTTTCGAAAACACCAATTTTAAAAATTTTAATTTCGTTACTGTTGATTCGTACCATTGAGTACTGCATCCTTTGGAAAAGACAGCTCCCACTTTTGAATTTAAACATGTTTTAGAGGCATTTTAAAAAATACGGGATTTTCAGGAGCTATATGTAAAGGTAGGCTTGAAAGTTCAAAATTGCAGTCAGATGCCACTTTTAGACAGGCAGTTTAGGTATATAGCCTCATTTTTATTTTAGTTTCCACTTTATTCAGGACTTTTGTGAAAATAAAAAACAGTACGCTAAAGAAATATTTTTACTTTAGGTGAAAGGTTGCTCGTGGAAAAAGGTTTCAACCCGGAAAATTGGATGAAGATTGCGCTCTTGCTTTCATAAAAAATAGAATTCCTGGATGAAGCGACAACTCAAAGTCAAGTCCCTATTTGCCACTTACTACAAGATAAAATTTTGAGTTATCCAGTCAACCTTTATATACAAGGTTCCTGAAAAACCCTCATTTTTTCAAATGCTTTTAATTTTTCAAATCAAATAAACTATAAGAGGCTCTATCGTCTCTGTCAATGAATTCCAATACTTGCTGATAGAGATAAAAGAAAGATTAAAACATCTGCCTTGTCCGCCCAAAATTTAAAAGTTTCACCTCTTTCGATAATTTTTTCAATCACCACAGACTGTAGAACTGAGAATAATGTTCAATGGGGTTGTTTCCATCAGTCAAAAGTACTACTTTTAGTAACTGAAGTTGAGAGAATAAGCAAAAAATAACATGGAGCGAGGAAAATCTTTTATTTTCAAAACGTTTAATTTTTAATTGTTTTTTTAATGTCCGATTTTTCAAATAAGGCGCAGCCTTTATGACGTCACAAGAGATGAACTTTGGCGCGCTCTCCACTGGCACGCTGAATGTTAAGGCTAGGTGACTACCACGTTTCTAATAGAATATTGCGCTTTACACTTGCTATCAACCTTATCATTGCCAGTACATGTGAGTAAAGAAGATAATTAGATATTATAATATACGCTAATGGCATCAGTGGGTGGCATTTCATCACTTGTGATGTCATGTGCAGAAGCGTAAAAAAGGAAATTGAATCTACGCACCAAAGAATATATTTTCTGAAAAATATTAATATTTGTCAAATTATTTTTTAAATGTTCAAATCCTATGTTTTAAAGCATGCTCTTTCAGAAAAAATACCTTTAAAATTTCGGAAACGACCCCATTGCATAATGAAATAACTTTCTAAGGACGAAATGGAAGATGACGGGAAGAGAGAATTTCGTGCTGTTTTATATTTTGACTCTTAGAATTTTTGGCATTTTACATTTGAGGCAGTGAGAAGCAAAGGGATGCAAGTGGACATTTTCAAGTTTTGAGTAAAACGCGTTTAAAGATAACTTCCTAGGTAGGCTTTCATTGATTTTTTTCTAAATCATGCTCTGCAGCAGCAAATACCAGGGCTACTAGTACTATCTCTTGCCCCAAGACAGAGGAGAGGCTCCCCTACCATTTGTACTGGTTATCTTCATTTTTTTAATTCTGCCACTTACATCCCTTTGTTTCTCACTGCTTCATTTGAAAAATAACATCATATTAAAATGCAATGTTTGAAAAATTCACAATTGGTTTTTTTCCCTAGGTGCTAAATTTATGAATTACACTTGTTACAAAAGTTTAAAAAATATCTAAAGTTAGTGGTTTCAAACTTTTCGAAAAACTTGAATTTGCTTTAATCTGTCCCCCTTAAAGATTATTCTGTAAGCAAACATTATTGATCTATGGCAAGAATTTCATTCTTTAAACAAATATTGTTCTGCATAGTTTGTGAGAAAATTTTCGTATATTATTTGTGTAAGGTATTTTTCTCAAAATACAATTATAATAGTCACTGGAAGAACAAAATAAAATATTGTTGCTTTTAATTAAATAGTAAACTAACTTTCATTCTACATGATGACACTCAATTCTCAATTCTTGATTCGTCCTAATTACCTAACAAATTGCAAAAGTTTTAACGAATATTCTAATTTTTTTTCGAAAGAACAACAGAAGTTTCGCATATTTTCTAGGAAAACAATTACATAGTTGGCAGATATTCCAAAGAGTTTGGAGCAAAAGTCGTAAAGTAATTTTGCATTTGCACGAAACATTCCTTTGGATGATCAAAAAAAAATGAATTCCATGAAGTAATTGTTTTCTTTGCTTTATTTTATTAGCTTCACAAAACTCAGTTCTAAGCAAAAAAATAAATAAATATGAAATGGAAATAATTTATCCATGTAAAGAAAGAAAATCGTCGTACTGAATAGGAACACTGAAAGGTATTCTTTTTCTTTTGCTTGTTCTTTATCGAAAAACCAATCATAACATTTTATCTTATTTTGACGATAAACAAAATGAAAATGTTTTCTAGAATTAATGATTACCCAAAAGACTCTCTGGTTGTCTTTTTTATGACAATCATTATTTTGCTTTTTAGACTTGTTATTGTATTGTGAATTATAATTAAAACAAACACTTGAGTTTGTCAAAGTTTCAGTTTTTAGAAGTGCTTCTGTTATAACACTGTCAAATATCGTACCTTTTTTAAAAATTGTTTTTGACAATTTAAAAACTTACACATGTCAAACAGTAAACAATTCAAAGCAGTTTAACAAAATACTGGAGAGAAAATAATGATACGTAACAATAAATTACGGCAGTAAAATTTTTGTTGCAATAGTTTGAAAAACATAATGAAGCACAGAGTGATTATAATTAAAGGTCCTATTTTTAAACGTGTTAATTTAAAATCTACTGGTTAGAATCATTTGATATTTCACCAGAGCCATCGTAAACTTGTTGGAATTTACTTGGCGAAGGACAAAATAGTTCCAAAATGTGCCAAAATATGCCGTTGTCAGGGATATTTATAGGGGAAAATCCTACTAAAGAGGTTCGCTAACACGGAAATGTTGTTAGTCGAAAAAAAAAACACAATAGATTCTAACCAGGGAATCACACGAATAGTTTACTAAGGAAAAAAATTGAAATAAGTACGAATCGAAACAGCATATTGAGGGGTTTTTTTTTTTTTTTTTCACATAAAATTTTCGCCTTTGTACCCACATTATCAAAAAAAAAAAAAAAAAAAAAAAAAAAAAAAGTCTTAAAGTATGCAAAAATTTCAAGAAAAGTGCCTAATTTAAAGACTTGGCGATAATTTAAAAGTATCAATTTCTTGCGGACGATTTCACCATCTGCATGTGGTGGTCATCAATCTGATCAATCTGTAAAGAATGTAAAAAATGTCTCCCATTGCTCACCGAAAATCGCTAAAATTGGCAACTTTTCTCAAAATTTCGGTAGAATTCAAAACTTTATCTATCCATAGCGGGAACACGGGGGTAAATATTTTTTTCTATCCAGAAAAATGTTTTACTATGCTCCTACAAATGCTACTAATTAAAAAAAGTTTCATGATTACACTATCGTAAGGTTTTTTGGTGCGGGTTAAAAAAAATATATATATAATTCAATAAATAAAATTACGTATTACAGAGAAAGCAATGATTGTGGTAAGAGAAAAAGAGGGGCTTATTGACACAAAACTTTACTGTATTAACTCAATATAACCTATCAGCACAATGAATTTCTAGATTAGGCAGTTTTAAATCCATTTGAATTTTGTATTTAATGCTGTGTACAATTTAACGCCAAAAAAAGGTTACCTTCTCATTTAATACCTATTTCGCGCTTTTCTTATGTCAGATTAAATATTTTCCAAAAAAAAAAAAAAAAATTCTACTTTTATTTATTTACTAGCCGCCTGCGGCGACCAGCTGGTCCGCCTTTTTACGCCATTTGCCTTTTTACGCCAGGGGTGCCGCCTTCGGCGGCTGCTTAAACAATTTAGCGACGACATTAATCATTGTTTTTCTCTATAAATCAGTATTATCATTCTTTTTTACGCCAATGTTGCCGCCTTCGGAGGCTGCTTAAATAAATTTCGTGGCGGTGTCAATCAATCTATATCTATCTATATCATTAATAATTTGAATAAAATATTTTCTACATCTGTCTTCAGTTTCGTCGTTTGGAATATTTTTAAAGGAGGGGGAGGGGAGACACAAACGACGTACTCTTCATGCAAATTTTGTCGAAAAATAACAAAAAGCACTTCCACTTTTATGTGAAAGCATTGTTTTTTCAAAGTCATGGTGTATGTGGGGGAGTGAGGGGGGCATTGACAATCAATGTGCGAGCAGCCACCTACGGCGGCTGTTTGGCTAACTTGTCATTTACCTTTTTACTTCAAGTTTGCCGCCTTCGGCGGTTGTTTAAATAAGTTTGGCAGCAGTATTCATCAATCCATCTCTATCTTTTTTTTTTTTTTTTTGTGCCATTCACATTTTTACGCCAAGATTGCCACCTTCGGCGGCTATCTACCTTTACAATCTATCTTTACATTTTCTTATCCATCTCTATTTATTTTGACCTCCTCACCCATTTCCTAATAAAAACAAAGAACACTCAAAAAACCGCTTTTTTTATTAAAGTAGAGCAAAAAAAAAAAAAAAAAAAGCTCAAATTCCCCGTAGTGTGCAAAAAGTAGCGTTTAACAAAGATAAAAAAAAATCTCGCTGTTTTTATTGAATTAATGCGCACAACTATGAAATGTAACGTAATATAGATACAGCGAAAGGTTCAGCTTGAGGGGGGGGATGGAAAAAGAAATAAATGCAATCCCTAAATAAAACAAAAAAAAGGAAAGAAAAAAAGCAAGCGCTGCCGAAAAAACACGTGGTCATCACGTCAGAAAATGTAGAAGTAAGCTATATAATAAAAAAAAAAAAAAAAAAGATTAACATTGCTTGCGATTAAGATTCCATAGTAAATATCGAATCGAAACCCAAGTAGTGACGTCACAGGCATAAAAGATAGAAGAACGCTTTTTTCGACTGATGCGTTAAAGGACATGATGTGTTCAGCATTAAAAAAATTGTAAAAAAAAAACTATTGCGTATTTTTAAGAACTTTTTTCTTTTGAAGAGGGCGAAATGTTTTTACTATTACCAACTTAAATTTCAGAAATGAGGCTTTGATACTTCTCGCAGGATGATATTAGAAAAAAATAAAACCCAGGAAAACATGCAAATTAAAGGTTTTTTCAAAAATTCATAAAAAAATACAAAAATTGCTCTATCTTCGAAATTTTTTTGTTCATCATATTTAAAATTAAATTTCTGACACTATAGTACCAAAAATATTTGTCTGGCGCGATTGGTTCGGGGTCTGTGAGGTTAAAAGTACTAAAAAGTGCTAAAAATCACATAAAACATTAAATAATTTTTTTTCTAATTAAAATATCAAAAATCGAAGCCCGAGGTGCACAACTTCAGCAAAAACTACACCTGTATACCAAATTTCATCTTTCTAGGCCTTACCATTTTCCCGGGATGCGCGCCACACACACACACACACAAACATCTTATTTTATTATATGTATAGATTTATTATTATTATTATTATTATTATTATTTTATTTTTTATTTATTTATTTTTTTTGATGTGGGTTGCATAGACTTTGTTGCTGTATTCACAATAATATTGTGTTTCTATTATTTCTTTTTTAAAACATAATTCCTTGCAATCCAGGGAGAATATTTTGTTACAAGCAAATGAGAGAAATATTTTCGATTTTATTTGCTCTGTGAACGAGCTTCAAATTCTAAAATTAAATTATGAAATATAATGAAAATATGTTGAAAAATAAAACAAATTACAAATTTTGTAAAGTTTTGAATAATCATTTTTCGTTTATTAAATACAGTGAAACCCCTCCTAACGGACACCTCTCTTATACGGATAATTTTTAATTCCCCGATTCCAAGGTAAATAACATTATTAAACCCCTGTCCTGCGGACACCCCTCTATTGTGGACAAAAAAAAATTGTCCCGTTAGTGTCCGCATTTGAGGGGGTTTTACTGCATACATCTCAATAAGATTTTAAAGTTCTTTCCAATAATTAAAAATCTTTTAATGCTTTTACTTATATAAAACTAGACCTAAAATAACTGAAGGGTCCTATACTAGCCCATTTATTCTAGCTTCTGTTTTCTGGTTTAGAATATCGTAATAGTTTCAGTTCTTCTTTGAAGTCATTTAAATTCGCTTTTTTTTTAAATTAATAAGTATGTAAATAAAATAAAAGATGTTAAAAATATTAATTAAGATTCAAAAAATAATGAAAGCTATTACCTACTATGAAATATAACGAAATGTTATTTCGTTTGCTTCTAATTTCAAACTACTTAATATTTCACATTATAAATAAATTAATATCTTTGAAAGATCTTTTTTGAATTTTTTTTAAATTTTTAACAAAAAGCAAATAATTTAATATTTTTCAATCATTTTTAAAGTTCTTGTTGAAAAAACTTTCATTACAATATACAATGGAAGCTATGTGATTTTTTATAGCTTCGCTACTTTTGTCGTTTGATTCTACCTATTTTAAGCAATTTATAGAATCATTCCCTGGAATAAGGATAATTTATTATGCATGTGCGAATATTCCACTCTCCTTGTTGAAAATAACAAGGGAGTTTTATCGACATGGCTGTTCTATTTTTAAATAATTTCGTTTCGCAAAAGAGCCAGAAAACTAAGTACTTTTATACACTCGGTAAAAGCATTAGGATTCAGTGATTTAGTGCTTTTTCAAATAAAATTTGAGGGTAAAAATGTGAAGAGTTGTAATTTAAAACTGAAATTTGAGCTTCCGAAACGACAGAACAAAATATTTTCAAAAATGCTTTAATCAAATTGATGGCAAAACGGTGATAACTAAGAAAAAATCGGGGGTATTGATTAGACTTGCGTCCGCATGTGTAAAATGTGCTTAGGAAATTTATCAGGAAGTTTTTTTTATACTAACTCAAGAAGAAGAAAAAAAACGGCAAAATATTTAAATTACGAATTATAGAATATTTTGCAAGGTAGTTTTTCTTTCAATAATTTTATTCAAAAATTATGTTTAAAATCAGCTTTAAGCAATCGCGGAATCAGGAGGGAGTTGTGGAAGGGGTTATGACCCCTAAGCAACTACATACTGCCTAGAACTTCATTTTGGGGACTTCTTGTTTCGAAAAACTTGCCCCAGAATTTTCTGTGCCCGAACATTTTACTTTGACCCTTTCCGATAATGATCCCACCGAAAACCAGAAGCTGGACCCCCCATCCTCCCACCGCATTGAATGAATATATTTCATTCGTTTTAGTTAATAAAAGTTTTATTTGGTTCCTGAAGGGATTACGACTAAATATTCAAGAGAGAAAATAGAAAAGAAAAAAAATCAAATTTAATCAATTAAATGCGTTGCATCTTTTTCTGCAAAGAAAAAAAAACCTCACAAAACAAGTAAAAGAAATGAAATTGACCAAATTAGTAAAGAAACCCCAATGTTCGCTTTTAGAATTAACCGCACTCTTTTGCCTATCTATTTCTTGAAAAAAAGCTCCACTCAAGTGACATTTTATCGGTTAGTAAATTAAGCCTATATCTGATATTTATACATCAGAATGTGAACTCAAATAAGTTAATGAAAGACTTATAAATTTGTTTGAAAATAATTAAAGCCTACATAGCTCGTTTGATTAATATGTAAAAAGAAACATAACATTACACCTGTTGAAAAAACACCTCGTTTCAGTCTTCTATTTCAAGAAGAATGTAAGAAATTGGTAATTCCCTTTAATTTGAAGGAGTTTTCATTTCTTTGAATATCTGAAATTTTTGCTAATTGCGTTTTTATTTTTTCTTTAATGAAAACAAAACCTTAATTTGAAAGTTATGTTCCTTTTTCCTTTTCTTTTCCTTTCTTTTAAAGTATGCAATAAAAAATACTCTCGCTTTAATGGGAAATGGATCTAGGGATTAGATTAAAATTCTGACTAGTTTCGAGATCCTAAATAAAGAAATATATCAATTAGTTTTTCAGAATACACACTGTTGGAGTACGAACGAAAATGATATGTTTTATGTATGGTTGATACAGTTTAATGCAAAATTTTAGTTTAGCTATTTTTTTTACAATTAGCTATATATTTTTGTTGCGAGACCATTAATATTTAAACTGAAATCCGAATTAGTGTAACTAAATCTAGAGGATTTCACATCCATATGAATTAACACTAGAAAGACTTACAACTGCCGCATACCTAGAAAGACTGTATGGGCCTTTTTCAGTTTTGAGTCAATTCTTCAAAAATTTCTTTTTTAGTGAGTCCACGTGCCCCACGTTGCTGTGGATTTGTCCGTAGTTACTAAACACTACAGTAAAATTGGGTCCCATTGCCTCGAGAAGTTGGACTTCCTTATTTATTTACAGACTAGTGGCACCCGCACGGCTTTGTCCGTAGTAGAAAATTAAAAGGTCTTTTGGTTCGCCTGTATATTTACAAACAAAGAATGTATGGTGAATTTCTCGCCAATTGGCTTGCCTATCTTACGGTTCCACGTTATGATAACTTGGTAATTTACTCGTCTATCTTATGATAATTTTGCTTGGGAAAATGTTCTTAAAATTGGAATAGAAAAATTTCGAAAAATAGTTTCGAGGTGCACACTAACATGCTACAAACTAACTTTGTGCCAAATTTCATGAAAATCGGCCGAACGGTCTAGCCGCTATGATCCTGACAGACAAACAGAGATCCGAACAGAGGGACTTTCAGCTTTATTATTAGTAAAGATAAAGATACGATAATACAAGAAAAAATTGCAGCACAGAGAGAAAATAACACCCAAGGCCCCGGTGTGAATAGAACCCACGACCTCCGGCATAAGAAACGAAGCTTCTACCCCAAGGCCACAGAGATTCCGCGCATCTTCTATAATGAATAAATAGTAGAAGCTGAATGCATAATAATATCATTGGTGATATCTCTACATGAAAAAATGTAAAGGGTTAGTTTCAATCTCGAAGAGCAATCCCTACAGTTTGGATGTTGGGCATTTGGCAGTCCTATTTGGAATTCCATCCGACTCAAAAATAAGAAGGTAAATACGTAACTTGAGTGAATAGCACTTCTTCGTACTGCAGCAAGTAGGAGGAAGGATCACTTTCTTAACTTTATTCCAAAATACCCCAGGAGACATTGTGACCTCTCCCGCCTTTCTGGCTAAGTCCGCTCTCCATAACCCGAAGCCTTAAAACTCGAGAATTCCTTATAATCTCGAAGTTTTCATTGGGTTCCAAACTCTTAATAAGGTTGTGGAGGAAACTTCCTATAACTAGTTTTTAGCCGGCCTCTTGGGACTTCGAGTCCTCGAGTGCAGGGTCGATAAGAGGCCATGTCAGCCTAGTCGGAAACTAGGGAACCGTCCTTTGAGGGAGGACCGTCTCTAATCGGACTAGTATAAATTTGGCAAGTTTTAGGATGGGGCCCGGCGAAAAATCTGACAAAAGGTCCGCCTTGACTTTCGGCAGCCCTGATCGAGTGTTGACTGCATAAGATTCGATATGTCCGCTGTGAGGCTGCTGATTAAAGAATTAGATAAGCACTCAAATAATGTTGTAATGTTAAAAGTCGGAAAATTCCATTACGTCATTTAGCGTCTCTATTCGATTTGATGAACAACTAGTAGTTCCCGCACGGCTTTGCCCGTAGTAAAAAATTAAAAGGTCATTTGGTTCCCTGTATATTTACTAATGATGGATGATGAATTTCTCGCCAACTTGCTATGTTAATTTGCTCGCTCACGTTATGGTAACATGCTCATCCACGTTATGATAATTCAGTCGTCCACGTTATAGTAATTTACTCGTCCATGTAAAGATAATTTGCTCGGTAAAATGTTCTTAAAATTGGAATAGAAAAAGAACGAATTCGGATTTTCGAAAAGTTGCTTCAAGCTGCACACCCCAATGCTACAAACTAATTTTGTGCCAAAAAATCATGAAAATTCGCCGAATGATCTAGGCGCTTTACGCGTCACAGAGATCCAGACAGACTTTTCAGCTTTTTTTTTTTTTTTATCAAAGACAAAATATGAAACTTTCTAATAATAAAGTTTGGCTGGAAAAGAAAAGGGGGAAAGAAAAAGTACATCGGTTATATGCACTTTGTGATGGGGAAGAACTTTTATTCGGTCAGTGGGAAAATATGTGAAAATCATGGTTTTAGTTTTTTACGCGTAAAATAACTGACGAAAATTATAAAGAAGAAAAGAAAACTTCAAAATTTACATTTGACTGGGGGGGGGGGGAATTATACAAAGGTACAACACACTTCTTACAAAATTTAATGTTGCCGCTTGTAATTTCTTTTCTTGTTTCTTCCTCTTCAAACATGATCCTTATTACTCCCTAACAAAAGGAGAAGATACGGCTTTAAAATATTCTTGCTCATCAAATATTGATTATTGAAACAGGTGGAAAAGGTTTGCAGGTGTCGAGTGTCTCCCTAAAACGAGAAAATGGATTTATTTAACGGGAGAGTCTTGAGCAAATGGGAATTACTCTCCAAACACGTACATAAAGCGAGAACCTATTATTGGAGGGGGGTTTTTTTTTATCAATACTTGGTAAGACTTCATAAAAAGAAAACAATAGATGAAAAGAATTTGTGAGGATTCTCGTGCAAATAAAGTTTATGATTGTTACTCGCAACGGAAAAAGAAAATAATCTTTCGGTAAGAAAGAAAAGCTAATATTTTTATGCCATTAACTATTAACACGAAATTCCGTTGAAAGAGTAGAGTTGAAAAACAAATACTTTCCGAGTTAGTTTCAAGTTGCATAATTACTTTAAAAGCAAAAATGTAAATTCAACTCGTAGAAACTTCTAAAAAGTAACAAATGATAGCTAGTTATTGTATTGAAAATATGTTTGCAAAGTTCGTGATTAGTTTTGTAAATCAAACTAAAACTATTTTTACCCAATTTTTCTCATACTGCTGGAGACAGGTGAAACACAATAACTGCAGAAATGAGTTTTCGAGGCATTTGAAGAAACGCGTTTTGGATTCCATACTAAGAATAGGAAACGTTGGAACTAGACAATTTTTCCGCACCTTTTTAACACGCTTTTATTAGCTTCACTTGTATGTTTGTGAGTAACTCTCCTTTGGACTAAGAGCTAGTGGCTTATTTCTGTTAGTACATTCCACCACTTTATGAGCGTTCGTGGCGGAACAGTCTAAGGCGCGGGTCTTCGCTGACGTCCACCTCCGGGAACCACTGGGCGTGCGTTCTAATCCCGTCTACACGGAAATTAAATTTATAATCTTCCAACTCAATTTTCGCCCTCTTTTGTGATCGGATTCTTTTAAAATTTGGAATGAAGCCTTAGACCCGATGACAATGGAATATTCTATAATCAAATTAATTTATTAATGATAAGTTATTAGTTTATTCTAATTAACACGCTTTTATTAGCTTAACTTGTATGTTTGTGGGTCCAATTTTCCTTTGGACAAATAGCCAGTGGCTTATTAGAATTACTTACAACGTACAAATCAGAACTGTAACAATGGAGTGTAACAATGTTTGCACATGAACTTACCAGAAAGCATTCAAAATGTCTGATGCAAATAACGCAGTAGAATATTAAGATACATTCCATTATAAAACTTGAACACACGCACAAATATTCCATTTAACAGTTACAAGTGTTAGCAATATTTAGTATCTAAATCTTATTTGAAATAAAATGATAGTTTAAAAAACTAAAAAAACACGCTTTTGTAGCAAAATGAACTAAAAAGTAAGAAACAAAATAATAGTTTAAAAAACTAAAAAAACACGCTTTAGTAGTAAAATGAACTAAAAAGTTAAAAATAATCTTTGGATGACAAGTATATAAAGTAATTGATAAAACATTTAATTTTACTGTAATAGAAAAAATGCGTGGGGGGCTTCTTCTCGTGCTGGGCTGATAAGTGCTAATAAGCACGAAACTGCAGTCCTCGGCTGGAATTGACTGAGCTGGCGGTGTATTTCATGTACTTCTTATCAGTTGTCTTAAATTTCTTCCATTTGTTATCCTTGCAAAAATGTAAATTTGCAGCCCCCCACGCTTTATTTTATTACAGTAAAACCAAGTGTTTGGTCAATTACTTTATATACTTGTCATTCAAAGATTATTTTTAACTTTTTAGTTCATTTTGCTACAAAAGCTTGTTTTTTTAGTTTTTTAAACTATTATTTTATTTTCAGCAGAAACCAAACTAGCAAGCTTGTACACTAAAGCTAATGCTTGTACAATAAGATCTCAAAACTGCAAAAAACTGAAAAATGAAAAACTTGCAGTTCCTGTCCTTTACCTTCCCACAGAAGTTTGACTGGTATAAAATGATAGTAAAAACACAAATAAAACACATGTGAAACATGTGTTTCATTCCTAACCTCTATCTAAAAGGGTTTTTCTTTATACCCCTCCGATTTATTTAGTTCTAGTAGAGTAAAAAATCTTAAAAGCTGATGCATTTTTCTAACTGAAGTAATAATTTTTTTTTTTTAAATAGTTTTAGTGCTCAAAAGAGCCGAAATTTGGAATTTTTTGGGAAATCAAAGTTTTTACAGGGGAATATCAGACAACACATTTTTGAAAAAAGTAAAAACTTTTTATTTCGCTACACATTAAGATAATGTTTTCCTGACTTCTCATTTTATTACCAACTAATTAGTTTTCAGATTGGCGCAATGGGAAAAAAAAAAACTCTTTTCGTTCGTAGCGCCCACATAAAATTACATTCATTAATTGTGACTTTTTACTTTGTAAGTATTTCCGAAACTTTAATTTGACGTTTCGACTGCCAGAAAGTCAGATTTATTTACATCATACAGGGTGATTCGTTTTAGCCTGCAAGACCTCTATTTTTGCAACTGTTAGTCCTAGATGCATATTTCCAATTGCAAAAAAGTTCAAAATCAGATGCAGGGTTAAGACATTGAAAGTTGGAAGCAAAAATAAAAATGAGTCAAAAATTCAAAATTTAACTTTTATACGGCCCTAGGTCCCCTGACTTATTTTCAAACAAATAATCTTCATCGAAAAATAATTCCAGCACAAAAAGTTTGACATTAGTACGACCAATATTCACCGAGATATGAAACGCAGCGTTTTGTGACTTACAGCACTTTTCACTCGCCATCGATAACACCTTTTGGGGGAAAACATAGCAGTTAACAAGGGTTTAAAATTCTATGTGTACATAGAGTGTAGTTTTTCAAACTGATTGAAGTTTTGTAGTGTGTTTTTGCGGATCATGGCATAAATACCTTGTTTTTCTTACTTTGACGACCTGTCATTCTTCTGAAAGGGTGATAAGTTCCAATCTCATCTTCTGTATGGCCCCTTAAAACTTTGAACTGGAATATCTCCTTGAGTTTTGGTCACACAAATATCAAATATTTTGTGTTAGTAATATCTTTCAATGAAGATTATTTCCCCCAGTATACGTAAGGGACTTAGGGTCCGTATGAAAAGTTAAATTTTGTATTTTTTGACTCATATTTATTTTCACTTCAAATTTTCACTATCTTATCTCTGCATCTAATTTTGAACGTTTTGCAGTTGGAAGTATGCATCTAGGACTAACGGTTGCGAAAAAAGATATCTTGCAGGTTAAAATTGAATACCTTGTATATAACTAAATATGGTTTTAATTTCATTAACAGGTTTCTATGCCCATGCCTTGTACTTCTCTCGTAAACAACACACAATACAAGCTGAGTAGTAATAGAAAATAGTTATGGATTAGTAGAAACACTGTATTCGATTAGCTATTAGAAAAAGACATGATAGCCAATAAAAATATAAATTATGTATGGGTCGACCCTTAAAATTTGTCTTTAAAAAATACTGCATCTGTATGTATGTGTGTGTGAAAAAAAAATGTATTAATTGAACTGATTGATTACTGAATAAAGTCATGTTTATACTTGAAGCTATGTTTTAATCGGGTTTTAAGATAAATGATTATCTGACTTTGTTTTAGAGACATTCAATTATGTATTGAGCAAAACGTTGTTTTAACGTGTTTTCTAAACACTGTTTGTAAAAGTGTACACCTTAAATTATTGATTCAAATTACAGAGCGAAATTTTGGAGCTTTGCATAAATTGTGGATGCTTAGCTTGAAAAGCAGGAGTATTAATTCTTCTGTTGAAATTTTCCACATGTAGAAATGAACTCTGGCCGTGCTAGCAATGAAATAAAACATAAATCATGTGCATTTGAATAAAATTGAAATTAAGGGTAAAATTTCGGAAAACGAATCATTGAGCTGGTGTTTAACTTTAGTTGCATATAAAATCAGGTCCTTTACTCCCTCAAATAGTTGATCTGCGTGAGAAACAAATACTTCCATACCATGGTAGTCGAATTTCTAGACGATAAAGAACATAATTTTTTTATGCATAAATTTCCACATATAGTTTAAAAAAAATATATGGATGAATAGCCTCATTAATTGCTGTTTTTTCTGGTAACGATTTCCAATTTTTAAAACAATCCTTCAAATAATGAAGTTCTTATCTTGCTATAAGCCATGGGGTGTTGACATTTATTTATTTATTTATTTATTTGTATATTCTGAAAATAAAGTTTTTTTCACATTTAAGCTAGTGCACCAAGTAGTGCATAAAGATCAAGTTTGAAGATTTTAGACATGTATAATTGATTACTTTAATTAGTATTTTTCAGATACGGACATGAAGTTGAGTTTTAATCAAAAGATTGGTAAATGTCTCCATCTGTTAGTGACATATGTCTATTAAAATTTACTTCTTAACGAAGAAAGGCTATTGACTTTATTGATAAATTTAGATGACTTACAGTAGCTTATCATGACCTGAAACATTACAGTGGTTCAAGAAATAATTAATGTGTTCATTTTAATTATCTTATTTAATCAATAATTACACTTCTTTAGATGCCAATCAGGTAATAGTGTAATGACAACTTCGTTTCCCTCTCTTTCATTTTATCTGAAGCCTTAGACAATATTTGCTTACTTTCTTCTTTCTATTAAAATTACAAATATTATCTATAATTTACTAAACCGGAACAAAATCTGAATTACATTTACATATCATAAAAACATACATTTTTGTCATTTTTCTTAATTTTTTTTTATTTTTAAAGCTTTCCTTCCAATTGTGTCAGAATGCTGAAAAACGTATGTTTTACTTTTTAAGAAGCCAAATAAATTTCAATCATTTTAGACAATAATATTCTAAAAACTATCTTGAAGAAAGTACCAATTCTTATTAATGTCGTAGATATTAAAATAATATAAAATTAATTAAATTTGTGGCAGTCTACAAACGATGTCACGCTTTGAGAGGGGAAAGGGGTCGTAACAGTGTGACAATTTGTGACAAGGGCAGGGAGGGGATAAAAGAAGCGTGACATCACACATTTTTTGATTAGAATATGTTTATGAAAAACAGCCTTGGAAGTGTGACAATTTTTGACAAAGAGGGGGGGGGGGGGGGTTAAAATTTCCAAAAAATGTGTGACATTATTTCTGAACAGTCCCTAAGGACGCAAAAGGATAAGGCATTACAGGATATATATGTTCTGAAAAGGAAATTGAAAAATTATAATGTAAAAAAAAACCTCCTTCCTTGTGAAACCTTTAAGAATTAACTGAGCAATAACGATTGCTTATTGTTCTCACTTGACGGTTTTGAATCCCTATGATTTTATTTTCCCACCGCCTCCCACTGCAGCACCACCCTCGGCCGGCCTCACGATGCTGCTCTTCTAGTGAAAACTGTCTCCAGGTTGCGTCAATATCCTACACTTACCTGCATGCATACACGCACCTACACACACACACACACATGCACCTACACACACACACACATACACCTACACACACACATACATACACCTACACACACACATACACCTACACACACACATACACCTACACACACACACATACACCTACACACACACATACACCTACACACACACATACACCTACACACACAAACACACACACGCATACAAACAGACACCTACAAATACACACACACAATTACCCAAACACTCATACCTGCACACAGACACAAACATACATGCCTACCCCCCACACACACACACAAACACACATATACCTACACACAAACTTACATACCCCACACACAAACGAACATATCCCCCCACACACACAAACACACACGCCTACATTCACACACACGCTCGTGATTGCGAAAAACATAATTTGAATTCAAGATGCCAAAATTCAAATTAATTAATTAATTAATTTTCTTCCTTTTTCTTCTTCTGTTTCTCATTACAAATAAAATCTGATAAGCACCACAAAATTCACTTCATTGTTTGATAGAACTCGACCGATGTATCGGCCTGGCCGATGCATCGGCGC
This sequence comes from Uloborus diversus, assembly GCF_026930045.1. Classification (NCBI taxonomy): domain Eukaryota; kingdom Metazoa; phylum Arthropoda; class Arachnida; order Araneae; family Uloboridae; genus Uloborus; species Uloborus diversus. The sequence goes on from NC_072736.1 coordinate 130,783,794, forward strand.
CGATGGTTCAACAATTTAGCCATCGGCATCGGCATCGGCGGCCGATGCTAACTTGCAGGAAACATCGGCCCATCGGCCTTAAAAAACATCGGAAAGCCGATGGAATTGGCCGATGTTTCTGAAAAATAAGGACCTTAGTTGTTTTACTTTTTAATACAAAGTAAAGGGAGTTATTGTTTTCATATAAAATTGTTTACTTAAATTTCAGTATGAATTTCTATTTTAGTCACCCCTGAAAGAGTTTTTAATACTGCATTCAGGTACCAAACATGTTAATTATTGCGTTGTTTCTTGCAGCTGGATGTACGTATGTATCTCTCATAAGTCATAACTCAAACAGGGGTGCCCATCCCCCCCAAGCTCAATGGCGCAAAATCCCCCCCAAAAAATTTCACTGCTCTCTTTCTTTTAAATTAGGTGAAACATAACACTTTTAAGAGTCACACATTGTCAGTTAAATTTACATCATTTGCAATCCAATTCAACAAAATAAAGTTGCTTGAGATTTAAAAAAAAAAAAAAAAAAAAAGTTACAACAGATGCGAAAACAAACTGCTTACATTTACGACAGCAATTAAAAGTGCAAGCAGTAGTTTTTTGTAAAAAATTTAGGATCTTGCGAATAATCGAGGCTAATACTAAAATTAGTTTAGCTACATTTGTAATTTATGTACAAGCCCCAGTTAAAATGAAAACATTCAATTTTTCATAGCCGTCGCCAGTTTAAAAAAATCTAAAGGGAAAGGGTATGAGTTTTAGCTAGCTCTCATCCCCCCTTTTTTCCCCTTAATATATTTTTTAATACACAGAGAGAGAGGGGGGGGATTCAGCTTTTGATTAGCGTGGGAATCATCACTCGATGTAAGCAATGCGACCCCCATAATAAGTATAATATTGACTCAAAAATAATGGTTTCTGGGTTTTCTTCCCCGAAAAATTTTCGAATTTGCAGTTTTTGTCGATCTTTGGTAATTTTAGGGAGAGGAGAGGCTTGGTGACCCTCCCGTGGAAATTTTTTGAAACTGAAACTCTAAAAACACAACTGCAAATTGCTTCGATTATGTCAGGAAAAGGGTGGCCAGTGACTGCTTCGGAACTGTTTTGAAATTGTAGTTCTAAAAATGCAGTTTTAGACAACCTTTAGTAATGTTAGAGATATCAAAATCTTCCGTTTCTCTTCCGTGGCAATTTTTCGAAATTCAAACGCCAACAATGCAGTTTTAGACAAAGGTTTGGTAATGTTAGGAAGGGGGATCCGGGGCCCTCCCCCCGGAAGTTTTTTGAAATTATAGTTCTAAAAAGCTGTTTTAGACGATATTTGGTAATGTTTGGCAAAGGAGAGGCTTGGGGACCCTCCCACGGCAATGCTTCAAAATTGAGACCTCCAAAAACGTATATTTGGATTGTCTTCGGTTATGTTAGGTAAAAAAGGTTCAAAAGATCTTCCTGAAATTTTTTTTAAATTAAAGTGTTAAAAACGCGATTGAAAGCCATTTTTAGGTAGCGATCAGTTTTTCAAAATTGAAGCTCATTAACCGCAATTTTGCCGACCTTCGTTGATGTTAGGAAGGGGAAAGGGTTTGGAAGTTGGTTCTCCCACGCACTTTTTATTGAATTGTCATTCTGGAACACAACTTTAGGCAGTCTTCACTAATGTTTGGGAGGGGGGAGGTTCGGGGGAACTCACTTTTGAAATCAAAACACCAATAGCAGATTTAGACGATCTTTGGTAACAATAGGGAGAAGGGGGAGTTCAGAGACTCCCCCCTGAAATTTTTTTGAAATTATAGATTTAAAATCGCAGTTTTAAACGATCTTTAGTAATGTTAGGCAGAGAAGTTCCGTTGCCCTACCGGCAATTCTTTGAAATCGGAACTCCAACATCGTAATTGTAGATTGTCTTCAAGCAAGTTAAGGGGAGAGGTTGGGATTTCTTGAAATTTTAGTGCTAAAGTTGCGATTGTACGCCATCTTTGGAAATGTTACAGACTAGCAGTTTTTCGTAATTGAAGCTGCAGAAAGGCAATTTTAGCCGACTTTGGTGGAAGTGTTCCCCCGGACATGCTTCAGAATTTCAGCCCTAAAAACGAAACTTAAAACTATTTTTAATATTGTTTGCGAGAACTGCAGAGATGAAGGAGGGGGAGAGGGGCAGCCTTGGGAAAGTTTCGAACTTGTATCTTTAAAAAGGCAGTTTCAAACAAGCTTTGGTAATGTTTATGTTAGAGGTTGAGGGGTCCTCCGCAGGCAGTTTTTAGAAATTGAAATTCCAGATGATCGGCTAACTTCAATTGCAGATGAATTTCAATAGTAATGCAATTGAAGAAAAAAATTCACGGTTTTGCCGTGAATTTTTTTTTTTTTTTTTTTTGAAATTGATCCTTAAAACAAAATTTAAGACGTTCTTTAATGATGGTGAAAGGTGGAAAGGATTTTCTGAAATTGTTTTTGAGTTTGAAGCCCTAAATATGCATAACCAACAAAAATCGGTCACACACACATATCACATATAGAGACTGATATTCTCCAAAAATGGTCAAACTTATTCATCTATTGAGCATACAAATTCGAGAATTTTTATGGATACAAAACATCCTTCTATGTATTAGATATCGAAGAATGTAACAAAATGATTCACGAAAAATAGTTAATATAAGATTAAACTGCTCCACTTCCATCTGCGGAGTCCAGCATTTTTGAAAGTTTGGTAAAAATCATCTAATGATAAATTCAAAAAACTCACTTTAAAAAGGATACAAGAAATGGAAGTAAAATAAAATGAAAAATTCTTCATGAACTCAAATTTGTTTGCAAAGAAAATCTGTATATTAAAAATCGTTAGTCAGGTGCAAAAAAATGTTATTTTAAAGACTAGTTCTAATTGAATTTTCCCGGTTTTAGTGAATCCATGAAAGGCCGGAGCAAGATGGTCAAAATTCTTACAAAAACAAAAAAGGTTTTAAAAATATTTTATTTCATCCATTTTTTATTTCTTTTTCATCGCTGTCCCACGTATTCATCGTACAGAATTATACTCGTTCCAGAAAAAATCATGTTGATTTAAAATGAAATCAGTCTGAACCTTTTTTGCAACATACTGTAACGCCATCCTGTGTCTAAGGTGATCTTCATTGAAAAAAGACAAAGCTACTAAATTTTGGAAGATATACGTCAAAAAAATATAATTAATGCAACTTGATTATTCTCGTTGAAAAATTTTAATACTTTACTTTCCTCCAAAAATTTCATTTTCAAAACAGAAAAAAAATCCCCCCCCCCCCCCCAAAATATGAGATGGATAAACCGGTTTTGTTTCATTTTGTTAGATTCCCGTTAAACCGGTGGTAATTTTTAATTTTTCGATATTTGTAACAATCACAGTAATGCAGTCTTTTCTGTATTGCTTCGGCGGAGCTACAAGTTTGGGACCCGTCGAAATACCTTTTTGGAGCCCTATTTCTCTATCACAGAAGTTGTAAAACATTTATCATAAGCATTTTTGTAACTTCTACGTTGCCCCTATGGTTATGGGCCTCTCGCGCACTTGCAACATTTGCTAAATTTTAAATCCGCCACTGCACGTCAAAACACACTCGGGTGCAAGTTTTAAAAGGGTTTTTCTGCTCAATGTTTATGATTGTTTTGAACTCTATTTTTAAGACTATTTTTTGTATTTCCGAGAGCACTTGCGTACCCCTCCTCTCATTCCCTCAATTTCTGAAATTAAACTCTAGTTGTACTTCTTAGTTGTTTAAAACTAACACCATTCCTAAAATTAGAGATTTTTTTTTTCAAGCTTTATCTATTGTTTAGGAAGAGTTTAGAGCATCAATGTAAGAAATTGATTAAAGACGTTTTGAATGGTGACATAATTCGGAAATCAAAGGGACTTTTGAATTTTTTCTTTGGAAGTGCTTAAGTAGATTCAGAAACTCTTCCGAAGCGTTGGTGGTAGCGGTTCTGTATTAAAAAATGATCTTTCAAATCCCTGACAATCTTATCAATTTATTTCTGTTAGATTTTTTTGAGCAATCGCGATTGCTTATTCTTCTCATTTGACTGTCCTAGACGTTACGCTGATTTTATTTCCCCCTCCCCCGCCTCCCTGTGCCGCACTCCCGCCCATCGTCCTCCGTAGGCGCGGCTCCTCCGGTCCTGAGCAATGTCCCCCGAAATCCGCTTCTCCTGGTCGGTGGCGTCCATGTCCTACACACGCTCATACACACACACACACACACACACACACACACACACACACACACACACGCCTATGTCCATACACAAGTCTATGCACACACAAACTTACACATGCACAAGCACCTACACACACAGAGAGAGAGAGAGAGAGAGACATACACGCCTACGTGTGTGCACAGGTCTACGCACACACAAGCCTACATACACACACAACTATACACACGTAAACGCCCAGGAGAAGGGCAGGTTTGGGGGGAAAGGAGCAGTTTCTAGAAACAATAACTCCAATGAGTAGGGTCCTGTCGCAACTCGTGATTGCGAAAAACATAATTTGAATTAAAAATATTAGAACTCAAATTAATTTTTTTAAACTTTTTTTTTGCCATCGGCCAACGGCATCGGCCATCGGCCATCGGCAATCGGCCATTTGGAAGAAAACTATCGGCCATCGGCCATCGGCCATCTTTGAACAATCGGCCAACAATCGGCATCGGCCCATCGGCCAAAAAATGCCATCGGTCGAGCCCTATTGTTTGACAAAAACCAACGTTAAAAACTTACTGTTTCAGTTAAACAAAATATAATTGTGGGATTTCATTCAAATAAATATACTTCGCACATATGCTGTTTTAAATGAAAGTTAAAAAAAATAATAATAATGTTACGAGTTCGATGCAACTTCAAACTTTCTTTAAATGGCGACACAGTTCTTGAGAAAACACAGGAGATTTATTTACAACTATGTACAAGAAATATCGATAGCAACTGATAAATTAACCATAGCAATTAGGAAAATACCAATTAACACCGTAAACTCAACAGTCACACACGTGTTTACATCAAAATACGCAAAAACACAGCGCAAAGGCTAATACACACTTCCAGCGGATCGCTGAAAACGAGACTCCACAGTAAGAAAGCGAACTAACTGACTCTCCTTCATTCACAAGATGCCCCGCGTTTTATATCAGCAAAAAAAGATCTAGAAAACCCTACAACGTTCTACTAATTTCTCATATTTTCTTTTTATTCCATTTACAAATGTTATCTAGGGACAATATACATCATAAGAATGCTGTTTTTTTTTTTTTTTTTTTTTTTTTTTTTTTACAAGAAACAATTTACAGGTTAAGTTACTACGATAATTTTAGATGAAAATTAATGGAATAAATGCCAACATTAGCCAGATTACAACAAATTAATTCTAAAAACAATTACTATTTACAAAATTTGTAACGATAAATTCCTCTTAAGCAAGTCTAGGATTGTGGTCAAATAAGTAAAAACATATATAAATAATTACACTAAAATACATTATTTAGTGCAATGTTAGTTTTCCGAAGCACATTATTATTTCTTATGTTAAAATTCATTTCAATATAGAATTGGGTAACGTAAAATTTCATTGCTTTAAACGCAGGGAATATTTTTAAGCATGTTGTTTCCTACACTTTTAAATTTTTTGCTAAATCATCAAAACTTGTAAAACTATTTGTTAATATTCAAAATTTTTTACCTTTTTGTCGCATAAAACATCTCGATAATTTACAGATTATTTATCTTATAAAGTTCGCATTGTAAAATAATTATTATTTTGCTACATGACAATTTCGAGATTTTTTTTTTTCTTTTCTTTTACATATTTCTGTCACAGTTGCAGAAAGTAATAAACTAAAACGAAACCAATAACTTATCATTTATCTTGAAGGGAAAAATAAATTGGTTTCCTTTAAAAATGGATAAAGAAAAATTCGCTAATGACAGCAATAGAGTTTGAAAAATGAGCTCATTATGCCTCATTATTTCTTATTTTTCCAAGTCATGTCTTTTTTTCCCTCCTTTTTTTCATTTCTTAATTTTTTTAGTAGTATTAATAACTGTATGTCTTCTTTAATGTATTACAGTATTAGAAGTCCCAAGGAACCGGCTAAAACCTCCGAGTTAGGAGTAGTTCGAGTTATGAGAAGTCGAGTTATGGGGTCGGGGGAAAAGGTTTCTGGCTAGTTTTAAGCTACTGCTAATTTTTTTTTTTGTGTGTTTTGCGAATAGTTTTAAATTCCAAAGAGACTTTAATAGGTCTTTTGAAAAGGTGTGTACTCATTTCAGTTTAAGAAAAATGATCATTTCACATCGGAAGGGGGACAAGGGGCGTGGGTTTTTTCAACGGACTGCCTTTAACTTCTTAGCACGGGCATCGCAGTGCGGGTACTGCTAGTTTTAAATAAACTTTAAAATGTGTTCAAATAATAAAACAATAATATCAATAGAAAAAAAACAAAAATTCAGAAAAGTTTGTTTGAGTATAATTATTTGGCCACCCTCTGCATTTAAAATGAATTATTAGCCTGGTTCAAAGCAATCTTGATATTTAGGGCCACTTTGCGCCACGTCAGAAACGGAATGCAAAATAAAATAAATTATTTTAATAAATTCAGTGCAACATAAAGAATGAAAACTTGTTTTCGCTCAAAAACAGATATGATTATCACCACCTTTCTTTCGTGAAAATATTGTATGGTGATATTTTTCTATAATGAGGATTATTTTTTAGAAAACGTAAAAAATAATTATTGAGCCCCTTTAATATTAACTTTGAGAGCGCTATGCTGAATCCTGTTTTCCGCAAAGAAATGTACTTACGCATTGATTTTAAAGAAATATGGTGGAAGCTATATTTAACGTTAACGGGAGAAGCACTAGACTTTGTTTTGAAAAAGCATTTCAGATAAGTTCTCAGAAAACTTTTTTCAATAATTCGATAAAAATGGTCGCGACATGGACGAACAGGGGAATTGTAGACAGAGATGATCAAAGGTCCTAATAAAAGGTTTTCAGTTCGTTTAATAGATAAAGAAACAATAGTAGCATATTTTTCAGAAAATAAATTATGGATTTCCAGCAAGGGAAATAACGAAAAAACCCAGGTGTGCGCATTTCGATCTGTATGAGGATATTTATGATGCATAAAATTGTCTTTGATATTTTAGTGCCATGTGACACGTTTTTGTTAGAATTCTGTAAGAACTGCATGTACTAAAAGAGTAAGCTATTATGCAGTCTTTTACTGAACAAATGTTGTAATTAATAACTAAGCATTAAAGTGATACTTTTACAAGTACTTTTATGTAATAGAAGCAAAAAAAAAAAAAGCATTTGAAATGCAAAAACTGATTTAGAATAACTTTCATTTGAGCAGCAATTTGTATACGTGTTGCTATTTGCATGGAGCATCATAAAAACCATATATGTATTTTGTTAGATGAATTGTCTTTTTATTTTGTTATGTCCATCGTGAATACAAAAAAGGTTTACATTTGTAGTTCTTACTTCATAAATTATTCGTGTATCTCAATTTGATTCATAATTATAGCCTTTTTCATAGAATATTAAAACATTTATGCTCTGTGAATGATATTGCAATGATATACAGCAAGCTGTGGTTCCATTGTTATACCCTAATTGTGAAAAAAAGAAATTGTATCATAGTCAAATTTTAAAAGATAGTAGACTAGACTTACAATTATCCGAACTCCAACTATACGAACTGCTGATTTTCCGAGTCGCTTTCTGAATTTCAGAAGAAAAAAAAATGAAGAAAGTGACATCGCACTGCGATTCTCAAAATACTGATTATGTCTATGCGTACTATTTTCCTGCCCTCCACGAACATACATCAGTCAAACAACTTACTTTGACCGAGATGTTCAGCAAGCAATGACATTCATTTGCAATACCATAGTACATACCGCTCGAATGTACGGCACTTATAAGTATACAGGGTGTTTCGTTTTAACCTGCAAGACCTTTATTTTTGCGACCGTTAGTCCTAAATGTTCAAAATCAGATGCAGGGTAAAGATATTGAAAGTTTGAAGTAAAAATAGAAATGAGACAAAAAATACAAAATTTATTTTTTTATACGGGCACAAAGTCCCTTAACTTATATTTAGGGAAATAATCTCATTTGAAAAACAATTCCAACACAAAAGTTTTGAAATTAGTACGACCAATATTCAACGAGATATGAAACACCGCGTTTATTTATGACTTACACCACTTTACACTCGCCGTCAATAACACCTTTTGGGGGGAAATATAGTGGTTTACAAATGTTTAAAATTACATGTGTGCATAGAGAGTGATTTTTCAAATTATTCGAGGTTTTGTAGTGTATATTTGCATTTGTTTTGGCGTGTATTGTTGAATAGCAATGAAAAATATAAATACCTTGTTTTTCTTACTTTGACGACCTGTCATTCTTCTGAAAGAGCGATAAGTACCAAACTCATCTTCTATATGCTCCCTTAAAAATTTAAACTGGAAAATCTCCTTATGTTTTGGTCGCACAAATGTCAACAATTTTGTGTTAGCAATAGTTTTCAATGGGGATTTTTCTCTAAATATTAGTCAGAGGACCTAGGGCCCGTATAAAAAGTAAAATTTCGTATTTTTTGACTCATTTTTATTTTTGCTTCAAGCTTTCAATACCTTAACTCTGCATCTGATTTTGAACATTTTTGCAATTGGAAGTATACATCTAGGACTAAAGGTAGCGAAAATAAAGGTCTTGCAGGTTAAAACGGAACACCCTGTATATGCTTATCATGAAAGGTGTTACTCTTCTAAGTGATTAATTAAAAGCTCATTCTCTTTAAAACAGTTTTGTTCTCTCATTTTGAAAATACATAGGGGGAGATGGGACACGTTGGTCCTCTTTTATACGTTTCATTTTTTACCTCATCAAAAAATTAAATGAGAAGTTTGATTTCCCACCATTAGGTTCATTAAACATTTCTCACCACCTCATACTTTTTTGAAAGTTTTCAATTCATTAACTTTTATCTATTAATTTTTTAACATAACTCTGTGAAGCGGACCAACGTGCCCCGAGCGCGGGGTACGTTGGTTCACATTAAATAACTTCTACAACAATTTCAATGATAAATATTATCCAATATTGTAACTTATGTTTTTTTTTTTTTTTTTTTAGCATTAAAAAAACTAAATTTTAAAGATCAATATAACATATCAAAACATTAAATCGACTAACTTTTACTTTTGCACTACTTATAATAAAGGCATACATTTTTTGGAGAAACAATACAATTTGGGCAACTTTAGTGTTGCTAATAATATTTATTTTCTAATTCTTCTAAACGTTTTCGTTTTTTGTGTTTTCTGAAAGTGGACGAATGTCCCCCACGTTTTTGGTCTGAAGAAATGCTGCAATAATTTTTTCTTTGTAACAAAAATCAAAGAAACAACAAATAATCATAAACTAAAAGAGCTTACTTTAGGAGAGGAGTTCAATTTATCCCTCCCTTCTTCAATTAAACCATTTAAAGAAATAAATTTTCAGACTTATGAAAATGACTCAGCTTTGAAAAATTAACCGTCGACATTAATTGGTTAAAATACACTCCTTTTCCAGAAAAATTCAATTATCCAAACTTTTGATTATTCTGAATGGGGTTCCGTCCTACTTGATTCGGATAACTGGAGTCTTTGCTACTACTGTACCTTACGAAAGTACTTTAGAACATTAAAGCTTTCACTGGTTTACATCAAAGCTATCATTTGCTATCCAACCTTAATACTGACATGTGCAGGTAAACGGCAGGATCCTGCACACGTCGTGAATGAGTTTGCGAGATATTTGAAGAAATGTGTGGTGGATTCAATACTAACAATAGGAAAATGTTGGAATTAGATATTTTTATCGCGCCTTTTTTTCAGCGGAAATCAAATAAGCGAGCTTGTACAATAAAGATAACGTGCAATAGATGACAAAAATGCGGAAAAAAAATGAAAAATTTGCATTTGCTGCCTTTTACCCGCACACGGCAGAATAATTCTGAGTGGTATCACCGACATTAATTTTTTTTTATAAATTCCTCTGATTTATGTCCGATTGGGCGACATTTTATCTTTTCATCAAAAATAAACATCGTCTGCAGACCAGAAGTCTGGTCGTTCTCGTGAGGCCAAGGGACTTCTTTATCTAGATTTAAAAAGATAATTTATTTTTTTAATTAAACTATAGCTTATAAGAAAATGTTTCTCGTAAAGAACAATTGCACTTTCAAACGTCACTAGTTTTAAATCAGTTGTTAAAATCACCTTTCATTGACTAAAATACAAGGCTGCAGAGTCGGAAGGAAAATTACCGGCTTCACCTCCGACTCTGACTCCTAGAATTTTAGAATCTTCTACTCCGACTCCTTTACCCCAAAGTCAGTCCGACTAGACGACTTTGTCTCACGACACCGCAGCCATCGCAGAAATTTAGACTCGGCGGGAAAATAGCCGACTCCAACTCTTGGAATTTCAAAGCCTTCGATTTTAGACTCCGACTCCACAGCACATACTGAAATAGTGAAATATCAATCAAGCAACTGATCTGAAACTTTTTTCAACGCGGTTATGGTGTCCACTAGTGCAGGGGCGCCCCCTAAGAGCGTACTATTGCCCCCACCAATATCGCAAAGACCCTCAAGAGCAGGAGCACCCCCCCCCCTCAAAAAAAATAATAAAAAAATACCCTCAAAACACCCTCCTAAAGATTTTATAGCTATGCGTCATGATCTCCCCCCCCCCAGGTGGGCACCCTTGCGCTACTGTTCTCGCGGCGAGGTATCGATCGGCTTGGTATGCATTACTAAGTACTTGGGGTTGCTCTATTGTCGAAATTAATTAAAAAATAGCGCTTCCTAAAAGTTAGCAGAGAGCACTGCATCTTTTTCTCAGTTTTTGACAAAGAAAGACCCTAGGGGTGTGACCCTAGAGAGCCTAGGGACAAAGTAACCCACGTTTACGGTAACTATAAATGGGGGAAAGTATACGATAGTGGAGCACGTAAGGAAAAACATTGATAGCCACTTAAATTTGTGAAATAAAAAATATGTTTTATCTAAGATATTGTATTATAGTTTTATTTCCGGTTAATCAAACCCTCTTACATTAAGGGTACTTAGAAAACTTAATGATGAAATAATAGTTTTCAGAAAATACTGCAAAAAAATGGCAATGAATCAGGTAGTTCACTATTTAAATTGCCGATCACAAAGTGAATAAAAAACCAAAATTTTCAAACTTCTTTAAATAATAATTGGAAAAATATTCAAATACGATACAGCACTGGCTCAAAAAATCTGCTTTTATTAAATAACATTGACTATTTTATTCCTAACTAGCAGTACCCGCATGGCGATGGCCGTGCTAAGAAGTTAAAGGCAGCCCGTTGAACAAATCTACGCCCCTCGTCCCACTTTTGATGTGAAATTATCATTTTTATTAAACTGAAATGAGTACACACCTTTTGAAAAGACCTATTAAAGTCTCTTTGGAATTTAAAACTATTTGCCAAAACACATAAAAATATTAGCAGTAGCTTTAAAATTCAAAATAATTTTTCAACTTAATAGTTCATTGCTTAACGCGCCAAGCACCCACGCTACCGTAACCCTGTTCTTTAGTGAGTGAAGCGGTTTTGCCCTCTGCAATTTAAAGTGTTTCACCAAATAAACAATTCTCTAATAAAAGCGTTATAAAGAAGAATCACAATTGAATAATACGACAAATCAAATTATTTACTTAGATAAGTAACTATCCTCAACTATAAGAACAAAACAAACGTTGAAGAAATAAGGAAAACAAAACCCAATAAAAAAATCCTACAAAATCAAATTATGTACCTGAACACCGAAAAAAAAAATGCATTCAAAAATATGTTCATTGATCACTGATCACAACAGCGTAGCTCGGGCATGGTTCCTCGCAGCTATCGACACTGTCGGCCAGCGCCCTTTCGAAGCGTTAACTTACCCCGCCATCGATTAAGAATTCATAGAACTAAACTTACCCCTTCATCTGTTAGGAATTCATAGAACTAAACAATTAATTAAACATTTAATTTTCAATTAAATATTTAGGTCTGTCTGATTTTAAGAAAATAGCCTATTGCGTTCTTCAATAAATGGACTATTCAATACGAAAAGAATTTTTTAATTCGAACCAGTAGTTCCCGAGATTAGCGTGTTCAAACAAACTCTTCAGCTTTAAATTACTAGTTAATCAATAAGAAAAATAAGACAATGATACGTATATGATTTTTTTTTTTTTTTTTTTTTTACAAATCATTTTTAGCAGCATATAGGATTTTCTCTGAAACGCACCCTCGAGATTTGCCTCATGGCTAACTAGAACCTACGACCACTGAATCGCGAAGCCCGCATTTTCAGGTCGAGCCACCGCGGCTACGCATAATCTACGTTCCAAGCGATTTATATTATAATACAGTAGAACCTGTAAAGTTGACCACCCTTGTAAGTTGACCATCTGTCTAAGTTGACTGCTATTTTTAGGCACATAATGAGATCTATACCATATAATTCAACCTCTATAAGTTGACCACCTGTTTAAGTTGACCACCAAAGTAGTGCACCGTAAGTGGTCAACTTAGGTTTCACGGTATACAGTTTCCCGTGTTCATAACATTTTTTATTGCTACTCCACTCCTATTAGTCATAGCGTGATGTTCTATTCTATTCAAGAGTCACAACTGACTACAGCTGTATTTATGTCGAGGACTGCATACTAAGTGAATTGCCTCCATTATTTCATATACCGATAGATGGCAGCACCATCACCGGATCGAACAGTTAATGAGAATTTAGAACTAGTCCAAGAGCTAATAGCTACCTGGTACTAGCACCCCCAGAGGTATCGTTTCACTTGGAGGACATTGAGACCACGAGCATATTTAACGTCGCCCAGTCCCCTTTAATGACGACGGTGGGTCTTCGACCAGAGGGAATCGAACCCGAGCCCCTCCGGCCCCGAGTCCAATGCCCTACCGATCAGGCTACCACGGCCCCTAGCGTGATGTTATATAGCCTATAGCCTTCCTCAATGAATGGACTGTTCAACTCAAAAAGAATTTTTCAATTCAAAACCGTAGTTCTTGAGATTAGCGCGTTCAAACAAACTCTACAGCTTTATATTATTAGTATAGATTACACACACAGATTTAAGCAAGAAATATAATTTCAAAAAAGAAATATCTTTTTTTCTCTCTTTCGGTTAAAAACAATGTATAGAAAACATATATTCCTTATTGCTATCATTTTTTATGACGCAAAAGTTTTAGCTCACCTGTTTCCCAAAATAATGGTTGTGATCTCAATGCTATTTTATGTAAGACCCATGGATAACTTTAGTAGAGAAACACTACAGTTTTTTTTAATGATATGGACTATTAAAAAACGTGTAGAAAACACCAAAATAACTTCTGTCATGTTTTTGAGGTCCAAAATTTACTTCCATTTCGCAGTTTTATTTCTGTTTAAAGAAAATGTGTTAACAAAATTTGAACCAAAACTAGATATCAGTCAATATGTGTTACTGGTTGTTTTACATTATGGACCCTCACTACTAATTTACATGTTAAATTTTTCTTTGATTTTTTTAATATTCGATTTGTTTCAGTGCTTTTTGTTTTATATAGCTTTTTATTTCATTTGTTTGAGTTTGAGTTTTGAATGCATTCATTGTATCTCAGTGCTAACCAATAGAAAAATATTTATCACTGACAGCTGCAGCTTGCTACCGTTTCCTTCAAAAAGCATTTGAATTGATTTTTTCTTATTTTACCACAAAAGATTTACGATTTGCTTTTGTTAATATTGAGAAACGTCAGATGTTTTGAGCAGATGAATAAGCAAGCTGTACTTCATAAAGCAAAAAAAAAAGACGTGGCGAACTTTCCGGAAATATCAACTACAGTAGAAAAATACTTTTTGTTATTTTGAGATCAAAACTTATGTGATTAAAACAGATGAATTATAAAAAAACCCTGAGTGACGACAAAAAAGGGGGGGGGGGGCATCGTAGTTCATACCACATAACATTTCTTTAAGGCTTCTGGAATTGAAAACAATTTTTGTTCATTATAAATGCTTTAGGTTTGTATTTACAAAAAAATAGTTTTACTGAAATTGATCGATCTAACATTCCTAAATGTTTTTTTTTACATCATTTTCTAATTTTAAAAAAAATCTCAAGGATGTTTTTCCTTTACTTCTTAAAGAATTTCTCTTCTTTGGCACCTTCTTCGAATTTAAATAATCATCTGGCGCAGTATCGCCTACCAAGGCTCTAGCGCCAAAAAACCAAACAACAAAAGATGTTTTTGCAAGGCATCATTTTAAAGATTTTTTAAAATCAATATCACATTTTGCTATATTTTAAACATTTGGTCTTAACAGAAACATAATTCTATAATCCGGTTTAATTTTAAACTTTCGCTTTCAAAGTTTAGGGTTGCTTTGAAACACTAGCAGTGTTAAAAGCAGCCCTGTTCTGCCATTTAGAGAGAGGCAATAACGCTAAAATTAATGTCGATGCAGAGAAAGTTTATCATTTTAAAAAATGCAGATAATGTTATTCAATATATTGCTCAAACCTTTTGTTACGAGCAGTATCAATGATTCCATATGCTGAGAACTAAGTTTTGTGCTGGTTTTCTTAATCTGATAAATTTTAATCTTTTAATACCTTTTACACTTGGGTTTTCATATTTCCCAGTTGACAAGCAAAAATGTAATGCATTTAAGAACTCTTTTAAAATGCGGTTAATTTCTTGAAACGTCACATACCCATTAAGTGCACAGAATTTTGAAAAATTAGGCTAGGCTAAAGATTAGGTTTAGGGCTAACTCAGATAATGAGTCATTGATTATCTCAATTAGTTGGTATGCAATTCACTACTCGGCTAAGAACTTAAGCCACATGCTCGCACTTGACTGCAGTATAAAATCAAACGTTCAGGAAATGAAAGATTTGAGTGAAAGGAACTTAATTCCCGTATTTCTCTCTTTTTAATAAATTTATTTTTCTGTTTATTTATTCGCTTAATTTTAATTTTTCTGGAATGTTACAAACATATTTTTGTTGGTTAGAGTTCATACAAATTTAACACCAGTTATATGTATATATATACATATATATATATGTATGCAGGACTGCTGTTTTCTTTTTCTTTTTGGTAAAAAACAACTAAGCCTTGTACCATTCCCTTGGTTCAGTTAAACGAGCTGACATGTGCATCATATGACATCCTTTTACTCCAATTTAATGTCATTTTCTCATTATTGGCAGTTTTAATGTGATTCAATAGTTTACTCTCTAAATATCACCAACAACGGCTAAATTAAAACCAGATTTAAAAAAAATAAATTTAAAAAAATCACCAAATTTGTGGCCAAGTTGGCGACAAAACTTGGCGACCAAAAGACTGGCAATATATCGCCATGTGTCCGCCAAATTATAACACCACTTGAGTTTACATCGAAATTAACAACGATTTCTCCCCAAAAAGGAACAAAAGACCCCCTTTGGAGCATCAGAATCAGGGGCGGCAATTCAGCATTTCATTTGGGGGGTCGAGTTTCTTAAATATGAATTACCACAGTATGGAACCAAAACACATACAGTGGCTCCCAAAAGTGTTCGTACACCTACGACTTTCAATGAAATAGGCCGATATCCATCGGTTAGAATTAATATTTCGAAACAGGTATTTTATTACAAGATCTATGATCTATTTTTAACAAAACTACATGAAAATTTTTAATAAAACATCAAAACATAATTTTTAAAAAATCAAAAACCAAAATTGCCGGAAATTTTATCTCACAAAAGTCTTCGTACACTTTGAAAAAATGTCAAAAAATTAGTAAATAATCTAACTTTTTACAAAGTTATTATTTAGTAGAATATCATGCAGTATCAACAACAGCTTTTAAACGTCTGGGAATAGATTTCATTGTTTTTTCTTTCTTTTTTTGTGTAATTTCTGAGTAAGTGTTCAGCCGCACTTGGAGTCTTACTGTTTCTAGTTCGATTTTCGTTTTAAATGGTGTATTTTCGGAATCTAGCTACCAGGTATCCCCAAATATGTTCCATTAAGTTTACATCTGGCAATTGAGCAGATATTTCTAAGCTTAAGGACAATTTTTGAGGCCCCAAACGCAAACGTGTGCTTCTTATCGTTATCTTGATAAAAAAACAAAGTTATTTCCGATTACCAAATTTTGGGCTAATAGTTTGAAATTGTTTTTAAAAATATTTAAATGAACAGCATGATTCATTATTTCATCAAAAAATTCCAAATTTCCAAGTCTCGATGCTGTAATGCACCCTCACACCTTCATCGTCCTGATTAACTGATCCAACTAAGTTCTTGGGATGAAATTCCTCATTTTTTCTTCTATTTACAATTATACAACAATTCAACAAAAATGTTGAAATTATTTTCATCTATAAGTAAGACGTTGTTCCAAAACGTTTTGAGCTTATTTGTCATTGATATTACGACGGAAAGCGTAAGCTTACTGTTTTTCTCACGAACAAGAAAATTTCTGCGGGAAGAGGTCCCAGATGTTCCAGCTAATCCGAGAACTTGGCGAAGTTTTAGGTGAAAATTAAACATAAAATGTTTCATTCAATTCTGCAGAAACTTTTTCAGCACTCAAATGTGTATTTTTCATAATTTTTTTTAACTTTAAACCTCCGATCACGCATTGTTAACTTTGCCAGTTGACGTTTTCTTACCATGTTTTCGATCCGATTCTTGTCTTTAAAGCATTTTATCAAGCACTTCACTATAGAATAATATAAATTACCTAATTTAGAGGCATTTCAAACCAATTTATAGCTACTGTAAGGGAAAGAAAATCAAATTTCGAATCGTGTTGGTTGTTTTCTATGCGTACCTGCCATTTTAAAATAAGCAGAATATTAGGGAATAAATAGGCAAAAAAAACGGCAAATGACTTTACAATGTCATTACAATGCAAAAATAATAACAAAACCGCATATGATAATTTTTAATCATGAATTTATTCGAAAAATATTTCAGTGTACGATGACTTTTGTGGTGTATTTTTTCTCTTTCTCTTCGTTTTTTGACAAATTTCAAAAATAAAATCTGGCAATATTTTGAAAAAAAACAACTGGGTTTTATTCAGAATGGCATAGGTATGGTGTGAAAAAAAAATGGACTTCATATTCGAATTCAGTTTTGCGTTATTTTGGCTTTACTACAAAATTTCAAGGTGTACGAACACTTTTGGGAGCCACTGTATTGACTAACAGCAAGTAATTATGATATGGGTTTAGAATTAATAAAGATAAGTGTTCAAAAAAATTTAAATTTTTATGACAAAATTCGTAGTTTGATTTAGAATATGTTATCATACCAAGTGTTTTGGTACTACAGTTTTCACCTTGTAATAAAGTTTTGATGCTTGATTTTTAAAATACGGAAGAACAGGAAATCTTGTTACTAATCCAGCAATGCCCTTGCCCAGTGTCATGCTCTTTTTCCAGCTAAGTTTTTTTTTCCCCATTGTGCTTTGAAAATAATTCTCTAAACTCCTGAAACACGAAAATTATTATTTCTCTACAAGCTGAACTGATTGGAATATTTGAAAAATAATTAAAGTAACAAAATTACGTATATGAAAACACACCTTTCACATCTTGCTCTTCAAAATCACCCAGGTAACTTTAAAAATTGTGATGATCTTCATTTTTCATCATTGAATAGTCTAGGCTAGACTCTAAACAATTTTTCTCGCTTCATGCTATAAATTTTACTCATAATTGAAACTATTTTTTGTTTTCAATCCAGCTAATATAGAGGAAAATATTTATCATCAAATCTTGTGTTAATTTCATTAGAAACTGAATCTATTATTTTATACAATATGTTAAATCAAGGTTAGATTTTACATCATCATGTGCATTTTAGTCGCTTCTTCTAAATTCATTTGAATATTCTTTGCACCTTTTTAAAATTTTCTGGAGTAAGATTTTTTTTTTTTTTTTTTTTTTGAAAAGGTCCACGCTTTGTTGAAATATACATCCACCAGAAATTTATTAATAGCCTCAATTGTAGCTTAAACTGAAACTTAAACAGTCCAAAAATTAAGGTTATGATCGGAAATGTTTCGATAGGAGTAAAGCATTGTTCCAAAACTCTCCGCAATACAAACAAAACGAATAAAAATTCATTTGAAGAAACGTTAAAGGACATTAGCTTCTTCATTATTGAAAGAATTTTTTTTTCCAAAATCACTGCTTTGAAATTATCGAGAACAGTTTTTATGGTTTAAAAGACCATCTCGTGTTGCCTCTTATAGGCCCTATTGTGTTACCCTGAGATTGCATTGTTAAAGAACCCACAGAAAAGATATTTGTTGATGGTGAGATATTTTTTTCAAAAATAGTATGTATTTTTTAAGGCGTATCTATGGAAGTATACTATGCATTGAGCAGTTGAAAAGTTGAAATGTGTTTCTAGAAGAAGAAAGTGATGAACACTCATTTAATAGACACACTTAAAATGTGAGTGTAACAATGAATGTAAAATACCAAGGCATTTAGTGAAAATCATGCGGCCACACCACTGCACGGACCTCTCATCCGTCGCTACACAGAGCACACAAGAGTGAAATATTTAGCCGATATGAGGTTTACGTCTTTAGTTAAAATTAACCATGATTCTTCATCAGTTTTTTCTGTTCTGAAAAGGCCGGTAAAAGCTTGATGAATTTCTAGTTATTTAAAGAAATGGAAAACACTTGCTCATGTCTGAAAATATGTCGAGTTTCTTCAACCATTACGGAGAAACAGCAAGATTCTTTTTTCCTGAATATTGGTTTGCGATTTATGTAAATTGAATTTGCTCGTTGTTTATCATTCCTCTCAAAAAATTTGGGGGTGCGACCGCCCCCTCTCGACCCCCTTATTTGCCGCCCCTGATCAGAATGCAACCAAAAACGAAGAACCAAAAACTAGAAGTCTACGTACCAAGTTTCAACTTTGTAGGACATTCCGTTCTTGAGTTATGCGACATACATACACACATACGCACATACATGTACATACAGACGTCACGAGAAAGCTCGTTGTAATTGACTCGGGGATCTTCAAAATGGATACTTCGGGTGTCTGTACGTTCCTAAGCACATATCCACGTGTGGTCGGGTTGAAAAAAAAACTCAACATTCATTTGGGGGTGAGCAAAATGGAAACTAAAGCCGATTTTTTGGTGAAAATTTTTTCGCGAATACAATACTTCCTTTTAAGTAAAAGGAAGTAAAAACATGCTCTAAGTATTATATTGCTCCAAAAATGCGTAAGGTCAGTGCACTTATTTTGTGCATTTTCACATAAATGCAACATTTTAAACTGAATTAAGTAGTTTAAAACATATTTTGAAACAATGAACAGAGATTTTACCGAAGAAAAAAACACAAAGTGAAGGAGAATGGATATTGATTGGAAAAAAAAAAAAAACACTTTTTGATGAAAAGCTAGTTTTGTGACTTATAATCAATCTACGAGAATCAATATAACGCTACATACAACACGTGAGGCAAATTAATGGCATTATACTATCCACGACAAAGAAAAAATAACGGAGCAAAAAAATCATTGATCTTCCCACTAAACTTTAATTATTATGATGATTCTATATTTAATATCTTAAAAAACAAAAAAACTCTATATGACATGGGCCATGGCATCCTCTTTTTAATTGAAAATTAATTAATAACGAGAATAGGTAATTCAACGTTACTTTTTTTTAGACTATACGTATTTATCACCTGTATTATAACTGCTACCGCAATACTTATTTATTTCATCTGCGATTCACAATATCTTCGTTTTGGTTACAACCGAAAGGTCTGAACGTTTTTTGCTGAAGATGAAATTGCTTCATTTTGTATGTTTTTTTTATTTTTTTTTTAAATTCATTGTGCAATGTTGTATTTATTTTATTTCATTTTATTCCACTCTGCATCAGATGTAGATGAATCCATCTATTAATTTCAGAATTAATTAATTTCTGCATTAAGATTTAGATGCTTAATTATTCATGATAAGTATTGTACATGCATCATCACAGTTAAACGCATAGCTGAAAGAAATTGCTAAATCCAAACCAGAAGTTTCATTAAACATGATTATGTTAACAATAGACTGATAGTTTGAACTTAATTATGCAAATTATTATGTATGCCTCGACTGACGTTATTAGCCCGCATTTGCATCCGTCAATTTGCATAAGAGAAATCTCAGGGGAAGAATTGAAATTTCCACTTTGCAGCTTACCCGTGATTGTTAACGTAACGCACTGAAATAATGTTTCGTATTCAAGTCATTTATTTAAAATGCAAGCTTCAATAACTTAAATGACAAGTATATTTCGATAACGCTATGTACTCAGGTAAAGTTGTAAAAACTTTTGTGCTGTTTCTATTCACTGATATTTGAAACAATAAAAATTATGATAACAAGGAAAATAATTTTCATCACTAAAATTAATTACTTTCATTTACGAATTGCAGTAAAAATAACTGGGCGCAGGTATGGAATAAGTAGGAGTGTTCCATGTTCCTAATAAGACCAAATAGCCTTTCTTTAGATGAAATACCCCGCCAGCTCAGTCACTCCATCCGAAAACTGCAGTTTCGTGCTTATTAGCACTCATCAGAACGGAATAGGAAGTGACTGAGCTGGAGGTGGAAAACCTCTTAAAGAAGCCAAGAGTGTCAAACAAACTGGTAGCTAATACAAGAACTAGCGCTGACCAGACGAGTGACCGAAGCAATGGTTATGTTCGACTCGAAGAGTGTAGGCAAGGCATGGTATTTTCAGTAAGTTACCGCCCTATAGATAGTGCTAAGGCAGAAGAGTGCATAAAATACACCGCTAACTCATTCATTCCATCTGAGGACTCCAGTTTCGTGTTTATTTCGGGCACGAAACTGCAGACCTCGGATGGAATGACTGAGCTAGCGGGGTATTTCATGTACTTCTGCCTTAGCACTGGCTATAAGGCGGTAACTTACTGAAAATAGTCTTTCTTTGTCAAAACTGCTGATAAATATAATTGAATCTAAATTTTTATTTCAAATTATTTTTTCTTATTTTTTATGAGTCAGCTGATGAATGTGCAAAAGTTGGAACCGATATAAACATAAATGAGTAAGATATTAGTCTATGAACCTTAGGGTAGCCTTTTATGGAGCACTTGGCTTTTTTCTTGAGTTATTATCTCTGCCATAAGATTTGTCAATTTCGCTTTTCAATTGTTGACAAAAACAATGTAAATAATAGCAGTTTTCAACTTAATTTTGTTGATAAAGTTAATTAATTATGAGGCTGAACCTAAGCAAGAATAGATTTGTGGAATTTGAGTTTTTGAATCTTTTCAAATAATACAGAAGCTTTCTTTGATTAAGTCAAGTTATTAGTTTAAAGCGTTTAAGAAGCCTTTTATTTTCACCATATAACAGGGGTGCCCACCTAGGGGGGGGGGGGCGTCAGGGCGCAGACTGCGCCATTGAAATTTTTAGGGGGGTTGTTTTGAGCGGAATTTTTTACTTTTCTAGGGTGGCTCTTGCTTTTTGGGGGGATCTTCGCGATATTTAGGGGGGATGCCCTTAGGTGAGTGGGTACCCCTGCATATAAGGTTAACACACCAGTAGTAGCCACTTCAAGTTTTATATTTTAAAAAATAGTGTTCTAGTACTCCCGATGGATTCAAAAGTGCATCAAACATGCGGCAGGTTCCTCCGGCACGCTTGAATCCATTGGGAAACCAGAAATCCTATATTTTCAAATATAAACCTTGAATTGGCCACTACTGAAGCACTACTAAGCACTGCCCACTACAGGTGTGTTTAACTTACAGGGGAATTTGAGACACAGTGAAATGGCGTGGCAAATTAAAAGATTTCTTTTTTTTTCACAGCTTAATGTGTTCGCTTAAACCTATCTAAGAATATTTTAACTTATTTCTGAAACACTTACTATATTGGTTGCTTCCAGTAAAAATATAAATGCCTCGAAACATCAAGGAAAATAATAGCATTCAAAATTTGATACGCATTTGTAATATTTTGCGGTTTATCAAAAATACGATTTTTTACAAAATGATAGTTTTTGTAATTTCTATTTTAAGTATGAATTGAGATATACTATCCAGTTCAGTAATTGTTTAATAAATATTAGGTTGGTTTTAATTTTTAATGCTTAGTTCAATTTGTAAATTTCACGCTGGGCAAAGAGAAATGGTTCATTTCGTTAATTATTCAATCATTTATTAAATCACTTACGGTATTCTTTCATTAATTAAATCATTTTCATTCCTTCACTCATTAATTTATTTATATATTCAATCGTTCATTCATATGATGAAAAATATTTTTAATAGTCAGATAGAGATTATTTCAATAGAAAACTATTTTAATTTTCACTTTGCTTCTTACAAAAAAATCAATAAATAAATAAAAGTAAAAATATAAAATTTCCACTTTTTTTAAAGTACGAATATACTGCTGGAAATAAAAAGAAATTAATGCAAGGGTTATCATAAAATACATTGTTATTTTTTTTTAAAATTTCCTATTTGTTCACTGCGAAAAAGGTAAGTTACCATAACTATTCACTTTGTTCCACATTCCCCTGCTTGCTCAATGTTGTTTTTAAATTCGAGCATACAAACTTGCAATATTTAGAGTTAGCGATAAATGTTGTAAGCTATTCTCTCTTAATGCGCAATATGTTCATATTACAAAAAAAATTAAACACCAGTTTTCTTTAATAGGGATAGGTAAAAAGTAAATATGTGTTAAGCAAAAAGTAAATATGTGTTAAGTACAAAGTTTCACTCAAGGACGGATACAAGGGAAGTGGGATCGCCCCCTGCTTGAGCCAAGATGCAAGAATCTCTCTTATTTTCAGATATATTTTCGACATATACATTTAGACATATACACTTAGGCATATTTTCGAAACTGAAGTTCCAACAAACGTAATTTCAGACGGCTTTCAATAATGTTACGAAAAAAAAGAGCTCTCCTTCGGATTTTTCAGAGTTTTATTCTAAAAAACACAATTGCAGCAGATATCTTAACACTTTAATGATAGGGATGGTAACTTTGTACATGAAATTTTCGAAGTTCTAGAAACCCCATTTAGACGACCTTAGATGATATTAGATAGGGTTCGGGGACTCTCCCCGGGATTTTTTATTTCAAATTGAAGTGCAAAACGGAAAAAAATTATAGGACACCTTTTATGACTTAAAGATAAGGGATGGGGTTCAGTAGACTCCTCCAGAACTTTTTAAAGACAGAACCAAAAATAATAATAATAATAATAATAATTAATTTGATACGGTGTTTCGTGATGTTAAGATGTTAAGAAGGCGGAGGTTTAGGAATTTGTAAAAGGGTAAGTATCTGAAATCAATAACCCCCTCCTTGAATACGTTCTGGATCTGCCCTTAGTTTCACCTCAAATAAATTTGAAATGGAAATTTTTTTAAACATTTTATTTCTATAAGTTTGGTTTGCACTAAAAGTTTTTTTTTTTTTCTTTTTTTGTCGTTGTCAAAGTTTAGACTTTTATCGAATAAAATGTATGTTGTAAAGAAGACCAAGTTCCATCTTTTTTTTGGGAGGGGGGGGGAGAAATTAGACCCTGGTATAGAGTCTTATCTGTTCAAAGTTCTATGCTACCTAGTTTTTATATCATCAACGTATGAAATATTTCTAACAACTAAATCAATTTTATTTCTTTGAATCTACTTGAATTGATATTGTATTTCTTTAAAAAGTTCGTTCAGTCATCGTACAATTCCGCAAGCATTGAAAAGAAGTAATTCAACGTCATAATTTCTCGAAACTTCAGAAATTGATGATCGTTCAGCAAAGCAACTTTAATATCGAGTAAAACACCTTCGTTCGTGGCCTTATCTTTCGCCAGAAAAGATATTACGGAGCAGCTGTTCCATCTGTTTTCCTCATCAAGACCTTTAGCACATTTCTTTTTCACGAACTTTATTGGTCTCATTAGGAGATAATCAATTCATTCAATAAGTTAGAAAGAAGTTTACTAAAAATGTAATAGACATTTGCTTTCTAATTTTTTTTTTCTATCGAAAACACATAGGAACGTACATAACTTCTGCCGTCAAAGTACAGAAATGAACTTGTTCCTCAAAAGTAAGAGAAAGTTCAAATTTAAATCAAATATGAAAGCATTTTACAACTTACAATTATATTCCAATTAGTTTTGCATTATAACATTATTGCAATTTGGAGACTAGCTTTTGATTATTTTGTTTGCAAACTTTAATCTGTCAGAAACGAATACCCGTTGTTTATTAAATGTATGTCAATTGGTCCGTTCTTATTATTATTTACTCCAAATTATGTACAAATGGAAATCACAAATTTTTACACAACCCATGGAAGGTATTACAGCACAAAGAAAGGAAATACCGGGAGCAAAGACATGAATCGAACCCACTACATCAAATGCACTAGATAAACATTCAGACCACTCGGCCGCCGAGGCCAAAATATATGAGATTCATAAGTTTTTTTTAAAAATATTAACGAACTATAAAAAGAAGCAGTTTTGTCTTGCATAATGTCCGGATGTGAAACAGTTTTGTACCAATTCCTAATCTTATGTCAAGTGAATTTTACAGTACATCGAATCATCAAACAAGTACATAATTTCGTAGTATCAAGTTCAACAGATAGGGACAACTGAAGACAACTCCTCTACTTCTCCCCCGAATGGTAACAAGACCTTCTCAGTTTTGGTGGGAGATGTGGAGTGACTTTCCAACGCCATCCTACTGAGAAACTCGGAACAACAGCTGACTTGATTGAAATTTTGAACAGTAACATCATCAAAATCAACATTTTGTGTACATAATTAAGGTTCATTGCAATTTGAAAAAAAAACATATATATATATATATATATATATATATGTATATATATATATATATATATATATTTTTGTACAATTTTGAATCTTGAACAGAAAATGATGTTACTTTCAAAAACATAAATGATAAGGAGAATTAGTTAAAAATGATTAAAAGTTATTTAACATTTTAGAAATAACATATTTTTCAAAAGCAATCTTGATTAAAGATAAGAATGATTGAAAATATACTGGTGCAGTAACAAAGTGATGATCCGTAGAATGTCACAATTGGTAATATGGTCATAATCAGTAAATTGTTGACGTAAGTAAATTAATGAAAAACATACATTTTTTTTTTTTTTTTTTTGAATTTCATTAAAGTAAGAGTTTAAGAGGAAAACAAAAATAACAATACCTGTTCACAAAACATTTAAAATTCTCAGATCCTAAACATTCATTTTTCTTCATTTCAATGAGGGGGAAAATAAAGATTTGTGCTTGTAAATAAAATTGAGAAGATTTTGAACATTTTTCCACGCATTTTTATCAATAAAACAGTAGGTTTTCCAGTTTGAGTCGGTAATAGAGGGGGAAATTTTAAGATGGAAGGCTTGGGTAAACCTACAATAGAAAAGAAAATGTTTGTAGTCTCCAATTTCTCCAAAAATGCAATCTGGAGAGTTGAGGAGTGTTCTTTTAAAAAAGTAAGAATGAGTAAATCCATGATTGGTCAGAAACTGATTGAAATTGGTGTTCAAGAGATAGGGAGCAAAAACATCCGTTATAGCCCCGTCTCACAATTATTATATAAAAGCCCTACCCGTATCCGATTTTATAGTCCAAAACAACTACATGTCAGTGCATAAAACGAGAAACATTTCGGGTTTATGGCACGAGTGACATCGTGCAAAATGACTCAAAACGCTTCAACGAAGTCAGGCATCAATGTAATAGAAACAGAATGACTTCATAAAACATAATGCAATAAGGCTCTGCTAATGTTCTTTCTGAGTTTTTGAGACGCAATAACTTTTCTATTTTCTTCTTTTGGGTTTTTTTTCAGAGCAGTCTTTATTTGTAGACGAGTTTTTCTCACAGTTTTTTTTTTTTTTCGAGCGATACTTCTGATATTGCTTATGGTTAATGCTTTGTATAAAATTCCTCATAAAGCAATAAGTTTGAAGGAACTTTGATTACTCGTCAGAATAGTAACAGTAGGAAAAAACAACCTTTGAAATACACAAATCAGCAACTGGTTGCGGACACATGTTTCGGAGTTTCAAGCATCACCTTGTAAATGGAGAAAAGTAAGATTTATTATTGAAAGTCATCTGATAAAAGCAGGTAATTATCTTATAAATTAAGGCTCTTTGTTTAATTTTGCTTTTTTTTTTTTTTTTTTTTGTCAGCTCCCTGTTTATACTATTCAAACTGTTTGTTGCTCTACCTCGTTGCTTTTATCGGATTACTTTACATCCAAAATCTTTCACTTACTTATCTATCTGCATTGGAAAAGTGGTTCTTTGAAACTCCGAAACACACGTTTGCAATCGGTTGCTAATTTCTGTATTTTGAGCGTTGTTTTTCATTACTGTTACCTTGTTACACAAGGGTATTTTTTCGTTTCGTAATGGGAATGAATTTTCTCCTTTTTTACTACTGCGTACATAAACTGCTTTTCTTGACAACTGCTTGGACTTGCTGGTTTCACCTTGTTTTTTTACTACAAATTGTCACTGTATTTCTTCTAATTATTTAAATAAGTTCAGATACATTAATTTATCTGCGTACGAAATATTTTTCATCATACATGATTTATAGATAGTCATTTTTTGTTACGTTGCCGTAAAAAAAGGCAAAAAAAAAAAAAAAAAAAAGCTTGTTAAATACCGCTGAAATTAATTCACGTTTACGTTTCAAAATGGAAACTAAAATTCACTTTTGAAAATTCAATTCTATATGCTTTACTCTGTAGCAAAAAATTATAATTTTTTGTTGTACATTTTTTATGAGTATGCAAAAAGTCTAAAAGAATCTATGTGATAAGTGTAACGCAACAACGACGATAACATTTGGTTGAACTCTAGGCAAAATAGGACAATTTGTTACTACTTTTCAATTTATTTAGTTACTTATAATGAATTATTTCTAAAAAAACCCCGCTCCTTTCCCCAAATTCCTGCTTGCTCACAAGATTAATTTATCATTTTAAGATATTCTATTCTCATTATACGAGTGCTTTATTGGATTGCAGCGAGATAGTCAGGGCCTACAAGAAGAGATGTTAGCTCAGTCAGAAACTACTCAGGTAGAACAACACATAACGTTTAAAAACAAATTTCACAAACGTTTTAAAGTGGTTGTTATGACGTTAGCAACCATTTTTGAACGTTTATGAAACGACGTGTGCTGCCATGGTGGTAGCTCAGTTCGGAATCGTAGTAGCATAAGTTACATAAGTTTTATTGAGGGGGGGGCAGGGGCCCCTCAAACTACAATTTTTGGAAGGGAAAAATTCTTAATTTTCCGAATAAAATTCCAAGTTACCGAAAGATAAAATACGATCGTGCATACAATTCGCTCATACGTAGCATCTATGAGAAGGAATATTAGGCATTATTAAAAGAAAATTTAAGAAATTTAGAAAAAGGAAAAAGAACGTCAATGTTGCCCTCTAATGCTTTTTGCCCTCGAACAGTTTCCAGGGACACCCTGAACTTAAATTTTTGGGAAGGTGGAAATTCTCAATTTGCCGAATATAACTCCAAATTTTGACGAATGATGATGATTTTGCCGAATAAGGAAATTTTTGGGAGGTCACAGTGACCTCCCGTAACCTCTCATCGGTGCATTCCTGGGGGGAGGAGGGGACAAACCGACAAGAGCGCATTGTAATGGCTTTGAGTAAACTAGAGTTCACTATTTAAATTATTGCCCTGGGAGGAATTTACATTGCTGTATGCCTGTACCCTGTACTACTTACTGTACAGAGACATAAATGTAAGGTCGCCTTGGCTCTAGGCGACCCTGCATTTATGTATCCGTGTTCCTCAGTTTTTTTTTTCATTTCGTATTCGTTCACATAAATTTGCACATTTTGCATCCGCACAAAATAAAATACATTATTGCTGTGTATCAAACAAGTTTAAAAAAAAATTAAAAAAAAAAACTATAGCCAATTCATACTTCGATCAATTTTAGCTACTTTTTACTTCCTTTTACAAAAAAGGAAGTATTGTATTCGCGAAAAAATTTTCACTCAAAAATCGCCCTTAATTTCCATTTTGCTCACCCCCAAATGAATGTTGAGTTTTTTTTTCGATTCGACCACATGCGGAAAAGTGCCTAAGAATGTATAGACACGCGAAATATCCATTTTGACCATCACCGAGGTAATTACAACGACTTTTCTCGTGACGTCTGTATGTATGTGCGTATGTGTGTATGTGCGTATGTGCGTATGTGCGTATGTGCGTATGTATCTCGCATAACTCAAAAATGGTATGTCCTAGAAAGTTGAAATTTGGTACATAGACTCGTAGTGGGGTCTAGTTGTGCACCTCCTATTTTGGTTGCATTCGGGTGTTTCTAAAGGAGTCTTTTGCACCTTTTTGGGGGGAAATCATTGTTAATTTCGATGCAAACTCAAGTGGTGTTATAATTTGGCGGTCACTTGGCGATATATCGCCAGTCTTTTGGTTGCCAAGTTTTGTCGCCAACTTGGCGAAAAATTTGGCGATTTTTTTTTTTTTTTTTTAAATCTGCTTTCAATGTGGCCATTGCTAGTGATATTTAAAGAGTTAGAGAGAGAATCCCATTAAAATTGCAATAATAGGGAAATAGCATTAAATTGGTGTAAAAGGAAGTCATGTGATGCACACATCAGCTCGTTTTTTAAATTATTACAACTAATATAAAAATGTACATACACCTGACAGTCACTGTATTAAATGGCAAAGTAGAAATTAAATATGATTAATGAACTAATATTTGAAAAAACTATTAACATTAAGTGTCATCCTATACAAGTTTTGAAAAAAAGTACTTGAACTTGAGTGGATTAATTGCAAAATAATTTGCTAATTTTGGTGACTTTAGATGGAAAGTGATAGTCTATATTCTTGAGTAAAAAATAGGCGAAGCAGCACTATTAAAAAACGTA
The DNA here is from genome assembly GCF_026930045.1 of Uloborus diversus. NCBI lineage: Eukaryota > Metazoa > Arthropoda > Arachnida > Araneae > Uloboridae > Uloborus > Uloborus diversus. The sequence goes on from NC_072736.1 coordinate 130,812,957, forward strand.
TTCTTATGCAAGACAAATCCAGCGAACTCTACACAACCGATCTGAATGAGCAAAATCTAAAGATTGATAATTGTAATCGATTGTCCAAAACGCAGATATGCAATTTTTTCCAACTTTCCTTCTGATCAAGCTACAGTCTGCTCAAAGTTAATTATTTGTAATTTAAGCTGCTTTTTTTTAGAATCACGGCTGCTTATTGTTTTCACTTGGCAGTAGTTGATGTCTTTTGATTATATTTTCTATGCTTATTCGAAATATTTATAAACGACCTTCGCGACTTAGCACAATCATTTTTACGCGAAAACAGTGTCCAGCGTACAACATCCAGCATCCAGCTACTGGCATTAATTTGAGTTTTGACGACATCTTGAATTCAAATGATGGTTGCGATAAGAGTCATTAGTAGAAATAAGAAACCCAACAAGAAGAATCCGATTACAATTCGTGATTGTGAAAAACCTAATTTGAATTCAGATTTCAAAATTCAAGCTATATTTTTTCTAACTTTTGACTAAACAGAATTATAAATAGCAATATCTTTTGATGTTTACAAATCCTAACATGGAGTAGTTTTTATTTATATTTGAACCTTTCTTAATTGTGCAAAACAAAAAAGTTTGAAAACTACTAGAAAATACATTCTTTCTGTTTCAGAACTTTCATGTAGAACATGGTTATTGAAAGAGGTGATAAATTCAAAATCATGTTTTAGCATCACTTGTAACTTAAATTTCACTGAAAGTTTGGATATATGGAGAGGTTTTAATGAGAATAATAGTTTTATTACTCTCATGTGGAACTAAAAATAGAAAGAAGCGCTAAAAAAGCTATATCTAACAACAACAAAAAAGTAACAAGTAAGATAACTAAATAGCTTACGTTATTAAAATTTTAGTGTAAGAATAATTGTCCACTTTTTAAAAAAGAAAACAGCCGAATATTAATACATAACATTATTTTTAAAAACAGAAGTACTGTACATTGTTTTGGATGAACACATTAGTTTACAGCTTCAATCTATGAAAACTAATCTTAAATGTTGATTGGAACTTAAATTGTTCGACCAAAGGTAGTGTTGTAGAGTGTAGTCCCCGTTGTTTTTGAAACTGCAATGAGAAAAAGTGGAAGAAAACAACATAAAATAAATTGTCTCGAAAACTTAGAAAAAACCAAAAATTATATTATTTTTATTCCTTTAAATGACTATGAGCATACTTTTTTGATGATCAAAATAAACTGCCTCAACATGATTCTAAAAACTCACGTTAGAAATCAATTTGTCCTTTTATTAATCTTAAGCCTGAATGCCAACGAACTCTTATTTTACGATTCCATATTCGGTGTCGATGAAGTAATATTCACTATTCTCAGGTCAGCTACCCCGCATGAATAGTTAAAGCAAACGAGCCGATTGTCATCAGAAGCATTACAGAATTTGGAACTGAATTTTCCTCCTCCCTATAATAGAACTAGTGAGATAATAACTTCGATAACAGAACTAGATTTGTTTAAGTTAGATTGTTACGCCGAACGTTATATAAATATACACACATATTTTACAGCAATGTATAGGAAAATTTGCAGTCTTTGTAATATCGAATTTTATACAGTGGATTAAAATCTATTGTCATGTTTCTCGACCTTTTCTAACCCACGTACCACTTTTATGTATCATTAACTACACGTACCTTCAGCAAAAATGTTTTAGTTTTATTGAAATTTCTCATACTAGTTAAAGTTTACCTGTTTAATAGCTAAAGTTTAATTACATGTTGGTAATTGAAATTAAAACTAAGAAACTTTATTGTGACAATTGCTCTGTTGCAAAATTTCAATTGTTCTTACGAAAATTAAAAATTTGGAGGGAGTAATGGATAACTCTGGAATATGAATTCTTTTTTTTTTTTTTTTTTTTACAAAATTCAATGTTTGACTCGTCAAATAGCTTGGCCATTGGAGGGACAGATACAGACTACCATTTTAGGGGAAGTCATGCTGAAGAATGCCCCCGTCCCCATGAACGAAAGCTACGATTTTGGGTACGACAATTTTTTGAAACAGCTTGGGTGTCAATGAAAAGCACAAAACCAGCCACGAATAAAGCACTTAGTAGACCGTAAACGATACTAAATAATTTGAATTAAAATTAGTAATATTTCAAATATTTACTTCCAAAAAACACAATTGAATTGAACACATTACTGAAATCGTTTACTTTTTATTCATAAACTGGTTGAACACAATGTGGACATATAATACTGATGACGGTTTAGGGGGGGGGGTAATGACCCCCTGACTCTTTCCTTGCATCCGCGCCTGGCCATGGGACTCGCTCTCCGCCACAACCCCACTCTGGAAAAATCCGAAATGATGGGCCTGCTCTAAAGTACGAAGAGAGTTAAAATCAAATTAAAGAGTAACATGCAGTACTTAGCCCCAATAAATGCCTAGATTTGTCAGTTTAAGACTCCAGCTTCCTGAAATTGATTGCCAGAGCTATAATGTAAATCATTTAAGATCCATGAGGATAGTAATTCATTTGGAATTATTGCTGCTTAACTTCGCCTTTCCTGAAATTTATCGAAGATTTACGACTCGGGGCTTATTTCACATCATCCATCAAATTGCTTCCCTGGATTTGATAAACTTAGAACTTTGTATTTAGTATTAAATTATTTAAAGTAAGATCTTTAATTTAAACAGAAAAGAAAGATTCGTTAAATGTAAGACTTCTTTCACAATCTGTAGTAATGGAATTATATTTTTACAAAAATGCATTTCCACGAACTTTAAAATCACATAAGAACACATCATTTTCATAAGGCTTCGTTAACGTGCATTGGTGATATCAATGAACTTGGTGGAGCTTGATGATGAACGTTCGGGTTTTGATCAACAACGAATTACCAGGAAGGTTACAATTGGAACATTGTAAACTGTGTTGTAATACACAGTTGAAAGAGAAATTCGATTAAGTTGATTTGGAAACGTTCAATTAAACATATTATTAATACCATGACACCCTCAGAAACTAGCAACTAGCTAAGTTTCTTTTCAGGTGGGAGTTTCCCTTCAAATTTACTTATTTGAATTTTTCAAAAAAAAAAAAGTTTGGTCCTACAGGCAATACCATTTTTGAAAATTTGCCCGGCTGCTTAATATGATGGCTACCCGTGCTTTAAATAGCAGGGGAATGTGGAATCAAGTGATATAGCGGGGTAAATTGAAATGGTAAACTATGTGTTGCAAAACTGGTTTATCTCTTTGTAAAATATTTTACTATGCCTTATGAATTTTTCCTTAAGAAAAAAAATGCAAGTGTTCAGCTACTATTAGTCATTAGATATTTATGCTTCAAAAAGTGCTTTGCTTCACTTTTTTACTTCAAGGTAAAACAAAATGTGATACTAATTAGCAAACAAGTATATGTATTTTTAAAATATGGGGATAGACCACTTTTACAATGAATGACACATATATTCACAATTTGTAGCACCATCTATCTAATAGTATTAAACTACACCCTTGTTCAAATTAATTAAAACAAACTCGAAAAACCGAGAAAACTAAGAAGAAATGGTATTTTATTTAAATTTATATAAAATCAGAAGCTTTTAGTGTATAATGTAATGTTTAGGACTTTTTACTAACATTTGGACACGATTCGACGTGGAATCCGCCATTCTTTTACTCATTTATAACGTTTTGAGTCCTTGTCCCAAACATGAATTAGAGCAGTTTTTTGCTTCTCCATAGTGAACAGTCCGTAAGCAATAGACGATTCTTGCATACGTCCCAAAAATTTTCATTTGGCTTGATATCGGGAAATTTCCCAGACCATTCCAATGTCTCAATTTGGTTCTCAGACATGAATTTATAGAACATTTTGGAAGAATGGAAACTGTCTAAATCCTGCTGGAAAATCCCCGTTCCATCTGGGTATCGTTTTTTCAACTCTTGTAAGACCTTTTTTCCCAGAATGGTAGTATATTGCCCAGATTACATCATACCCTAAACATGCTGCAAAGAACCAATCCCATCGTAACCCAAACAACCCCAAAACATATTCTTTTGGTTTTGAGGGTGTTTTGCAAATTGGTTCATGTTCTTTCGCCTGTAGATCTCTGCGCGTGTTGAGCTTTTTGGCCTAAGACAAAGAAATTACTTTCGTCACTAAAAATAGTACTTTCCTCCAATATTCAGCAGTCCAATTTTTAAAATTTAACTCCCACAAGTAGCGCTTTTTCTTCATTCGTTGCGTCAGAAGCTGTTTCTTCATCGGCCGACAGGCTGCAAAAAGGCGCATCCGAACAGTAGATGAACTAATATTTACACAGTTCTGTTTTGAATCTCTATTAAATTCTGCGCTAGTCTTTCGAGGGTCTTACTTTGTATAAGTAGGAAAAAGTCATCTCTTGGTGTTAATTTCATTTTCTGGCGACATTTCCCTCTCCGCTTTGGAAATATGGATCCTGTTTCTCTATTTTGGTTTATAATTCGGCCCACAGTTACAATACTAACGCCAACCACCTTTGAAATCTCTCTATAGGCGTTCGGAAAGAGTAACAATCTTTATATGCTTTCGCAATGTCACATCCATCGCAGACGATAGTGAAATCTCAACAGACGTGATCATATCTGCAGCTTTCATCTTCAGGAATTCCTGCACATGCGCTCTCAGAACTCCCCTGGTTGGTGTAAACTAATGTCAAATAAAGGATTTATTCATCCCATAAATATTTTTACAAATTTTAGTTTGATTGGTGAAAAATACTAGGAATGATTTTAAAATCAATGGAAAAAATATTTTGTTTCAAGGGTGCGCAACGGTGTATTTTCATTAAATAAAAAAGTTGATTAAAGTCAAAAATTAAATATTGAGAAAAATAATAATGCAAGTAGTAGTTTTCGAAATTTTAATAATTTGTGGTTAAGCAAAAATAATTTTTGTCATTATGAAATAATAAAGTCTTTGTTATAATTATTAACATATGTTATGTTATTAACATTTTATTTGAGATCTGCTGCAGTTAAGTGAAGTACTTATTTGGTTAATATTCATATTTTAATTTTAAATATTTATACAATTTGTCAAGTGCACGTGGGGCACAGTGGATGAGGAAAAGTGAAACAGTTCATTTTGTTTACTTATGCATTTCCTTATGGAATCTCTTACGTATTCATTCATTAATTCATTTACATTCCTTCATCACTTATTTACTCATTCATTCGCTTATTTTCTTATTCATTCACTATTTCACTATTTTATTCACTCATTTCTTCTTATTATCATATATGAATTTGTTTATTTATTTATGTATTCGTTTATTGATTCATTGTTTATTTAATTATTTATTCATTAATTTATTTATTTATCCAATTGATGAAAAATGCTTTTAATAACCAAATAGAAAGTACTTCATTAGAAAAATATTTTGCTTTTCACTTTGCCTAATGCAAAAAAAAGTGGAATTTTCCCACTTTTTATGAAAGTACAAATTTACAACCAAAAATGAAAAATAATATTTCAAAGCAAGGGTTTTTTTATGGACTGTAATTTTTAAAACAAGTTTCCACTTTGTTCATTTTGAAAAAAGGTAAGTAATCTTAACTATTTCACTATGCCCACATTCCCCTATTCCTAATTGCAAATTCTAAACTTCAAACAGCACTCCAAAGATAAATTAAAAATTTCCAACAATACTTCGAATTCTTGAAAAAGTATTTTAAACTCGATTAAAATTATTCGGAATACATTTTAAAACAAAACAAGACAAAAAATAATTTTCTTCCTAAAATATAAATCTATATGTATTCATAACTGGTAACTAAAAAACCTTTTTCCTTCTGTAAGTACAAAAAGAATGTTCACTGAAAAATGCTTCTTTATCAAAATCGTTGTTTAATTTCTGAAACGTCAAAGTTTCGTTTTAAAGCGTTCATCTTAAACTTCCAAGAAAATTACTTACCGAATTTTCAACTACCATAACCGTGTAGATAAAACTATCCTAATACATACCTTGGCAAATGCCGTATTTAAAATCAAATTACGACGTGAGATAAACTGTTTAATTCTGCGAAAACCCTGAGATTCTTCAGCTTAGCTCCGAATAGCTGTAACTGATTGCGGTTCTTGAAGTAAACGATTTTAAGATGCAAGGGGTTTGCAATAGATTTGAAATTATTACCGAGTTATCTCATGTGAGCTATTTCTGAGTTTAGGTTTAAAGGTTTACTATTTGAGCTTTGAGACAATCCTTTGATATAATGTATTGTACTATTTCCGATATTTGATAATAGTAAATATTGCTTGAATTTCAATTATAGTTAAAGTACGAGTGTATCTATCCCTAAGTATCAGGATAGTCTTGAACAAAGTTAATAATACATTTTAAACGGTTTTATGATTATTAAGTACTAGAAAATTGCCCGTCAACGTATGACGAATGAAAATTGCTTCTACATTTTAACGAAGCAATTGCCTGATTGGTCATATTTTGATAGTTAAAATTTCAACCCTAACTCCCGTGTATTAACTCTAAACATTTGTAGATAGCGTTCATTGTTGACCACTTTTTCGTTTCTCCAATCTCTTAAAATTAGTCTTACCAGTAAAACAATTAAGTAAACGGATCCAGTTCAGCCTTGTCAAAATTAAACATTTCCCTGCCTGTCAATTATTGCCAAAAAATATTATCAAATTATAAATAACTTACTGAATTTTTTGTGCTTCAACAACGAAATAATGCCGTCACGCATGCTATGGCGCGAGTTTCATTGTTGATGAAGTCAGCGTTACTCGATCAGTGATTCAGGTTATTATAAGTATGAGGTTTATTTTGGCTAACTGTGCACTACGAAGCAGTAATTAGCTAGTTACTAGCCAGGACTAAGGCAGAACTACATGCAATATACCGACAATCCGGTTATGGCATTCAGAGACTGCAATTTCGTCCTTGTAATGGCCTCAGCAATTTGAAATAGATAGAATTGATTTTGCAATAGAAAATTGACAGATGTTATCTCATTGAAGCTGAGAGTGCCAACTAACTGGTAGCTAAAATAAATTTTGCTGCACAAGCGAGAGTTCTTTGTCTTCAGTTGACGAGTAGTACCGAACCATTGCTGCTGACCTTCGTTGGTGAGCAAAATTTATTTTAGCTTAGTTTGTTAGCACTCTGAGCTTCATTGAAATGATATCTGGCTCCAGCTCGGTTATTGTTTATTCCAGACTGATGAGTCCATAACGAAGACGAAACTATAGTACTATCTGGATATCATTACCAGGCTGTCGGTATATTACATGTAACTATGCACTACGTTACAACTTTTTTTTCGAATTAATGTCAATTTTTGAGATAACATCATTAAAGTATAAATAGGACAGTTTGAAAGAGAGAAATTGTGAATCAATATTTACCTGAATGACTGCAATGAAAAAACACTAAAAAATACAACTTTGGAGCAATACACCTTCCCTACATCTGACAGTCAGAAGTTTAAACATTCATATTTGCATTAAAATGTCGCACAATAGGTAATAGAATATTCATAATTTTACCGGGATTTCTTCTTGAAATTAGCTTAACATGTCATTGGATTTGCTCTTTATTATAAACATGTCATTAGCATTTCTTAAATATTAATAGCACTCCAAACTTCGGAATGATCTAAGATGACATTCCTCCCGAACACACTCTTTAATGAACTAATCTCGTTCTGAATACATTATTGGATGACTTATTAAGTTCATGTTTCGCTCTATTAGCTGTATCGATTCTTGGAATTTCGAATTTACGCCCTTATTTTGTGCATTTTTAAATTGCTACTGCCAGTTTAATTATCACACTGTGCTGACAACAGTTCTTGATTATCTTAAAATTTGGTGCCAAAAAGAAGGATATGATGAATTACATTTTGATTATGAATTCTGATTGCGGAGTAGCAGAAAATCAAAATATTGAACTCTGTAACTTCTTAATGTACTTTTGTTTCTATGTTATGTTCGAGTAAGTAAAATTAAACTTTAATTATATTAGTAACAGCTTTGGGGTAATTTTAAATTTGTGTCAATACTTAGAGCACTTTTACAGCCGTTTTGTGTGATGTACTGTAAAAGTTCGGGTATTATCTTCTTGAACTATAGGGTTAAACAGCATAACTTGCTTAATTCAAAACGAATAACAGATTTTTTTAAAAAATACTAAGCACTTTTAATAATGCACTCAAAAATACAAAATAACTTTTCTTGGGCAGAATGAACAATTAAAGTATTTCTGTAGTTTTCAATTATTAAAAGAAAAGGACACCACAAACGAGGAAAAGTGAGGCTCAAGTCATTTCAAACTAAACTTTCCCAGAAAAATAGGCATGTTTAAACACTCAAATTTATGTTTGAAAGCTAGATAAGGGTAAGAAATTCTCTACCTGACTTATCAGGTAGAGAGTTGTTTCTAAAGCAGCCAATATACTTTATTTTAAAATTTAAAGGAAACAAGTGGTGCGCAACTTTGTAACGAATAATGTTTACTATACCGCCAATATTTCTTCTTTCAAATTACAATTAAAATTTTATTGGCTGCTTTAGAATTAACGTAAATAAAACAATATTAAGATTTACTTTAATTTTGGAGTGTTTTAATCAAGAAATCATATAATTTTCAAATTACATACTTTTTAGAGCGAATCAAGCTTCGAATGAAAAAACATTTTTTATATTTTATCTCATTTTATTCTTCGTTTCAACCACTCAGATCTGATTTGTTTCTTTTTTTTTTCCTGCATAATATTCAATTTTATTTTTCCTATATTTAATCCTACTGCAACAATATTTGAATTTTACAAATTTCTCTCGGAAAAATCATTCTTTTAATGAAAATCATACATATCATAGAAAAAATGCTTTGATTTTTTTAGATTTAAGGATGATATAAATCATAAAATAAGCATTATTACAGTTCAAAAACTGCAATTTTGAGCTTTAAAAACTATTTTGTAGATTACTTAAAAATTCTCTTTCAATTTCTGTGCTTTATTAATGTCGATTTTATCATTCATATTTTTTCCCAAAGGTATTGGTTTTATTCGTCATTTAAAGACAACTTTACAGAAGCCTATTGTTTTCAAGTTACAAATAAATTTCTGAGTAAGTCTCAACGGCAGAAAAGGAAAACCTAGAATAGAAATGACGATTGCAGCTGTCGCGATATAGATAAAATAGATGCTAGGAACCATTTACCGAGAACTGGACCTAATTACCTTCGACCCGACGAAAGAAAAATACTTCTGAATTACTCATTAACACCCCTGAGATTAAAAATGTGGAACAGGGTTGATGTTGATTTTAGCCCTTTTAACAGTAGTACGTGTCGGTTGCACTGTGCTATTTCTCGAAAATATCTCAGGTTTCAGAAATTACACAAAGACCGTTATTTAATGTAAAACTTTACGTAAAATATAATAGAAGTAAAACGCTAGTCTTTGCCTCTATTTATGCAGTACTATTATTTTGTAAATACAGAGCAGAACCCTCATATACGGATTAAAGTAGGTTTATAGGTTATTTTCTACTAAATAAGAATGTGCAGAAGCTCTATATTCTTCAGGTATTTATATGATACTAGCTATACCCGACGCGCATTGCTACGCCAACAAAAAAATACATCATTATACTGATTTTCATGACAATCGGTTAAACGGGGCAGAAGTTGCTACTCTGCAGTGCCACCTGGTGGCGAGGGGCTTCAATGAGCATATTATGCACCTTCTCCGTGGAAAAATACATATATATTGCAATTTTCATAATAATCGGTCCAGAAATCAAGTGAAGCCGTGACTATACTCAAATTTTGTACTCACGCAGTTTGCAAGATCAAACAATCGCTAAAAATATCAAATAGAAAAAGTTTTAAATCCCCCCGTTGCATGAAAAGCCATAAAACAATAAAGAAAGAATTTATTTGTTCAAACTCAAGGAAAATGGCAACAGCTAACTTCTTATCAATGAGATCTTTCACGCGAATTAATTTCTGCAGCCGATACTTTTATTCGTATTTATCCAATGAATTGTGACTTAAATTGGAATAAAAAAAGAACTATTGATCGGATTTTTTTCGAACTGGTCTATAAACATTCCCAGTACCAAAAATAACAAACGGTGAAAGTTTCAGCCAAATCTGCCGGGTAGTTTTTGAATTCATGGATGACATACAGACAAACATTCATTTTTATATATATATAGATTTATATAAAAATCGCCAGAATTTTGACAAAAAAAAAAAAAAAAGCCCACGAAGTACAAGAACTAAGTTGCCCTGTGTCCAGGACACCATTTAATATTTTTTAGTACCACAACGTTTGATTGTATATTGCGGCAGAGTGCAAGAATATACTGTCGTTGACAGGTACATGGCAGTTTTTGCAGAAATTAGTTTCCGAGAGGTTTGAAGAAACGCGTTTTTGATTCAATACTAACAGAAGGTATTTAAACGTTTGAATTCGGCTTTTTTTTTTTCAGAGAAAACATTATAAGCTAGCTTGTAAAAAAAAAAAGGTTAACTTACAATAGAAGAAGAGAATGCAAAAAAATGAAAAATGTGCAGTTACAGCCCTTTACCTGCCCACGGCAGTATACGTCAATTCATCATGCGGGATACTTTGACCAATGCACACTATTTTAATGGCATAAATCTGTATCTAGTCAACTTGTTTTTCATTTGGCAGCAGAAAAAAAAATCTGCTTTTTGTTTACCTACATTTCAGTTTAAATTACATTAGCATCAAAAGACGGACCGATAAAATATGGGAAACTTGATAATATCCAAAATAATGGTAATATCTGAGCTGATGGAGCAAGAAAAAGAAAAGAAGGCGTTATAATACGAAAAGTAACGGCTGTTATGGTGATGTTTAATAGTGAAAAGTATCTTCCATAGGAAAGTAGATGTTTTAGAACTCAACATGAAGCAATTGGTCTGTTTGATAACCGAATCATCGTATCATACTTATCAGGGTTCGTTGATTTAAATCAGCTTGATTTAAAATCGTGATTAAAATCATAATTTAAATCTAGTGATTTTTTTTTAAATCATTGATTTAAATCAATTTATTTTAATCAAGTGATTTTTAGGATCATTGTTTAAAATCAGCTGATTTTATTTTTATAAATTAATTTTGCATTTTTAGAACGAATGACTTTAAATTTAACAATACTGCATACTATCTTTACTCCAACTGGCCATACAACATAGATCCCCCTTTCTTTGTGTGTAAAACATTTTCCAACTCTTTCAATATTGCTTTTACTCCGTTCAGAACAAAATAAAAATTTGCAGTTTTTCTCATACACCATGACAAATATGTTATAGTCAAGAAAAGTAATTGTTCAATGTTTTATCTTAAAATGCAAATAATGATGGAAACCTTATCTTTAAGCAAAGCATAAAACAAAATAACATCTTATATAAACATTATAACACATTGATAAATCTTGAAAAAATATTGAATATTTAAAGTACTTTTCCTATTTTTAAAAGTAAGCTGGATGGATTCATTAGTTCAGATTGCTTTATTATCAAGGGTTTTTTTTTTTTTTTTTTTTTTTTGAATCAATTTTAGAACTTTTGTTGACTCTAAGCTGATAAACATAGAAAACCGCCAAATTTTAAGAATCTTTTTTTCTAAAAAGTGTGAAAATTAAAATTCTAAGAAATAGTGGTACTACTGTTTCGTAGAATTATAGTTGAAGGGCTGGTGGTTGTTCGGGGAGGGGGATATTAAATTTAATTTGAATCATGCATTTGTGTTAAAACTTGTCTACTTAAACTGTTATTAAAAAATAGCTACTGATTTGAAATGTAAATAGCTAAAAAGTTGCTCTTTCATTTATAACATAAAAGATATTTTGTAAATAAATGTAATCAATATCCACAAAATTTTGAAGATATTAAAAAAATTTTAAAAATCTGATTTAAATAAAAAAAATCGATTTAAATAAAAAAAAATCACAAACCCTAATACTTATTATGACTCCCATAATACTGCTCCTTTTACAGAATGTGGGCGAAATTATGTAGACTTTAGTATTTAGTTGCTTTAAAACGTTATAAAAGATACTGTACGCCCGCATTCGAAATAAATTCATGCAGAATAAATTTGAACTTTGAAGCAGATTAACTGGCTTTGAGAATTCCTAAAACAACATTTTAAAAGAACTTTAGAACATGATAACTTGGTTAAGAAAAACTGTATGAGGTGTGGAAGAATGCTTTTTTCTTTCCTTTGCCCCTCCAAAAGCTATTTCTGTATCTGTTCTTGCATGACAGGAAAATTTCTCTTGTCTGTCGCTGACTTTATATCATATTTTACTTCCTTTCTCACAATATTACATTCATAATTTTTATGTTTTCATTAATACATTTACGGCCTATCTTGCATTGTAACTTTTAGATCCATAGCATGTGTAACCCTTTATACTTTTCACTGAATTATTGTTTTACTATGATCCACTTCTTTGCTTGCTTTTAAGATAAAAATTTAACTACAGAAAAATCTAAACATCTACGAATAAAAGATGAGTTCTCCCCATCACTTTAATATCTTGTTTTAATTTCTCCTAAAAGCTACTGAAATATCATTTAAATACACTTCTGTTTGTGAAAATTGCAACACCACGAAGGACTTACGCGAGTGAGCTGAAAATTGCAGGAAATGTAAAGTTGGGCATGATACGCAAATGATTAGAATTGCAGACCGGTTGCGCATGCGTATGCTGAGTATCGCCCTCTGAACGGCGGATCGAACCGAATATAAATAGACGGCTGTATCGAGGCGTGTATGATTATCGGTGATTACATGCTAGAGTAAACGGTAACTGAATCTTTACTATGCCTCTTCGACGAAAGAAAGCGAAATTTGGACAAATTTCGGAGTTTGAACGGGGCAGAATCGTCGGCTTTCCTGAAGCTGGATTCTCTTATCGTGCAGCTCCCCGTTTACTGCTCCAAGCTATTCCTTTCCTGCAAGGATTGCCAGGGGTTGTATTCCAGCAGGATAATGCCCGTCCTCATGTAGCCAGGACTGTCAAAACCTACCTTGATTCGCAGCAGGTACAGCTTCCTCCTTGGCCTGCATATTCCCCGGATATATCACCGATTGAACATGTGTGGGACTTCGTTGGGCGGCGTCTCGCTCGTGATCCTCGTTCTGTTGCTTCGGCAGACAACTTCGGTTGCGCATACAAACAATATGGAATATTCTTCCGTAGGCAGATATTCAAACTTTGTTTCACTCCATGCCGAGTCGTGTAGCAGCTCCTATTGCGGCGCGTGGTGGACACACAAAATATTAATTTCTATCTATTTTTATTATTTGTTTGGCTTGAAAATGTAATCATTTATTTCTTCCATTTCCACTCAACTGTGTATTAAATTTCATTCAACTATGATACTTCCTTCATGGTGTTGCAATTTTCACAAACAGGAGTGTATATTAAAAAGGTTCTGTAAAATATTTGTTTCTGTCTAGCTAAGTATCTAATAAAAATAAAATACTAAAAAATAAACTTTTGAATCTTTGTCAAAGTTTCAAAAGTTATCTAAAAACTTTTAAGAAGAGAGGAATTTTCAGCGAGTTCAAAGTTAAATTTCGGAAAAGCTTTTAATTTCCTTATTCTAACATTTTAAGGAAGATAGATTTAAAGTCACTTTCCCAAATTTATTGAGACCCTAAAATAATTATACTAACCATCTGTCGAAAGATCACTTCCCATTTTAGAATGAACTACTTTCATTCATTAACCTCACTGGCTGTTGCACAATTGAAATGGAAATATAGATTTCAACCGCGCAATCGATACGTTTCCCGTAAATTGGAATTCAAACTTCATTGTAGCTACTTGAAGCTTAATTTTAAATCTCATCAGTGGATATTTTTTTACTTCCTTTTACAAAAAAGGAAGTATTGTATTCGCGAAAATAATTTTCACTCAAAATTCGGCCTAAATTTCTATTTTGCTCACTCTCGAATGAATGTTGAGTTTTTATTTTTCAATCCGACCACAAACCTAAAGCCTGCCTAAGAACGGATAGACACGCGAAATATCCATTTTGACATTCCCACGACAACAACTTTTAATTACAACGACTTTTCTCGTGACGTCCGTACGTATGTATGTATGTGCGTATGTGCGGATGTATGTCGCATAACTCAAGAACGGTATGTCCTAGAAAGTTTAAATTTGGTACGTAGACTCCCAGTGGAGTCTAGTTGTGCACCTCCCTTTTTGTTGGCATACGGATGTTCCAAAGAGGGTCTATTACACCTTTGTGGGGGAAATCAATATTAATTGCAATGCAAAAGAATTTATGCAAACACTTGGTAATATATCACCAAGCTTTTGGTCGCCAAGTTTTGTCAAAAACTTGGCGACAAAATTGGCAATTTTTTTAAAAATCTGATTTCAATTGGCCATTGTTGGTGAGATTTAGAGAGTTTAGTATTGAATCACATTGAAATTGCCATGGGAAAATAACTTTAAATTGGTGTAAAAGGAAGTCATGTGATGCACACATCAGCTCATTTCAAAAAGGGAAAGCAAAAAAGATTTCAAAAATCAAGTGAGGGAAATATATATATGAAAACTAAAATAACTTTTCGATTAATATTTAGTCAATAATTAAATGCTTAACTAATACTGATTGTGAACTTTTGAATTCATTAACGTGATCAAAATCTGCTCGTCAAACGGTCAAAATCTTTCCAGGAAACCAAGCGAATGTGTAATAATGAAAAAAAATAGTAGCAATGAAAAGGGCATAGTAAAACATGCTTCTGGATGCATAAATTATTTGCCCTCTTGTCCCCGTTATCAAAACATTAAATCTTAAAGTGTGTCGGAATTTCGGAAAAATTCGCCAAACCTAATAGTACAGTAAAAATAGGGGTCGGACCCAAACATCCAAAAAAAAAAAAAAAAAAACTAAACCTGCTGCAAATTGTTTATTACCCTCCCAATAAGAACAGGTAAAAAGTCCCACCCAATTGTGCGTCGCGTTTCGGAATGGGGAGAATCTAAAAATTGCTGTTTTGGGTATTTTTCCAGAATTTTTAGAGTAAACTTAAAGTGAGAATATTATGTCATACTAAATTTAAAAGAATAAAATTAAAGGTGTTTGCCCCCCAAGAGGGATGATATAACCCACCAATGCTACAGAGCCCCCTATCCCCCTAAAACGAAGCAGTACCCCCGAACCCCCCTCCATACATTTCATATAGAAATATTATTGTATGCAAAGTTAAAGTTAAAAATCAAGTGTGTCCATCCTCCAAGTGCGATGGTGCACTTCCTCCCAAAGCTACAGCACCCCACTCCCTCCGCCAAATAAAATAATACCTCAATCCCCCCCCCCCTTCCATTTCAAGTAGAAGTATTATTTCATGCAAATCTAAAATGCATTAAATCAGGACTGACCACCCCATAAGAACAGTAGCTCACCTCCCAAAACGAACTTATATACTAAAAGATCCCCCCCCCCCTCGGATGGCGCACATTTGATTTAATGGTTAAAAAAATTACACTGAACTGTGTTTTGCTTTTAAATGATTTCTCCTAAGCTTGTAACAAAAAGTCTTCGTTATCATGATCTTTTTTGGAATCCAGATCCTCAGCAAAATCGTTATTGTTGCATCTATGTCTAACACAATTTGTGCACATAATTGAGCATTTCAGTCCACTATCAGACTTTTCAAACATTCACTATATCCAATGAACCCCTCAGAGGAAGCACAAGATTTGAGGCGCAGAAAGTTTTCTAGAGCAGAAGGCTTGGCAGTTTTAATAGGACGCAGATTACATTTCTGTGGAGCTTTCTATTTACCCATCAAAAATGACACTAGCTTTCCCATACTTACAAGTGATCTATACACTGCATTGCTGGCATATTTCCTTGAAGCTTGCAGATCATTACCAAAAAATATGATCGAGCAGGTATCTTCCATCTATTACATATGAGGCAGTGAGAAGCAAATGGAGGTATGTGGCAAAATTAAAAAATTGGAAATAACCAGGTGAACCTCTCCTCTGTCTTGGGGCAAGCGATGTTACTAGTAGACCTGGTAGTTGCTGCTATACAGCATGACTTAAAAAAAAGAATCGATGAAAGCCTACCTAGGAGCTAATCTTTAAACGCGTTTTACTCAAAACTTGAAAATGTCCACTTACACCCCTTTGCTTCTCACTGCCTCATATATGACACCAGCTGTTCGTTCTGTGATGATGGATGAATCTTTTGCTTCAGATAATAGCACTTAAACGATACAGATTTTTTTTTCCTTCTGAAACCAGATTCATCGAATACTGATAGAGGATCAGCGCATAATTCATACTAGAAGTTTTTAGCAATTTGTTATTCCATCTTTACTGTTCATATCATTCGGTGTAAAAGATGGTTTGGGCTTACACATCTTTACAGATAGTAAATACTTTCGTAACAGAATCTAAAGACATAACTGCTTACCTCCTTTACAAAGATATGCCACCAAATTGTTTGCCTTCCATATCCTTTAATGTTACTACCCCAGCGTTAAAGGTCTCGTCACAACTCACCTTATCATCAGCGACCGACCAGTATCAGTGAGCAATACCACTACCAACTTGAGTCAATACACATAGAGAGGGAAGAAACTTCTGGTGGCTTTAGAAACGGATTGTGATCTCCAAACTGAGAGACAAAAAGGTGTAAATATTTAGCATTCTACTGTTGTATTGCTCATTGCTCTCCTTAAGACTTGTTCTATCGTTGAATCCCTACAGGTTCTGAACCACCTAAATTTGTCACTTCGTTAGATCGTTGGATAACTGATGTTTTAGCTGATGTTTGATGTGATCAAATTTTTTTTATCGCATAATGTACTCGAAAGTTTCAGATAGTGTTGCAAGTTCATGTGCGCATATTTAGCATAATTCACATAACCTGCTGCGTAAAATAGAGGCAGCTTGGTGTTTGCAAATGAGAACCTCCACCGACTTAGAGGGTGCAGAATTGCAGCATTGCCCGTCTCACTATTGGCAATTTCGGTTTATCCCCCCTTACGGTGATGGCAAAAGATTGTAGAAAAGTTGAAGTAAATCATTCAAGAAGTAGAAAAAATTTTGTCAATTTGGACATGCTGCACAGGAATTTGGTTTTCCAGCGCTCTAAACAGTTTAATAACTCCAGTCACAAATAATTTTGTTACTGAGCTCGCTTAGATCTTTTAGAATTATCCTTCTGACATTACTATATCATTGTGTGGCATTTTGTACTTCGGAAAAGTTGAAATCATGGAAATTTTTTCGTAAACTTAACTACAATCGTTGATTTTAGAATGAAAATTCAGGGTCCCCCCCCCCCCTTTAAAAAAAAGCGATGACGCGCGCCTTAAATGTGACGGAGTATCCACCCAGAATAAAAGCCCTCAAAAAAGAAAGAAATACCCCTTGGAAAAACTGCTTAAAAAATTCCAATGACGCAAATCTGCTACATGGCCCCCCCCCCCCCCCCCCACCTGTGCACTCCTGTTAATTAGAATTCTGTGAGAGTTTATTGTTTTACTATTATAGAGTGGTATCTGCGAGGTTTGAAAAAAATTTTAAGTAATAGTAATTATTTTTATTTAAATAGAGGATTATTTCGTCCCCCCCCCCTTCCCCCCAAAATCCGACGCGCAAAGTGCTGGGACTTTTTACCCCTTCTTGCTGGAAGGGTAAGAAGTAATTTGCAACAGGTTTCACTTTTTTTTTTTTTTTTTTTTTGATGTTTGGGTTTGGCCATTTTTTGACCTAATTTTACTGTACTATAAAGAGTTTCGGTGAGTAATGGAAGACATCTCTCACTCACTTTGCAAATGGATGTACTGCCATATGCAGATGGTGAAATCAGATAGAACGTTTCATTTATCACCAAGTTTTTACATTTGGCGATTTTTCTTGAAATTTCGGTAGACTTTAAAACTTTATATCTTGACTACGGGGTGACGTGGGCAAATGATTTTGGGTTAAAAAAAAAGTCTCAATATTTCGATTAATACCTACTTCAATTTTTTCAATCAGTGCCCACTTGTCCGTGGTTGAAAACTAAACGCTCTTTGGTTCTCTTGTATATTTATTGGTACATTCTGTTAAGCAAACATTAATGTTGCTTTGCAAGACCTTGACATATTTCCTGCATCCTGCAGATTGAAAATTTTTCTTCTACGACCCCACCAGTTGTTTATCCTTTACTACAGCAACAACTATTTTCTGTGAGAAAAATGCAAAAGAAAACAAAAACACGGTTACATGTTCTCATGGTCGCTTTCCCTGAATTTGGCACATCACGTCTTCAAAACTTTAGAGATATCTCGAAGCATGGCCCCACTTAATTCTAAAAGGCTGACAATATCTGAAACTCATGGCAACAAAGAGGGCGCTATAGGAAACACCTGTTTCCATTATTTTGCCATTGATTGGTAGATGCAGGGGTTCTGTTCAGCGCCTCTTGCCGTCAAAATGGGCGACGTCCGAACAAAAATAAACAAACTTTTAAACATTGATATTGATTGGTGGGTGCATAAGCTGCATCGGTTTAAAGCAGAAAAGTCATAAATTGTCAAGATCTGTTAAGCGTCAGCGCCACTTAGTGGGGCCATGCTCTAAGCTATCGTCAAATGCTCGCCCACTTAAGACGTTAGTTCCGTTCCATTACTTCTGTAATTTTACTACCAACCTAAAATTTTACCTCATCGTGCCAAAAGTAATATAACTTAAAGATTTGTGAATTTCGAAAACGTTTATTTCATTTTAAAAATCGTTAGAAACGTTCGAGAATACATTCAAAAAATTATAATTCAAATCTGAAACTGTAAACGGAAAAACTCTTAAACGAAAGACAAAGTTATTATTTCCTCCTGGAATTAGCTAAAATTAAAAATTATTTA
The DNA here is from genome assembly GCF_026930045.1 of Uloborus diversus. NCBI lineage: Eukaryota > Metazoa > Arthropoda > Arachnida > Araneae > Uloboridae > Uloborus > Uloborus diversus. Next base: position 130,831,911 of record NC_072736.1, read on the forward strand.
TTATTTAAAAGAAATATTGGAAGTATTAATCACAGGAATAATTCAGCTATATTTCATAAAAAGTATAAAGTAAGACAAAAAAAAAATTGTTACTCACAGAAAATAAGAGATGGCTTGAAAAAGTATTCAAAGAGGTTTTCCAGTTTTCTTTTCTTCCTTGAAAAGCAAAATGATCATCCTGAAATTTGACATTTTGGAAAGAACTTTGTAACAACTTGACTTTAATGAATAATTTGCTCAGTATAATTCGCAAATTCAGAGCTCGAATACGCTACCTTGTGGTGATTAATAATACTACCGAAAAGGGTAAAACATTCCATTCCACTTGTTTTCTTTGAAGTTAATTAAAGGCTTCAGACAGTTTATGGTGTAATGTAATTTTAGAAGACTAGAAAAGAAAGCTTCCCACAAACACGATGAAAAATTTCCCTTGTTCATTAAGCGTCAAAGCAAGTTATAAGTTACGGCATTTCTTTGTTTTACCTTTTCCATCCGCCGTTAGACAGTGACAGCATCGCTTTTTATAGTACATTGGAGCTGCGAATTCCATTAAAACTAAGAAAATAAAAGCAGACGACTTTTATTGAACAGTGAAAACAATTTAATTTAATTCGCAACTGCAATAAACTATAGGGGGCGCTGCAGACACTGTCTAATGGCGGATGAAAAAGGTAAAACAAACAGATGCCGTAACTTAAAACTTGCTTTGACACTTTGTGACATACAGTAATTTTTAATCGTGTTTGTGGGAAGCTTTCTTTTCTATTCTTCTGAAATTACATTACATCATAAACTGTCTAAAGTCTGTAATTTACCCCAAAGGAAAAACGTGGAATGGAATGTTTTACCTTTTTCTTCAGTATTGTTAATCACCGCAAGGTAGCATATTCGAGCTCTGGAATTGCGAATTCGATTTTAACTAGACAAAAGAATTTGGATAGCTGTAAAAAAAAAAAAAAATTGAAAATGCTGAAAAAAATATTTGTATTAAAAAAAATTTTAAAAAAAGAAAAAAGAAAAATTAATATGAATTTTGGCATCTTAAATTCAAATTATGTTTTTCGCAATCACGAGTGTGTGTATGTAGGCGTGTATGTTTGTGTGTGGAGGGGGGGGGGGGGTATGTGTGTTTGTGGGTAGGGGATATGTGTATGTGTGTGTAGGCATGGGTGTTTGTGTCTGTGTGCTGGTATAATGTGTGGGTAGTTGTGTGTATGAATGTGTGTGGGGGGGGGTATGTGTATATGTGTGTAGGCATCTGTGTTTGTGTGTGTGTGTATGTGTGTGTATGTGTGTGTGTGTGTGTAGTTGTGTATGTATGCGCGTGTGTGTAGGACATGGATTCAACCTGGAGACGGCTTTCGCTATAGGAGCAGCATCGTGATTAGCCGGTCGACGGTGATGGTGCGGAATGTGGAGGTGGGAAAATAAAATGATAGGACGCCAAAAACAGTCAAGTGAAAGCAATAAGCAATCGTGATTGCTCAAAAAAAAAAAACGAAAAAAAAAAAAAAAAAAAAACGAAACAGGCATGAAATTTAAAATACGTAGCCAAGGAAACAAAAAAAAAGTCAACTTCCGTTTCAAAAATAAATTCTACTTATCTTTAATTTTTTGATTTCATTCTTGAACTTTATCATTTAGAATCGTTTGACTTCCTTAAGGTAAGCCTGGGATTCGGTTTTCTCAAGATATCTCGAAAATCGCCCGTCAAGGTGTGCTGGGTGAAAATTGCTTCTGGGTCATTTCACGGTATTTTAGACATTTATGTAAAATCTGTAACATGACCTTTTTTTGCCATAACTTTTTAATTTGCTGTTTGATTAGCTTATTCTTTTATTTTGAGCTTTTCCAACCAACACACCAACTCAAATTTAAAAAATTTGAAAATCAAACAGTAAATTAAAAAGTTATTGCAAAAATAGGTCATGTTACGGACTCTACATAAATGTCTCAAATACCGTGAAATAACCCTTCTACATTTGAACAAAGCAATTGCCTGTTTGGTGATATTTTGATAGTTGAAATTTTATCCTTAACTCCAGTGGATTAATTCTAAACTCCAGTAAATAGCGTTCATTGTTGACCACTTTTTCCTTTCTTCATTCTCCTAAAATTACAGCTTTACCAGTAAAGCAGTTAAGTTACCGGATCCAGTTCAGCCTCGCCAAAATAAAGTATTTCCCTGCATGTCAAACATTACTAAAAAAATAGTATCAAATCATCATGCCATGGCTCAAATTTTACTGTTGATGACGTCAGAACGTTACTCGATCAGTGAGTACGCTTTTATAAGTATAAGGATTCCTACAGCTCTATTTATGCTCGTAGAAACTTTGAACACACTTCATCTTAGGCAGAAAATTTCAACCTTTCAAATACCTAAAACTAAAAAATATGTATGAAAATTTTCACCCCCTTACAATCAAATTTATGTAGAAAATAACCTTGAAATTGGTTCAAAAAGCATGAAGAATAAGTTTCCACTCTTCCTCTAACCTCCAAAACTGCGACAATGAAAATCACTGAGCTTCATGGCAACTATAGATTTCCATTCGCAATCTTTCACCATTTTTAGTTCATCTTCTTTATGATTCACCATCATCATGACGAAGATGTAAATACTATCTGACCGCGGTACGCGGGCAGTTAAGACGATTCCATCTGATTGAGGGGGAGAAGCGTTAAAGTTTGATCCCCTTGTTCCGTTTATTTCAATAAGATTGCTTTAATGAGAGGCTAACACACATCTCGACGAATTGGCATCCACGAAAAATAATAAGTTCCGTTTCCGCCTGTAAACCGGAGATGTTCGCCTTTTTATATCATCGGTAGTCGAACAGTATATGGTCTGCTGTTTCCGACTGTATGAATAAATATTTATTTTCAATCAAATTTAGCGAATGCAGTTAAATAATCAATTAAATCTTTTGCTGTGATCGCCTTTGTAATGAAAAATGTTTTCCACATCTGCTATATTAGGATAATAGTACTTACGTTCACCATTAAGCTAATATGGGCAAATTAGAAACGTTCATTTACAAACAAATGTCTAATTTAGTTGGCGTTTGTTTACAACAACGAATAAGTACCCTTAATTCAGCAGAAATCACAATTGGCAATCACTTAAACTGCTTCCTATTCAGTTAATAGGAAACATCCATTTAGTGGGTTTCAATTCAATGCTTTTAAGGAGGATGCGATCAACGTAAAGCGCATCATTTCAAATCAATGTTTTAATCAAGTTTTCAGAATGTTTTTCGCTGCGTTTCTTTTAATAGACTTCCCTCCGTCTTTATGTACTTCTGTTTTATTGAAGCAAAAAATTTGTTATTTACTTTTTCAAGTTAGTCGAGAAAAAGAAAAAGCGATTCAGTTTACAAATTTCAGTCATATCTTTTCAGATTTTTTACTTATACTAATTATCATGGAAAAAGAAGACTCATAAATCGTGATAACTTAAAATTTATACCATAATAGGCAAATTAATCATCAAAAAATTACTCATCTATGCAGGGAGAAATGTGTGCAATTGTATACAGAATCCGTTTAAAAAAACGTGCCATTTTTTGAAGGTGAAACACCTATATATTTTGAAGAAGACAAACGAAAAACATATTCAAAATGAATTCCTTTAATTATCTTTGATATAGGAAAGTCTCAAGTTGAATAATTTAAAGAATAATCAATCATAATTACCATATCTAAGTGTCTAAAGTAATATGATAAAATAATAACGTTTGAAGAACAACCAATCCTAAAGAAAGTGCCTAAAATAAATAAATAAAAAATAACAGAAAAGAAAAATATAAAAAAATTAATTTTATTCTGAAATTTTGTATCCAAATTATGTGTTTCGCAATCACGAGTTACGACAGGACCCTACTCATTGGAGTTATCGTTTCTAGAAAGGGTTCCTTTCCCCGCAAGCCTGCCCCTCCTCTTGGGCGGTTACGTGAGTATAGTTGTGTATGTGTAGGCTTGTGTGTGTGTGTGCGTAGACCTGTGTGTACGCACATTGGCGTGTGTGTAAATGCGCGCGCGCGTGTGTGTGTGTGTATGTGTATAAGCGTGCGTGTGTGTAGGACATGGTAGCCACTGACCAGGAGAAGCGGAATCCGGGGGACAGTGCTCAGAACCAGATGAGCCATGCCTGAAGAGGACGGTGGGGTTGAAAATGGAACCAAACATCAAGGACGGTCAAATGAAAACAATTAGCAATCGCCATTGCTCAAAAAGAAAGCGAATCAACAAGATAACATTTATTGTTCTGCATGCAGTATATTGGGGTGACCGGGGCACAGTGAGGCTTGAGGACAAGATATTTTTTGGAGACAAGATTTTTTGTGAGAAAAAGCGATTTTTGGGATTTTTTAATTATAATTGGTAAATGGTTCTAGGTATCCATGAACCTGCAGCAGTTAGCCGGTTGGATTCTGGGATATGAATTTGCTGCTTCTGTCTGCCATCAAATGATAGTTATTTTTCTGATTTCAAGTAAGCAATGTATATTTTTCCACTCTGGTTTGGAGCATCGATTTATCGTCTCTCCTATTGTCGTCTCGTTAAATGCTGAAGTCTTCCTTTCAACTGCTGCCATATAGACACTGATGGTAGAGTGACTAGCATACGAACAGCATGTGGATAGCTGAGATTGACGTTGAAAATCGCGATTTAGGCAATATTTGGTATAATGTTGCAGGGAAGAGGGTTTGCTCTCTTCAAATGTTTTCAAAACTTAAGTCTGTCTATCTTTGATGATATTAAGGGGTTTGATAGCTTCTTCCAAAATGTTTTGGAAATTGAGATTTTTAAAATGCAGTTTTAGGTTATCTTTTAGAGGCATTAGATGAGAGTGGATGCTTTAAGATTTATCTTGGAAAATTTTCGAAACTGAAATCTTAAAGCCACAATGAGATCGTTTTTGGTCGTTTGTTCAAAATTTTAAAAGTATTTTTTTCTGAAAGAGCATGCTTAAAAACATAGGATTTGACCATTTTTTAAAAAATTTGTCTAAGTTTAATATTTAAAAAAAAACATTACTTAAATCGGTGCGCTTTCATTGTTTACGATTCTGCCGATGACATCACAAATGATGAAATGCCATTCCGTGTTGCCATTCAAAGAGCAAAATATTTAATTCGCATCTTGACTCACTTGTATTGGCAACGATATGGTTAATAGCAAGCGTAGAGCGCAATATTTAATTTGCTTCTTGATGATCATAACGTGGAAATGCAATAGAAAGATGCGCCAAAATGCATCCTTTGTGACTTCATCAAGACCACGCCTTGTTTGAAAAATCAGACATTTAAAAAAATAATTAAAAAATAACTGTTGGGAAAATAAAAATATTTTCTGGGTCTATGTTTTTTTTTTTTTTTTGCTCATTCTATCAATTTCAGTGACTAAAAGTAGTACTTTTGACTGAAGGAAACAACCCCATTTCAGGTCATGTTTGATAGCAACGTTTGGGAGGACATGAGGTTCGAAGACCCTCTCCTGGAATTTTTTTGAAATTAAAGACCTAAGAACGCATTTTAGGCAAACTTCGAGGATGTTAGGAAAAGGTTTAGGGCTTAGAGGATGTCTCTAGAAATCCTTTCATATTGAAGTTTCAAAAACGCAATTTTAGGTTACATGTAGAATGTAGAGATGTTTTAGTTGAGGGAGGAAATCTTTGAAATTGAATCCTGAAATGCACTTTTAGACTATGTTTTTGAAATTAGAAGGAGGGAGATAGTTTCGTGATTCTCCCCGGAAATTTTTCAACATTGAGGCAAAAAATGCAATTTCAAGCCCTTGTTGGAAGTGTTAGGAAGGGATATTCGGGAACTCTTCATGCTATTAACATTGCAATATTTCACTACGTTAGGTGAGGGAGAGGGAAGGGGTGAGAGGGAGGTTTCCTATCGAGAATTGTTTTTGAAATTTAAGTCACGAGAGAAACTCTACCTTTGATAACTGTACTCGTCTCCGGAAAGTTTCTGAAATTAAAGGCCTAAAAAGTCAATTTTAGGCTTCCCAAGAACGATTATGCACTGCTTTGAATCCGATCCGCGACAGGATGCCAGACAAATTGCCCGAGAATTTCAGGTCAGCCCTCTCCTGCCATTGTTTCTGGCCCCCTCCCTCCCCGCGGAAAATTTTGAAATAACTAGCCTGCAAGCCCTGATAAAAGGATTTCTGTAAGTAAATGATGTTCAAGTGAGCTCCGAGTGTAATATTGATGGAACCCGCTGATTTCTGCATAATTTGTAAAAGTTCTTTTTGGAAAAGAAGTGGAGGAGCTGAGCTCCTAAATTGCAAACTAAACCCTGGTTTTACGTATATTTATTTGCCCAGTAATATGTCCTTTTTGTTTTTTAGTGAAACAAATATCCTACCTACCAATTGATTTGTAATTGTAATTACTATAAATTTTTCATTTTGTGAGTCAATCATGCTTTTGTTCAACCGTGCGTACTAAAAAATCAATCTGGACTTAGAAAATTCAAGAGAACCAACCCTAAGTTTTAGAGACGATCCAAATTTCTGAATAACTAACGAATGATGCTGCCATCTATGAATTTTAGTGCAAAATAATAGCTTGTGATTAAAATTTCTTGGTTTATTTTCTCATAAAAATAGAAAATAATGAAAACTTAGCTTTTTTACTTTTTTTTTTCCTTTTCTGGAAAAAAAAAGATGAATTAAGGAAGGAGGAAAAAAAACATGGGATGGGAATAATTGAAAAATTAAAAGTAAAATAAAAACGAAAGTGTCTGTAAAACATCGTTTTTGGAACGGTAAACTAAAATAATAAACAAAAAACTATAAACGTATACAAAAAAGAAAGCAGCCTTCCTAAATGTGCTGGACGATCAAATAACAGGTTTCTTCACAGTTCACACTGTAACGTTATTTGAAAGTTTAAAAAATAAGATCAATCGAGCGAATGTTCATTAAGAGCTTTAATCTGATACATCCTCATATAATAGCGAATTCACAGATCTAGAGCCGCTCTTACACTGATAGAGTAACGCTCCTGGCGTCACCAACAATGAAACTCGCGCCACGGCATGATAATTTGATAAAAATTTTTGGGTAATGTTTGACCTGGGGAAAATGCTTTACTTTGACAAGGCCGAGCTGGATCCGGTAACTTAACTGTTTTACTAGAAAGACTGTTTTAGGAGAGTGAAAAAACGAAAAAGTGGTCAACAATGAACGCTATCTGATGGAGTTTAGGGTCTATATATCAGGCTTAAGCACTGGTTTCCTAGGAGCGAATCGCCGACCTTCGTTGTCGCTTCTCGCCGAGAGGAAAACTTGGTTCTTCTGCGCATGCGCGCCCGAGCTCAATCGACGTTATGAGTGACCACGCCGGAATTACTTGACTTTGATTTCAGCGTCACGCCGAGTAGCGACGCCAAAGCTCGGTGATTTCGCTTCCTGTATTGCGCAATCGATGTCACGTGACCTCAAGCAGGCGATGAGCGGGAAAATCCCTTTAGTTCAAACAATGTTGTGGACTTCAACTAGCTGCTCTTTGCGGATGCAATATTGTATTTCATCTCACAACTCCTAGTATCAAATAGCACAGTAATATTTATTCCAAATGTATAAATACGTTATCAACTGTCTTTATAGAGACTTCAAATGATGTTTTCTTTTTTGTTCTTCGTATTTGACTGTGCTAAATTGTTATGTCATGAATTTACATTACAAGCCGTTGGGATACTTTGGTGGTGAAAATTTGACGTATCAAATGTGTAACATTTTCAAATATGTTTGAAGCTACTGTTGTTCAAATTAAAAAATATTAAGAAGGTAAGTGTGATTTACCAATGCTTATTTTTAAGCAAAATTGATAATAAAAAATAAATACAGTAAAACGCCTCCTAACGGATACCTCTCCTATGCGGACAGTATTTAATTCCTCGATTCTTAGAAAAATAAAATTATCAAACCTCTATCCTGCGAACACCCAATTATTGCGGGCAAAAAAAATTGTCCTCTTAGTGTCCGTATTAGAGGAGTTTTACTAATTGTTAAATAATGTTTTAAGGATTTTTTAGATGTAAGGGACGCATTTTTATGTATGTTTTTTTTTTTTTTTCATGCTACATATTTTTATCACTTTCGGTTCTAATGACGAAGCTTTTTTGCCCTCACTTTGTATAATGATTATGTTTTGTAACTATTGTTTCAAGGAACTTTTTAACATGAATTGGCTGAAGAGTGCTGTTGAATGTATACATTAGATCACGGTTCATTAAAAAGACCAACTGTTTTAACTTTTAAAGTGCTTTTTACAGTAAGGTACTGTGCTCTATTATTGAAAGGTAAACATTTTTATTTATGGTTTTTTCATGCGATACACATTTATTACTTTCGATTTTAATGACGAAGCTTTTTGCCCTCACTTTGGCAAATGATTATTTTTTGTAACTAAAAATTCATGAAGCTTTTTAACATGAATTCTCTGAAGAGTGCAGTTTAATAGATACATGAAATCGTGACTTTTGAAAAACACCAAATGTTTTTCTTTTAAACCCAGCCAGGGACGTAACTAGGTCATTTTCAAACAGAGGAAAGACCTCGTTTCGGCGCCCCCCCCCCCCCCCCATACAAAACAAACAAAGTAAAAAAAAAAAAAATCCCCGAGAAACTTCATAACGTCAACACCACACCAAAACAAAAGACCAAACCCAAAGCCCATAGATGAGCAACGCAGCAAAACTAAAAAGCCAAGTAAATATATAAAATATACAAGCCAAATCACAAGCTTTAAACTATTTTTAAGAATAGTAATGATGAGAAAAAGAAAAATACAAGCAGCAATTGATTGAAAAAGTTGAAAGGTTCAATAAGTATGGTCAAAAGACCAAAAAATTAAACTGCAAACTAAAAAAGGGTGTTTAAGCTCCAGTATATGCACAACAGAATATCATATTGGGCTAAACGCACCACATGGTAAACTATATACAATAAACAGGAACTTAAACCTAAAATTAAGATCTTAAATAAATCTTAAATTTAATTCTAACTATCAAATTTCAAGGCAAATGGAGCAGAATCACGGAGGAGACGGTTACATTTGAGGCAGTGAGAAAGAAAAGGATGAAAGTGGCAAAATTAAAAATTTGGAGATAACCAGTACACATGGTAGGTGAACCCCTCCTCTTTCTTGGGGCAAGAGATATTACTAGTAGCCCTGGTAGGTGCTGCTGTATAGCATGATTTAGAAAAAAAATTAATGAAAGCCTACCTAGGCTATACGCGTTTTACTCAAAACTTGAAAATGTCCACTTACATACCTTTGGTTCTCAATGCCTCATATGAGCCAAGGACGAATTTTACACAAAATGCATTTGCAATTTATACATGTCTTGTAATGCAACTTTTCGATACACCGTGATGGAGTACTCTTTAACCAGTAGACCAAATAGATAAATAACATTCCATTTGGTATCATTTTTGAACCGTTTCCCCACCGGAAGTCATGTTTGAATTAGACAGTGATAAAGGAGTTCGCTGCCTATAATGAAATAAGCCTTATAAATGCGACTTTTACATAATTATAAGTTTTTATATAGCTTTATCACTGTATTACTTTTTTAAAAATAGCGATAGGGGGTAAAAATTATTAAATAATTTATTATTATTTTACATACGAAGTTATTCAAGGAAAAACAATTTTGTATTTCCACAAAAGAGTAATTCACAACTTGTTGCAATATTGCTTTAAAAAAATAAATTAAAAATTATAACGTCAATAAAACAAAGATTTTCAATTATTTATTTTTTTAGTATTTTAATATACTACTATGAAGAAATTTGCAAGAAAAATTACAATATTCAACTACAAAAGAGCAACATATCGCAATAATGCGTGAAATAATTTTAAATCCAATAAAAAATTTAGTAGGTTATTTGTTTTTGTTTCTCACTTGAAATTAATTGAATATTACTATACTTGGCTTATCCTGACTTTAAGCTGACATCTTACTGTAGTTCAAAAGGACAGATTATCTTATTTTAACTCTATCTTAATAATTTTATGTGCAACACATTTTAAATTTTCGCAATCTGTACAGTTAAATATTAATTACTAGTGGCACCCGCACGGCTTCGCCCGTAATAGAAAAATTAAAGGTCTTTTGGTTCGCTTGTATATTTACAAATGATGTTGTATGGTGAATTTTCTCGCCAATTGGCTTGTACCGACGTTACAGTTCCACGTTATGATAATTTCGTATCTCGCCAATTGGCTTGTGCCCATGTTACGATTCCACGTTATGATAATTTCGTAATTTATGATAGTTTTTTTTTCTTAAAATTTGAATAAAAAAAGAACCACATCGAATTTTCGAAAAATCGCTTCGAGGTGCACACCCCCATGCTACATACTAACTTTGTGCCAAATTTCATGAAAATCGGCCGAACGGTTTAAGCGCTATGCGCGTCACAGACATCCTACGGACATTCTACAGACATCCTACAGACATCCTCCGGACAGAGAGACTTAATGCTTTATTATTAGTAAAGAAATTTCATGAAAATCGGCCGAACGGTTTAAGCGCTATGCGCGTCACAGACATCCTACGGACATCCTACAGACATCCTACGGACATCCAACAGACATCCTACAGACATCCTCCGGACAGAGAGACTTACTGCTTTATTATTAGTAAAGATTACAAGAGCTAATTTTTATGAAGGACGCACGTCCCCCAAAACTCTGGTATGTAGTATACATCTGAGAAACAGTTAATAGAAAAACAGAAACCTAATGTGCTTGGGATCAAAACTCTTTCTGTTAACCTTTTTTTTAAAAAAAAAAAAAACACATATCCTAAAAAAGTTAAATATTATGTGTTTTCAGTGCGCTTCCGTTCAGATTATTTTCATTTACAGTACAACTTTTTCCGAACTAGCGGAGACCAAAGGCAATCCGGACAACGAAAATCCGGGTAATTTGTAAAACACATTCGTAAATAAGCAGACTATCTTTTATAACAGCAAAAAACCCTATAACAAAATTACACAGGACTGATACTCGCAAACACTTAATCATTTATAGTTCAGCTGCTGTGGTGTAGGAATGACACTCCAAATATGCCATGTTGTTTATTAGATGACTATAATTTATTCTACGTCCTATGCAGGAGTTGTGTATTTAATCAAAATAAAGAGCAAATATTTGGTACATTGACAGTTCCGTTCCGGTTATCATAATTTAGAATTATATCATTTCAGTGAATGTATTTTTTTACTTTAAAAATTTGATCTGGATAAGCCGAAGATCTTGATAAACGGGGGCAAGATAAACGATGAGGTTCTACTGTAATTATAAATATGCATTAAAAGTACCAAAGAAAAATTCAAGTTTAGAGCCGTAAAAAATAGCTGATTTCTGACACATTGATTGACGTTGATGATTTAAGCATTAAAAAAAAATTTAAAAAAATTATTGAAACTGAGTCGAAAATTTTTCGTTTTAGTTCAATTTACCTTCAAAATAACCCTAGTATTTTCTAAAGAAAAATTGGCAGCCTCTCGAACTTTAAATTCAATCTCCATTATTATAGTGCGAGATTTTTTTCCAAGAATGAGAAAAACTATAAAATTCAACAAATTTGTATTACATCATTCAAATTATATAAACAATGCCTTACCTACTCTCCTAACGTCTTTAGATTTAACCACGGTAATAAATAAGATGAAGATTGCTGGGGGCCTCTTTTTCGTGGTCTTTCGCTCTTTTCTGAATTCAGCTTCGAATAGTTTTTTCGACATATCTTAAAATTGATTTAAAACTATACAAGATGAGCAAAAAATATCCTGAGAACGGAGTAAAAAGCAGAAAAAAAGTTCGTGGTAAGACTCTGTAGAGAATGGTTCTGTTGGATAAAGATAGTATAGTGGCTCCAATTCTTAAGCCATGGGCTACGGCCAAGGGAACAGTGTAACGATTTTCCCTTAGGTCCTTGGGGTGGGGTAGACAAGTTCTCGTCATTGTAAAAGCTGAGAGGAAGACATCATGTTGACAGCTTTATGACGTTTAATTGTAGAAACATTTGAGCATTTCCGCTGTTTTGTATTGGTGTGTACTTCCCTCAGCTTAGCTCCCCTATTCCTCCTCCTAGAGGAAAATTCTTAGAGAAGATATAAAAAGTACTGGAAGAGAAAACTCTCTACTCTGAGAAAACACATTCATGCTATTTACTGCACCCTCCTACTCTCTCTCTCTCTCTGTCCATCCTTCCCACTCTTTATCCACATTAAACCATGCAAACTTTCCGCCAGCGCCTGCACAGCGTGTTTTTTTTTGGGGGGGGGGGGAGGGGGGGAGGTGACTTTTATTAGCTTGTCCATTTTTGAAAAATTAAATTTAAGCATTTATTTAGTCAGTTTAGCGCCCCCAAAATCTGGCGCCCGGGGCACGAGCCCCGTCTACCCCCCTCTAGTTACATCCCTGAACCCAGCTTCTATTTTTATAAAGGTTTTTCAAAATGTTGCGGAATTTTTTTTAGGGGGAATTCATATCAAATGAAAATGAATTAAAGCTTTTAACAACTATTAGCGAGCCATGCATTAGAAATGTGGTAGATAACCATTACAAGCTTCGCTCTCACAACATTTTCTTGATTTTGAGAAATTAATGCAAACGATTTATAAAATACTATTGAATAATTTCTCCACAAAAAAAAAAAAAAAAAAAAAAAATCTCAGTAAATAGATAACTCATGATAAATCTAATTATATTTTTACTCTGAAATATATGCATCAGTATTGTCCCTTTATACCAATTGCTTAGTTTGTTTCAATTGTTCAGATGTTTTGTATTTATTATTGGGTATTGCAGTGATTTTTTTCTCAAAAATGTATGCTGTTTCTTTTGTTTAACAGTTAAAAATATGGCTAAATATTGTTTTTTTTTTTTTAAATTCGATCTGATATTTTTTTTTTCATTTGTCTGAATTTTTATCAAAGGAAATCAATACTAATGTAAATCATTCGTGTGAAAAATGCAAAATATTTATTAGTTTATGAATAAGAAATATAAACTTCCCGTTTATCTTAAATCATTTTACAATTTACAGTAAGCAAAATTTATTTCGTACTTTCTTTTGCATTAGAATTTAAAGTTGAAGTGTATTTTCTTTTTACCCATTAAAATAATTTTTCATTTTTATTCATTATCTATATTTATTGCGAATATAATATTTAATGTGTCATGCATGAATTTTAATTTAGTTTACTATTTAAGAACTATTTGTGTTGATATTAAAACTCGAACAATAAAAATTTTTAATTGAGAGATGCATCGGAGTATTTCATGTAAAAACCAACTCCTTTTTCAATGGATTATTAAAAAATCTAAATTTTTATTCACGGTAGAGCTATTATGAGATGTAAACAAACCGCCTTCAAAGGCGGCCATGTTGAATGAGCGCGCAGACCTTGTGTTAAGATGGCTGTGGTTCATCCACTGGAGTGCGAGTTAAAACTTCACTTCTTCTTTCAAAATATCACCAAACTGGCAATGGAGTCGTTTCCAAAATTTTAAAAGTATTTTTTTCTGAAAGAGCATGTTTAAAAACATAGGATCTCACCATTTTTTAAATAATTTCTTTAAATTTAATATTTTTGAAAAATTACTTAAATCGGTGCGCTTTCATTGTTTACGACTTCTGACGATGACATCACAAATGATGAAATGCCATTCAGTGTTGCCATTCACAGAGCAAAATATTTAATTCGCATCTTTACTCACGTGTTGTGGCAACGATATGGTTGATAGCAAGCGTAGAGCGCAATTTTAATTCGCTTCTTGATTATCATAACGTGGAAACGCGATAGAAAGATGCGCCAAACAGCATCATTTGTGAAGCCATAACGAGCACGCCTTGTTTGAAAAATCAGACATTTTAAAAAATTAATTAAAAAAATAACTGTTGGAAAAATAAAAGTATTTTCTGGGTCCATGTTTTTTTTAAATATTTTTTATTCTATCAATTTTAGTGACAAAAAGTACTTCTTTTGACTGAAGGAAACAATCCCATTGCTTCGTTCCAATGTAGAAGAAATTTTCACCCGTCGTATCTGGACGAGCGATTCTCTAACATATGCAAAAATAACATTAAAGTATAAATATGACAGTATAGTATCAACATATTACTGAAGTGATTATTGATATGTTTAATTGGTTCGCGCAAAGAAACTAATATAAGGTTTTGTTACTTTATAAGTAAAACGCTTCGATTTATTAAATTTTCTTCTTCTGATTTCCATCTTTTGTTTTCATTTCACACACTTTCTTCTAATCGGTTCATTGACACTTAAGTTTAAAAAAAAAGTACAACTATTATTTGCATTGTTGTTTTTTCATTCAATTATTATTATTATTATTATTTTTTTTGGAAAAAGATATTTCAATTCGAAAGTTGTCTTCCTAAAAGCCTAAGATTTGTTTAAACGTGCCCCCTCTCAAGGTAGCAACTAGGACACATGCTCCTTCCCTTCCTCGGTTCGCTTCGTACGCCACTGACTTCTGATGAAATTTAGAAGCTCACATTCCTATGCATTGATAAAGAAGTTTCCGCAAGCACAAATTGTGATAGGCCCCACTCATTGGGTTTCTTTTTTCTAAATAGCTCCTATCAGAGCTCTTCCCAACCTTTTTAGTTGTGCTCCCCATCAGTTTTGAAGAAAACACCATTGAGTCCCACTAACTAGAAGATTACTCGCACAGCCAAAATTTACTTTATGGCGGTGGGGTGGGGGTATCTGCTCTTTTGCTCATATAACTGTCCTTAATTGTAAAAGTCATCAAAGTTAAAGCTCCATGGGATTTTCTGTTTTTCCTCTTCAAGGGATTTGGTATTAGGATTAAAAGTGGATAGTTTTAGTCTCAAAAAACTCACAACATTCGATGCACTTCTACACTCCCCCCCCCTTTTTTTGATGCAATGAAAAGCCTCATTCTAATTTAGGTAGGTTTCCGAAAAGCCCCTGAAGTGTCGTATTTCAACTGTTAGTTATGCCAGTTCAACAGAGGAGGAGCATTTTTTAATTAAAGTTTATACCAGTTTCTTTGGCAATTATCTTTAAAGAGTTTCTGACTCATTAGATTTCATCTTCAATAATAGGGAAAAATTACAAAGAAATATTTTGAAATCTTAATCTTAATGTTCCTTATTGGCTAAAAGCAAGAGAGAACTTTTGAGTGACGGTACATCTAATAAGTGAATTTTCGCAAAAAACGGAAATGCACTAATCTTAAGAGACTCGAAAATTTATCTTGATATTTCAGATTCTTGACCAGTGTCCACGGCTAAGTAACATTCTGTTCCGGCTTATGGGTTGGGAACTGCTGTCCTATCACAATCATCATTGCGAAAAACATAATTTGAATTCAAAACATGAAAATTCAAATGAATGCCAGGGGCTGGATGATAGATGTGTGCTGGATGCTCTTTTTGTCTAAAGACGATTGTGTCACGTTGAGAGGGTAGGGAATAAATAAAGTCAATTCCGGGGGACAAGAGAACGCCACCGCCCAGGAGAAGGGACAGTGCTGGATTTACGTGCAAGCTAATACTCTCTTGTTATCTATTTTTTTAAATCTGTACGCCGTTTCTTATAAAGCATTTATTACTATTGATCATTTTATATTTAATTCATTGTTGCATTTTTCGGAGGGTTGGAGGGGTGATTAAAAACTAACTGTACCGAAAGCCAAAGTAAGCAAGAAATTCTCTTCCCTCGCTCTATATCTCTGTCAACTGCTGTCATTGGTTTGTCGAATCAAAAACAATTTTTACTGTGCACTATCTTAATTTGCGAAAGAGTATATTACTTTTAAAAAGTTTTATTGGCCTATTTCTATCCTGATATTTTTATAGTTCCAACTACATCTTATAAGGCTTCAAAGTGCAGAATTTTATGTGTTTTTTTCAAAATTTTCTCCGGGAGAGAAGCCCCCCCCCCCGGGCCCCCTACCATTGGGGTTATATTATATTCCACTTAAAGAGAAATCCTGAGTCACTCTCTTGATACCATTCCTCCTCTTAAGGTCAATCCAAACAGAACATCAGGAAAACACATTAAAAAGACTATCAAAAAGTAAAAGTATTGCTGTATGTATCGGAGAAAAGAGACAAACATAATAAAGGGGGAGTAGGGGAATAATGAGAGTTCTGCAACAGGAGGCGGTGGCGCTAGTATGCATCTACAATCCGCCTCCCCCTCCCACTCTTCCTCCCACCGCCTCCTCCACTTCCTCCCCACCCCCTCCCGACCTTGGGGTTGACCCTCCCCACGACCGGGGCCGCCGCGAGAACCCGTAGAAGGTGACGAGGGTTTTTCCCGCGTTTTAGATATTTTTCCCGCGTTTTCGGACTTAGAATATTTTGAACTTGTTGTCATGGTATCCACAAAGTTTTTACTTTTTGGATGGCAACACTTGTTTGAGTTTCGGTTTTGGAATGGCAACACTTGTTGTCATGACAACCAGAGTTTTTTTCCTCCCCACCCCCTCCCGACCTTGGGGTTGACCCTCCCCACGACCGGGGCCGCCGCGAGAACCCGTAGAAGGTGACGAGGGTTTTTCCCGCGTTTTAGATATTTTTCCCGCGTTTTCGGACTTAGAATATTTTGAACTTGTTGTCATGGTATCCACAAAGTTTTTACTTTTTGGATGGCAACACTTGTTTGAGTTTCGGTTTTGGAATGGCAACACTTGTTGTCATGACAACCAGAGTTTTTAGTTTTCGGTTGGCAACACCTGTTGCTATGCTTTAACTTATGCGGTGTTTAACGTTCATGGCGCCATCTATTGAGAGGTTTATTTTTATTTTTTTATTTCTACGAATTTAATTATTTTTTTTTTTACAGAGTGTTGAAGTTGGGAATCGAACACCCAAACTTTGAGTTAGCAAAAACGTATGCTAACCACTATGCTATATTTTTCATTACTCTTTCAGTCTTAATGTGAATCTGTACCATGACAACGAATATTACAATTAAATTAATTTTAAAACCATCAGTTAATTTACTCTTTAGTACTAATCATGGCATATCATTAACTGAATTTCAGCTCATAATTGAAACTATAAGCATTATTATTATTTTTCATAATAACAAAGTTTTCACTTAAGTAAAGATTTATTTAAATACAACCATTCGAGATTTTAGATTTGGTTCAATGCTTTGTGGACTTGAAATATATTTTAAACTTTGATTTTCTTTTTCATGCATTTCAAACTTTATCATTTTTATTTTTTCTAACTTGTTAAATTTTCTTAACTAATTTCATTTTTCTTTGTCAAATTTACAAATATTTTTTCTAACTTGTAAAAATTTCGAAGAAATAATTTTCTTAACTAATTTTTTTTTTGACTTTCATACAACAAAATATTTTTTCTTACTTGTTAAATTTTCAAAGAAATAATTAACTTAAATATTCTTTCACACATTTTGAACTTTAACGTTTTTTCCTGTCATTTAGCACTTTGATTTTTTTTTTTTCACTATTTTAGCGTTTTTCAATTATTTTCAGTCTTTAACTATTTTCTTAACTTTTTAGTCTTTAACTAATTTCAAGCATTTCAGACATAGATTATTTTTTCGTGATTTCGATTTTTTTTTTTAGTATATTTTAGAGTTTGATCATTTTCTCGCTTGTTTTTACTTTATCGTTTTTTTTTTTTCCCCCGATATTTTTAAACTTAGAAATTTTTCACAAGTAGTGACAGGAATCGAACCTTCAAATTTTTCAAAACGTTATCATGTCTTCAATTTTTGCAATCATGTCAAACTTGCAATCAATTTACTCGTAGTAGTAATTAACACTTATCATTAACAAATTTTCTCAGATTTTAAAAAAATCAACTTAATTAATTTTTTCCAGTAAGCAAATTGCGCACTCAAGTTACATTCCAACACTGCATATATGTTTCAAGAGTTTCATTGAATTTATCACATTCCATTTAATTAACTCTAATAATTACTTTTTCATTAATACTTAACTTAATCATTTTATCATACATTTATTCCAGTTACAAAATTATGCTTAAAAGTTATTTATTTTTCTTAGCACAAGAGATTTTAACATGTTCCTACTAAAATGCTTTTCACTCTAGTTTGAGTTTACTAAAATAGCAACTCATTTACGATTTAGATTCATTTAATCGTCTTTGATTCTTTTTTCATTGTTAATATTTTAAATTATCACATACGTTATTATTTTTATACATTTATCCATTTAATTTTCGAAAATCTACAATCAATTTACTTTTCGTATTAATTAACACTTATCACTATCAAATATTTTCATGAATTTTAAAAAATTATCTTCTTAAATAATTTTTTACTGTAACCAAATTTCCCACTCAAGTTATATTTTATCACTACATATGCTTTTCATGAGTTTCACTTAATTTATCGCATTTCATTTAATTAACTCTAATAATTATTTTTTATCATCGATATTTAAGTTAATCATATTTTCCTTTCTTTATTTTTTTTTCATGCAAACACTCTTGATGGAATAAAACAAAATTTTCAACTTTCATGAATTAAATCCCCTCTGAATATTTTATTTTACTTTACCATACTTTACTATTTTACTTACTGCGTTTTACTATTTATCATTCATTACAGCTTTTCCAAAATATTACTTTACAACCAACCAATTTCATTAACAGAATTTTCATTACAATTTATAAATTTCACTTTTATTTAATTATTTTTACCTACGGTAAAATAAAACACATAACACAAAAATGTTAAACATCAATGAAGTACCCAAGAAATGTTAAAATTATAAGTTGAGTATCAAAACTTCATGTCAGCAAATTTTAAAAATAGACTTACCGAAAAATAACTTCTACTGAAATTCATTTCAAAACTTGGAATCAATTTACTCTTAGCATTAATAAACACTTATCATTAAGAAATTTTCATGGATTTTAAAAATCAACTTATTTAATTTTTTTCCAGTAAGCAAATTTCGCACTCAAGTTACATTTCA
Source organism: Uloborus diversus (assembly GCF_026930045.1). Lineage (NCBI taxonomy): Eukaryota > Metazoa > Arthropoda > Arachnida > Araneae > Uloboridae > Uloborus > Uloborus diversus. The sequence continues at coordinate 130,850,935 of NC_072736.1, forward strand.
TCACTTTATATGCTTTTCAAGAGTTTCATTTAATTTATCACATTTTATTTAATCAACTCTATTAATTATTTTTTTTGATTAGTATTTAACTTAGTCATTTTATCGCATAGTGTTTTACTTTATTATTTTTTTTTTTTCATACAAGCACTCTTGTTAGAATAAAACAAAATTTTCAACCTTCATGAATTAGAAGCACTTTGGCTATTTCATTTTCCCAATAATATTTTACTTTAACAACTAATTTCTTTAACAAAATCGATATCATTTATTTTAGTCTTTATCCTTTTCGAACGATACATTCAAATGGACAGCTATACGTTAAATTAAGAAACTTAATCTAAATTTTGACAAATTAAGTTATAGCTAAATACTGACTAAAATTAAGTACAAAAGACTAACCTTTTTGGGGTGAAATCCCTCAAGTACCAGCTATCGCGAAGTTATTTAAAAACAGTGAATGAAATTGTAATAAGTGGATTGTTAATTATAACTCAATCTCACAAAATTACAATTACATGCATGTTTTATTTGAAATCGCTGCATACGGCTGGCTGCCCATCGTCGATTTGCAGAACGCATGCCGTGATATCGCAAATCAACTCGGCTGTTGAAAGAAACTACCGTAATCCCACAGCACTTCGGATCGTCCACACACACACATCAAGGCGAATTGAGAAAATGACTTTATCAATATTGCTATCTACCCCTTTACCGATAACAGATAACAAACCCCACGTGCTAGTATTATTCACCACCTGGCCTACGTCTTTCAAGTGATGTCACTGTTTCTGACCAATTAAAATTAGTTCACGTTTCTCAAATATCAAGCACATAGATCGGCAATAGCCTGATGTCAGGTTTTCCAAACAAAATTTTAGATTTTAATTCGTAGTTTCGAATTAATTTCTTTTTCATTTCAAACTTATAAAAAAAAATTTCCAGCTTGTAAGAATATTTCTTTCAAAAACAGATTTTTGATTCAAAACAGTATTTTTTCAAACTTGTAATATTTTTCTACTTAGAAAATGAAATCAAAAATTTTTGTTTTCTTTAATCATATAAAATGTTTTTAAGAAATAATTTCTCAAACTTGTAATATTTTTCCACTAATTAAAAAAAAAAATCAATTTTTTTTTTCAATCATATAAAAATAAATTTTTAATCTTACAACAGTAAATTTTTCCGCAAAAATATTTTTTTCAAATCAAAATAATAATAATATTTTTGTAACATATTGTTTTTTTTCCTTTCAATCTTTTTTTTTTTCAAAAATTTTCAAACTTACAAAATAAAGTTTTTTCAACTGAATCTTCAAACGAAATGCTTTAATTAAATTTAAAACTCAATATCACTTTACTCTTAGTATTAATAACCAATAGCACTTAACCATTTACTCTTTGCACTCTAAGTATTAATTAACACACACGCATTAGAAATAATAATAATAATAATGTTTAAGATACTTACAAATCATTTACTCAAGCTTTCAAATATCCATCTAGCATGTTATTGTTCATTCGTGTGAGGGAACTTGTAATAAAACTTTACTTATCAACCGAAATTATAAGCGAAAATATCGCATTTTTTAGCACTTAATATAATCCTACAATTAACAAATTGGTTTTAACTTTGAATTTAAGAAAAATAAAAACTATTACACACTTAGTAACATATCTATCGATGTATATTATTTCATGACAAATCACAAATAGGTGAGGATCTTTTATCGATCATGTGACCAACTAAGTTAAGAAAGAGCGTTCTTATCTCATATGAGAATTTATAAGTCTTTAATATTTCTCTTTAATGTAAGTGTATTGATACGTACGAGTTTGTGTATGTGAATATAACTGTGTATTGTTTTCAAACCATTGTCATGTTTAAGCTTTACGGTTCTAATTTTGACTTTCCACTTAGCATTATTTGAAGTCCTTCGCATGCATTAAACTATAGAAATATTACAAAAATTATATTTTCATTCAGTCTTAATTACAAAACCATACAATAAGATGAAGACAACACCGATAGTATAAAGATTACTTACAATAAAGTGCATATAAAAAATATATGTAAGAGTGATTTCAAAGTATAATCCATCAACCATATTCAACAACTCAATCAAAACACAAGTCTCTTTTAAAATGATAAACACAATTTATTCACACACACACAGTAAAAGACAATTAAAAAAACTTTCATCTTTAAGTAAAACTCTTCAAAACTTTCAAGCGTATTTTTAACATCGATTGCATCAAATAAATCAGACACATGACATTTTAAACATGGACTATCAACATTCAAAGTAACGAAGTCACGAGTCAAGTTTTCCCAATTAACATTAAAAAGAGCCCGTTCGAAAAAAAGTGTCGAACTTTCGACCCCTTGTTAATGATTCACATTCATGCACTCTCATGTAAAAAATGAATCCATTTTTACAATCCACACATTCTTTTTTAGAAAGGTAGTTTATGTTGCATATGAGCTCATCAAATAGTCACTTACGTAGAGAATCAGCCAGTTTACGAACTTCTTGTGATGTATATGTGCTGATTTTATCACATCGACAATCACAGGGATATTTTTTCTCAATTTCCGAAAGGATGTACTCTTTTAGAGTATAAGTCATAAGTTTGTCTTTGACACTACGTGAGATACAAGGGGATGCGTAGCACAATTTGTCAATCTGGCTTTCCAAAAGTAGAACTCTATCAGGCATCAACTGGAACACTTCTCGTTTCAGTTTGAACAATCTTTGCACACTAACACAGATGTTACCATTCGCACTCGACTCTCCTTTTTTATAACAAAAGCGAAATCACGGTCTTCGATTAATTTTTGATTTACATTTTTACATAGGCTTGAAATAAGTGATCTCCACACATCTGGTTCTAAGGAAATACCATCCATAGTTGGTCGAAAAATACCATCTTTCCCACACGTATATCTTCTAATATGCACGCGTGTACGTTTCCGAAAAGTATTCACCTAAAGTGAAAATACAATCACCCAAGTGTATCATATCATCAGGCTGTGGAGAAGCCTCAATGTTCATTTTCATGTTCGTTGCATCCCATCTGTTCATCTTCAGGCTTCAAAGTTTCAGAATGATTTTCACCAGCGTTAGTCATTCTTAACTCTCATAGGATTAGGAGTCACAATACTAAAACAACTTCCTGTGAACTTAAAAAATAAATCAAACTAGGTTTTAACACTAGCTGGTGAAGAAAAATCCTAAGTACATAGAATAAAATTTCACGATCTCTTTCAAAGCTCAGAATCACCCTGAAAATGATTCTCCAAACATCCACTATAAACCAATGAATATTCACTTTAACCAATGAGAAGTGTACATAAATCTCTTGCTACTGACGTCATAGAATATCACATGAACTTTTGAGCAGAATTGAGTTGTTTTACACAGTATTCAGATTTTTAGAAAATGCCAACACTTTGACTTCCAAATTCATCCTGACCTACTACGAGTAATTTTAAGATGGTAGCAGGTTTTCACATCACATCGAATGCCGATGACGGTTTCGCATCTCATGCAAATTGACATGATCAATTACACGTGATTGATCATGTCATGCGTGAGATGCGAAAACGTCATCGGCATTCGATGTGATGTGAAAACCTGCTACCATCTTAAAATTACTCGTAGTAGGTCAGGATGAATTTGGAAGTCAAAGTGTTGGCATTTTCTAAAAATCTGAATACTGTGTAAAACAACTCAATTCTGCTCAAAAGTTCATGTGATATTCTATGACGTCAGTAGCAAGAGATTTATGTACACTTCTCATTGGTTAAAGTGAATATTCATTGGTTTATAGTGGATGTTTGGAGAATCATTTTCAGGGTGATTCTGAGCTTTGAAAGAGATCGTGAAATTTTATTCTATGTACTTAGGATTTTTCTTCACCAGCTAGTGTTAAAACCTAGTTTGATTTATTTTTTAAGTTCACAGGAAGTTGTTTTAGTATTGTGACTCCTAATCCTATGAGAGTTAAGAATGACTAACGCTGGTGAAAATCATTCTGAAACTTTGAAGCCTGAAGATGAACAGATGGGATGCAACGAACATGAAAATGAACATTGAGGCTTCTCCACAGCCTGATGATATGATACACTTGGGTGATTGTATTTTCACTTTAGGTGAATACTTTTCGGAAACGTACACGCGTGCATATTAGAAGATATACGTGTGGGAAAGATGGTATTTTTCGACCAACTATGGATGGTATTTCCTTAGAACCAGATGTGTGGAGATCACTTATTTCAAGCCTATGTAAAAATGTAAATCAAAAATTAATCGAAGACCGTGATTTCGCTTTTGTTATAAAAAAGGAGAGTCGAGTGCGAATGGTAACATCTGTGTTAGTGTGCAAAGATTGTTCAAACTGAAACGAGAAGTGTTCCAGTTGATGCCTGATAGAGTTCTACTTTTGGAAAGCCAGATTGACAAATTGTGCTACGCATCCCCTTGTATCTCACGTAGTGTCAAAGACAAACTTATGACTTATACTCTAAAAGAGTACATCCTTTCGGAAATTGAGAAAAAATATCCCTGTGATTGTCGATGTGATAAAATCAGCACATATACATCACAAGAAGTTCGTAAACTGGCTGATTCTCTACGTAAGTGACTATTTGATGAGCTCATATGCAACATAAACTACCTTTCTAAAAAAGAATGTGTGGATTGTAAAAATGGATTCATTTTTTACATGAGAGTGCATGAATGTGAATCATTAACAAGGGGTCGAAAGTTCGACACTTTTTTTCGAACGGGCTCTTTTTAATGTTAATTGGGAAAACTTGACTCGTGACTTCGTTACTTTGAATGTTGATAGTCCATGTTTAAAATGTCATGTGTCTGATTTATTTGATGCAATCGATGTTAAAAATACGCTTGAAAGTTTTGAAGAGTTTTACTTAAAGATGAAAGTTTTTTTAATTGTCTTTTACTGTGTGTGTGTGAATAAATTGTGTTTATCATTTTAAAAGAGACTTGTGTTTTGATTGAGTTGTTGAATATGGTTGATGGATTATACTTTGAAATCACTCTTACATATATTTTTTATATGCACTTTATTGTAAGTAATCTTTATACTATCGGTGTTGTCTTCATCTTATTGTATGGTTTTGTAATTAAGACTGAATGAAAATATAATTTTTGTAATATTTCTATAGTTTAATGCATGCGAAGGACTTCAAATAATGCTAAGTGGAAAGTCAAAATTAGAACCGTAAAGCTTAAACATGACAATGGTTTGAAAACAATACACAGTTATATTCACATACACAAACTCGTACGTATCAATACACTTACATTAAAGAGAAATATTAAAGACTTATAAATTCTCATATGAGATAAGAACGCTCTTTCTTAACTTAGTTGGTCACATGATCGATAAAAGATCCTCACCTATTTGTGATTTGTCATGAAATAATATACATCGATAGATATGTTACTAAGTGTGTAATAGTTTTTATTTTTCTTAAATTCAAAGTTAAAACCAATTTGTTAATTGTAGGATTATATTAAGTGCTAAAAAATGCGATATTTTCGCTTATAATTTCGGTTGATAAGTAAAGTTTTATTACAAGTTCCCTCACACGAATGAACAATAACATGCTAGATGGATATTTGAAAGCTTGAGTAAATGATTTGTAAGTATCTTAAACATTATTATTATTATTATTTCTAATGCGTGTGTGTTAATTAATACTTAGAGTGCAAAGAGTAAATGGTTAAGTGCTATTGGTTATTAATACTAAGAGTAAAGTGATATTGAGTTTTAAATTTAATTAAAGCATTTCGTTTGAAGATTCAGTTGAAAAAACTTTATTTTGTAAGTTTGAAAATTTTTGAAAAAAAAAAAGATTGAAAGGAAAAAAAACAATATGTTACAAAAATATTATTATTATTTTGATTTGAAAAAAATATTTTTGCGGAAAAATTTACTGTTGTAAGATTAAAAATTTATTTTTATATGATTGAAAAAAAAAATTGATTTTTTTTTTTAATTAGTGGAAAAATATTACAAGTTTGAGAAATTATTTCTTAAAAACATTTTATATGATTAAAGAAAACAAAAATTTTTGATTTCATTTTCTAAGTAGAAAAATATTACAAGTTTGAAAAAATACTGTTTTGAATCAAAAATCTGTTTTTGAAAGAAATATTCTTACAAGCTGGAAATTTTTTTTTATAAGTTTGAAATGAAAAAGAAATTAATTCGAAACTACGAATTAAAATCTAAAATTTTGTTTGGAAAACCTGACATCAGGCTATTGCCGATCTATGTGCTTGATATTTGAGAAACGTGAACTAATTTTAATTGGTCAGAAACAGTGACATCACTTGAAAGACGTAGGCCAGGTGGTGAATAATACTAGCACGTGGGGTTTGTTATCTGTTATCGGTAAAGGGGTAGATAGCAATATTGATAAAGTCATTTTCTCAATTCGCCTTGATGTGTGTGTGTGGACGATCCGAAGTGCTGTGGGATTACGGTAGTTTCTTTCAACAGCCGAGTTGATTTGCGATATCACGGCATGCGTTCTGCAAATCGACGATGGGCAGCCAGCCGTATGCAGCGATTTCAAATAAAACATGCATGTAATTGTAATTTTGTGAGATTGAGTTATAATTAACAATCCACTTATTACAATTTCATTCACTGTTTTTAAATAACTTCGCGATAGCTGGTACTTGAGGGATTTCACCCCAAAAAGGTTAGTCTTTTGTACTTAATTTTAGTCAGTATTTAGCTATAACTTAATTTGTCAAAATTTAGATTAAGTTTCTTAATTTAACGTATAGCTGTCCATTTGAATGTATCGTTCGAAAAGGATAAAGACTAAAATAAATGATATCGATTTTGTTAAAGAAATTAGTTGTTAAAGTAAAATATTATTGGGAAAATGAAATAGCCAAAGTGCTTCTAATTCATGAAGGTTGAAAATTTTGTTTTATTCTAACAAGAGTGCTTGTATGAAAAAAAAAAAATAATAAAGTAAAACACTATGCGATAAAATGACTAAGTTAAATACTAATCAAAAAAAATAATTAATAGAGTTGATTAAATAAAATGTGATAAATTAAATGAAACTCTTGAAAAGCATATAAAGTGATGAAATGTAACTTGAGTGCGAAATTTGCTTACTGGAAAAAAATTAAATAAGTTGATTTTTAAAATCCATGAAAATTTCTTAATGATAAGTGTTTATTAATGCTAAGAGTAAATTGATTCCAAGTTTTGAAATGAATTTCAGTAGAAGTTATTTTTCGGTAAGTCTATTTTTAAAATTTGCTGACATGAAGTTTTGATACTCAACTTATAATTTTAACATTTCTTGGGTACTTCATTGATGTTTAACATTTTTGTGTTATGTGTTTTATTTTACCGTAGGTAAAAATAATTAAATAAAAGTGAAATTTATAAATTGTAATGAAAATTCTGTTAATGAAATTGGTTGGTTGTAAAGTAATATTTTGGAAAAGCTGTAATGAATGATAAATAGTAAAACGCAGTAAGTAAAATAGTAAAGTATGGTAAAGTAAAATAAAATATTCAGAGGGGATTTAATTCATGAAAGTTGAAAATTTTGTTTTATTCCATCAAGAGTGTTTGCATGAAAAAAAAATAAAGAAAGGAAAATATGATTAACTTAAATATCGATGATAAAAAATAATTATTAGAGTTAATTAAATGAAATGCGATAAATTAAGTGAAACTCATGAAAAGCATATGTAGTGATAAAATATAACTTGAGTGGGAAATTTGGTTACAGTAAAAAATTATTTAAGAAGATAATTTTTTAAAATTCATGAAAATATTTGATAGTGATAAGTGTTAATTAATACGAAAAGTAAATTGATTGTAGATTTTCGAAAATTAAATGGATAAATGTATAAAAATAATAACGTATGTGATAATTTAAAATATTAACAATGAAAAAAGAATCAAAGACGATTAAATGAATCTAAATCGTAAATGAGTTGCTATTTTAGTAAACTCAAACTAGAGTGAAAAGCATTTTAGTAGGAACATGTTAAAATCTCTTGTGCTAAGAAAAATAAATAACTTTTAAGCATAATTTTGTAACTGGAATAAATGTATGATAAAATGATTAAGTTAAGTATTAATGAAAAAGTAATTATTAGAGTTAATTAAATGGAATGTGATAAATTCAATGAAACTCTTGAAACATATATGCAGTGTTGGAATGTAACTTGAGTGCGCAATTTGCTTACTGGAAAAAATTAATTAAGTTGATTTTTTTAAAATCTGAGAAAATTTGTTAATGATAAGTGTTAATTACTACTACGAGTAAATTGATTGCAAGTTTGACATGATTGCAAAAATTGAAGACATGATAACGTTTTGAAAAATTTGAAGGTTCGATTCCTGTCACTACTTGTGAAAAATTTCTAAGTTTAAAAATATCGGGGGAAAAAAAAAAAAAAAACGATAAAGTAAAAACAAGCGAGAAAATGATCAAACTCTAAAATATACTAAAAAAAAAAATCGAAATCACGAAAAAATAATCTATGTCTGAAATGCTTGAAATTAGTTAAAGACTAAAAAGTTAAGAAAATAGTTAAAGACTGAAAATAATTGAAAAACGCTAAAATAGTGAAAAAAAAAAAAAATCAAAGTGCTAAATGACAGGAAAAAACGTTAAAGTTCAAAATGTGTGAAAGAATATTTAAGTTAATTATTTCTTTGAAAATTTAACAAGTAAGAAAAAATATTTTGTTGTATGAAAGTCAAAAAAAAAAATTAGTTAAGAAAATTATTTCTTCGAAATTTTTACAAGTTAGAAAAAATATTTGTAAATTTGACAAAGAAAAATGAAATTAGTTAAGAAAATTTAACAAGTTAGAAAAAATAAAAATGATAAAGTTTGAAATGCATGAAAAAGAAAATCAAAGTTTAAAATATATTTCAAGTCCACAAAGCATTGAACCAAATCTAAAATCTCGAATGGTTGTATTTAAATAAATCTTTACTTAAGTGAAAACTTTGTTATTATGAAAAATAATAATAATGCTTATAGTTTCAATTATGAGCTGAAATTCAGTTAATGATATGCCATGATTAGTACTAAAGAGTAAATTAACTGATGGTTTTAAAATTAATTTAATTGTAATATTCGTTGTCATGGTACAGATTCACATTAAGACTGAAAGAGTAATGAAAAATATAGCATAGTGGTTAGCATACGTTTTTGCTAACTCAAAGTTTGGGTGTTCGATTCCCAACTTCAACACTCTGTAAAAAAAAAAATAATTAAATTCGTAGAAATAAAAAAATAAAAATAAACCTCTCAATAGATGGCGCCATGAACGTTAAACACCGCATAAGTTAAAGCATAGCAACAGGTGTTGCCAACCGAAAACTAAAAACTCTGGTTGTCATGACAACAAGTGTTGCCATTCCAAAACCGAAACTCAAACAAGTGTTGCCATCCAAAAAGTAAAAACTTTGTGGATACCATGACAACAAGTTCAAAATATTCTAAGTCCGAAAACGCGGGAAAAATATCTAAAACGCGGGAAAAACCCTCGTCACCTTCTACGGGTTCTCGCGGCGGCCCCGGTCGTGGGGAGGGTCAACCCCAAGGTCGGGAGGGGGTGGGGAGGAAAAAAACTCTGGTTGTCATGACAACAAGTGTTGCCATTCCAAAACCGAAACTCAAACAAGTGTTGCCATCCAAAAAGTAAAAACTTTGTGGATACCATGACAACAAGTTCAAAATATTCTAAGTCCGAAAACGCGGGAAAAATATCTAAAACGCGGGAAAAACCCTCGTCACCTTCTACGGGTTCTCGCGGCGGCCCCGGTCGTGGGGAGGGTCAACCCCAAGGTCGGGAGGGGGTGGGGAGGAAGTGGAGGAGGCGGTGGGAGGAAGAGTGGGAGGGGGAGGCGGATTGTAGATGCATACTAGTGCCACCGCCTCCTGTTGCAGAACTCTCATTATTCCCCTACTAGGGGGGGGGAATAAAAATTAGACCACCGAGAGAAACGTTGTTCTAACTACAAAAAGGGCCCCATAACTGAAACAGCTTAGGGGCCCGTTAAGTCTAAATCCGGCCCTGAGAAGGGACATATGCACTTTCAATGTGATGTTTTTGCTAGCGTCTGAAACTAGGAAACATATGCAATAACTAAAACTATATGGAAAGTGTATACATAAAGAACCATAAATACACTATTATAGAGCCTTCAGATTGAGCAAAAAAAAAAAAAAACATTCAAAATACTTGCAACCCGTATTTGTTACCAACCAATGCTAAAAGATAGTTTTACAGATTCATTTTCGAAATATCGATAATTTTAACGTCGGTTCAACGGGAATCTCGCTGAATATCCCTAAACTGAAAACAAATTCGGAGTTACATTTATAACGCCAATTTTAAGCAACTACTCAACTTTCATTCTGGGTCTGGGGTGAAAAGTGAGATGTACGCTGAAATTTGAGAGAAATTTTTTTCGTGATTACAATAGTACATATTTCCTTTCGTACGCAAAAGGAAGTAAAGTGTATCGCAGTAAAGATCCGGTGATTTGCGGAATTGGACGCCACGGGTAAGGCAGATAGATAGTGAATACTTTTGGAGAAATCATGGATAACCAACGCAAAGGCTTGAAATTCAAGCGCAAATAAGATAAAGATTGCTCTTGCTTAAAAGCTTGACTGTATAGGTTAGGTGCATAAATCTGTGCAGTAAAAACTAAAGAATACAATTAATAAGGAGCTGTTCAGTGTCCACAAAAACTATGTCACTCAATGAGGGGAGGGCCCCTAAGTTGGAAAAAAAGTGACATCATTTATGTCGAGTCCCTTATGGAAAATGCTATGATAAGGCACTTTTTTCAAAATGAAAAAATAAAAAATTTATTTTGCTATCAACAGTACATTAAGAGGGATCAATGCATTCTTTATTAAAACTCTTGCTAAAACATTTTTTTGCATCTTTAGCAGCAAATTTCGTGTCTACCAACTTTCGCACAAATTCCCCAGAGGCCATTCTGCCTGAGAATATGATGGATGGGAAGTCTTCCAGTGTGTGTGGGGGGGGGGGGGGGAATACGTCAATCAAACTTCGAAGAATGACGATGTAGGAATGTGAGAAGGATCGCAACTTTGTACCTTCAAATACAGGGGTGCCCCATTAGTGATGGCTTAACCATTTTCCTTATGAAACCTTTTCTATTCAATCATTTTAAAAAAAAATATTTTGCTTAAAATTATCAAGTACATTAACTAACAAATGAAACAATAAATTTGAACAAATTAAAACAAATAAGTGTAAAAGTCAAAAAAAAAAAAAAAAAAAAAAAAAAACGTTGCCTATTTATCTTTCTTTTGAAAAATATTTTGCTTCAATAAAATTATGCGGATGAAGTATTGAAAGTAAAAAATAATTACACATCACACAAGAGTTGAATTTGATAAATTTTATTATCCATTTTTATAAACAAAGTACATAGTACATACACTGCTTTTGTCACAGCAAATTTTAAACACCTCATAAAATATTTTATATAGAGTTATTTGATTACAAAAATTAAACAAAAAATTAACTGATATACAAAAGCCAAGTAGATGAGATTCAATAGATTATTTGAATTCATGTATTCCCATGAAAAACTATTTAATTTATGTAAAAAAAAAATGTTAATAGAAAATTGTACTCCTGAGTAATGGCTTAGAAGGAAAATTAAACTTAACACTGATCATTATCAAAAAGTACAATTTCAAAGGTTTTATTTTTCTATAAATTTGTTTTACAGTATACAAGCGGTACAAACCAATTGGGAAGACACCAGCCTCCAAACATGATAAATCATTTTAAGAATGTACTCCACACAAAGATGGTTTAAGTTTATTCTATCAAATAACAATACTGCCGTGTGCAGGTTAAAGGGCAGTAACTGCAAATTTTTCTTTTTTTTGCATTTTTGTCATCTATTGTACGTTAGCTTTATTGTACAAGCTTGCTTATTTGGTTTTTGTTGAAAAAAGGCGCGAAAAAAACATCTAATTCCAAGATCTCTCAATGGTTAACATTGAATCTGACACAGATTTTTTCAAATACCTCAAAAACTCATTGTGGAGATACTGCCGTTTACTTGCACACTGCAGAATACACACCAGTAGCATTTTTACATATAGTTTGCCAATAGAAAAGGTGATGAAAAATAAAGATGACATTGATTGCGATGTTATCTATTTTTCATAACTTCTGAAGCAAACACTATTGCTGATAAAAAAGAAAACCAACATTTCTTTTTTTTAAATGAAATATGTTGCCAATTTCACAACAGTCAACGTCAACACAAAAGAAATTAAATAGAGGGTATTAATCATTACTTTTTACAAAAACTTTTAGTCTGAAAGACATTCCTTTTCAAAATACCTGATTAAACTGAAAAGGCTTCTTGAGGATTAAAATAGCTGTTTGTTTTGATAAAATTTATCAGTTAAATTTATGCGGACAAAGATGTATCATTTTGTAATATAACAGCAAGGGCAGAAATAACATAAACAATAACAGACTTCCTAAAAAAATAATCATAGTTATGCATTCAACACATATTCCTAGCAAGCACAAAATAAATTGTAACAAACATTTACTTCACTGTGCTATTTCTCTATGCATTCAGCTGAAGAACTATCTTTCACATTTTAACATATGCAAAAAAAAAATTAATAAATAATTTCGGACAAAGCACTTTTGATCCAAAATGTCACGCCCGCATATTACTCAGGGTAATTTTTTTTTGAGTGCATCGTATTGTTATACTTGAATATAAATCGGGAGAAATTTATTTTAGCTTCATCTCCAAGTCAAACCTGAATCTAGCTCGAGAAAAGTCGATTTGCACTTGATTCAATGCATGACGGCTTTTTATTGAAGGTTTCAAAGGATAATGTTTTATGTCCTAAGTGCAAACATTTTACATATTTCTATTTTTTTTTTCAAACAATTTATTTTTTTATTTTTTTTTAACTTTTAGAAAATAATGCTCCACTAGAAACAAACTTTACCACTGCCATGCCGAGTGGCAGCCGTCTTGAACAAGTATGCAGTGGCTACAAAACCTTAAAATTTTTATACATAAAGTAGGCGCCGCTTAATTTGATCACTTTGGGACAAATACAATTTGATAACAATAACCGACTGATAAGAATAAATGAAAGGAATCCAGGAGATGCAAACTAATGATTTTTTTCCAATTAAGGTGCACTTTTTTAGGCAACCTCAAATTAAAATCACAATGACTCAACTGAACGCAGTTTTAAATTATAAATTATTAAATTAACAGAATGGAAATATCTGAATTATAAAAAGTTAAAGCTAAATTATGTAATTTTTAATCACATAGTAATAGGTGAAGTATAATATGACCGTTTTCCCTGACATTCGTAAACCAGTTTCAAAGCACATTCGGCTTTTCTATCTTTTCCAGCATGGTTTTGCTTTTTGTTTAAATTTTAACTTCGCTTTGTTTTCAATCTCAACACAATTCTTTAATAGTGTACAAAGTAATGGCAACAATGGAGGTCCTACATCACTGCCTGCAACATGTCCAGCGACTGAATTTTTTTAGGTGCAAAAGAAAGGGGGATTCTGTGGTCACTGGGGGGGGGGGGGAGGCGAAATTTCTGTAGCTTCATTCCTAGAAAAATTTTGAACTGCTATTGAAAACAACAAAATGCTACACAGAAAGTTAGTCTCATCAGGGTTTGCCTATGTATTTCTGTTAATTGAGGAACAAAAACGGGGAAAAAATTGAAAGTTTATGAAAAGGTGATAACAATAAACGAAGACGCTGATTACAATATCCAACTTTTTTGACGTGTGTTCCGTCATACAAATGTCCCGGGACTTTATGATTCTGATAACATTAAGCGAATGATAACATTAACCGTGATCACATTAAGCGGTGCCTACTGTATAATTCAAAACATCAATTTTTAACTACTAAGTATATTTTATTTTTGTAAACATTTGATTTTTGCAACACAAATATTCAAAATTTCTGTATCAAAATAACTTCACAGTTAAAAGGTTAACATTATAAATTTGTATGATGCTTACTTGTCAGAAGTAACAATAAGCATGCATTTTATTACTATTAATTACAAATTTTAATATTAAATTTTGCATTTTTCAAAAGTAAAATTTAACCTTTTGTGTTCAAAACAATTAAACATAACAAGAGAAGAAAAGCACATTTTGTTTTCTTAATATGTCAAAGAAGTGTGACTTAGATGAAAAGATATGTTTAAAAGCATTAAGGATGCATTTATAACAGTATCTGTACAGTTAACTAGTTATTACAAGCACATGATAATATTTACTTAGTGTTTCTGGTAACTGGAACATTGATGGTGAGGTTAACTCATAATCTTGATACAGATATTTGCAGATAAAAGTATTCAGGTTGGTTAATACTGACCAACTTGCACTTTTCTTCATAATATAACGTATTGCATTTTTTTTTTCTAATCAGTATCTCAAACAAAATTAAATTTTATTGCTTTCGTTATAAATAGTAAATTTAACCTTAAAAAATATTATCATTATCAGAAAACTTAGAAATTATGCATTTTTCATACAAACAACAGGAAAACAAATATCAATTGCAAAGGAAACAAAAGATTACTGTTATTTTAAGTGGTAGAGTTCACTTAAGACCTCGTAGTAACTACAACCAAGGGCACCCATATGTGAAATTTTAAGGGGGCGGGCTCAGATATTTTCCCCATGGTTTAGCGGGATACTTTCCCCATAGAAACTGATTTCAGTACAGATTCAAGTTATTAAAATTTGACATTTTTAATAACTTATTCATTAATTGCTGGAGAAGACAATTTTACATTTTTGCAAGGAAAAAAGTACTAAAAGCAAGGAAGTTCTAATTTCAAGGGGGGGGGGGCTTGAGCCCCCCCCCCCATATGGGCATCCTTGACTACAACACAAATTGAAATAACAAACTTCTTAGCATTTTATCTGAATTTTTTAGATAAAAATGCATAAAACTTAATAGATAAAAACTTAATTTAAAAAATGTAATGCATTTAACATTGGTAAGTGTTAAAGTACAAATTACAAGAAAAGTAGCAACAAGCATGTGAAACTGTACTTTTCTAATTACTTACTTGCAGACAGTGAAACCCCACTCAATCATTTATCTACGTTGACCATTTCTATGGTCCTTGATTTCTATGGCTCAAAAAACAATAACATTCTAAAACAGGGGTTTCCAACAAGTTAACGTTTGAGGGCTGCAGATGAAACCAAATTTTCAATGGTTGGTGATAGCCATAACGAAATATTTTTCTGGAGTGAGAGGAGGGCTACTGGAGCACTGTAATAAAGAAAATGAAAAAGAGAAATTTTGCCAAAAGTATATCGTCGCCTCAGAGCAACAGTAAGACATCTAATCCCAGGAATAACAGTAAGATATCCTACTGTAACTTTGAGGGCGACAATATTAAATGTTCAGAGGAAGAACTGAGGTTTTCGACATGCAAGTACCAAAAATGATGCCCACCTCAAGCTCTGGCATAGAGAGTCTCAACTATTTCATTCATAAAACACATTCAAATCTTGGCAGCATATCTTACAGTTCTTAAAATGCAGAAATCACTAATAAACAGCATTTGGTAATGATTGGGAATTCCTGAAAATCTATTTTTCTTGGATGAGAACTTGAAATCTAAGGCTGCAAATTATTTTTCCAATGGGCTCAGTGGGCGGCCAGTTGGAAACCCCTGTTGTTGAAGCATAGAATAATAATAATGATGGCATTGAGGCTGAGCTTACACCCATGGCAAATCTGAAGCAATTGAAACAAAATGTTTAATGAATGAAAAAACCTAACATAAAATTATTGATTTTGAAAATAAACATCAGAATTTTCAACATACTTGATCTATTTGTTTTTCAGTTTGGTGAGTAAAAAATAAGCATTTATGACTACATACTTTTTACATTGAGTGTGTAATGCATACATTTCTTTTTCCTGTTTTGAATTAAACCTCCATTAACCCCTTTTTTCCATGCATCTCTTAGTCTGGTGTTAATCACATTTATCTAAGTTCGATAATTTTTGCTTTATTTAACAATCTGTATTTTTATTTAGAGCTAAAATAACCAATGTCACCAGCAATTTAAGATTGTGTAACATGAGACAATAATCTTTAGAAGTGTTTGAAATTTGCTGGGTTTCGGTGTGAAAATTAAAAGTGAAAAAATTAAGAAACTTCATCACCACCACTCTCAAAACTGATATTTTTGTTGTGTTTCTAAAATGTATGTATGCTTAATTCTTAAAAAAAAAGGCATGACGTGAAAACATTTGAGGACCACTGATGAAGAATGCTCCTGCTTGTATTAAACCATTTGGAAAACTAAATGGAAGTAGCATAGTTAGAATTTCTATGAAGCATAAATGTCAAGTAGCTGAAAACATAATGCAAGTTTCAAAGAATGAAGGAAGAAAAAAATTAAAGACTAGTAAAACGCAAAGTAATTTTGATAATTTTAACAATGGCCATAAATATTTTTAGAAAACAATTTCAATGAGACCTTTTTTCTTACTTTTCCATTACTAAACAGAAATAGAAAAATGAACATTGCCAAATAGAAGTTTTAAATGAAATTCGGGATTCAGTTATAAATTAAAAACATGAAATGAAATAAATTAGTTTTGCCCAGCAAGAAGTAAATTTAGA